>NC_134705.1:6707142-7017857 GCF_043290135.1 Rhipicephalus microplus | reverse complement strand
TAGCTCCCAAAGACAACAGCTTTCGGCAATGTACCACAGCTCGACGACTGGCTGCTTTCGAAGCAGTCAATTTTGGAGCATCACAACGTTCGACCTTCAAGCCAGAAAGCGACGAAGGCGCAGCTGAAGTTCCTGAAGTCAACCGGACTCGCTAAATGACTCACATTCCTGTGCTTGAGTGTGAGCGCATTTTGAGTGCGTGCAACACTATACACCGATATACACCAAGAGATATACCCCCGCGCATTGCGCCACCTTACATATAAATAGCCGCATGCCCATGCTGGCATCTTCATTGTGATCAAGGGTCCCGTATGAGGCCAAAACGTCAATGTCTGTTTGCTTTCATTTTTACCTTGGCGAGTGTAAGTGTTCCCTCACCAGACGATGGTTCGTCAGGTGCTCGATTATATCAGTCTTGAGAGAAGCATTGGTTTGCTGTTATAACCCACATTCGTCAGTTTGTCAGCTTAAAAACGAGATTTGCTTCGTTTAAGTGTCACTCACAATTTAACTACCTAGCACTGCAAGATCCCATCCCGAAATCCCTGCGGCTGCCAGTTCTTGTAAAGATTGCCACAGGAAAACAGACTATTGCCCAAGCAGAACGCCGCCTACTGCAAGCCCGTATTTTGAAAACGAAGGCAACAATCAAATGCCTCGAGAACGACATTTTCTTCGCCCAGCGCCGACTTTAGCACCGCCGTCCTATCGAGTTTCATGGCATCCTTCCTTACGCCAACAGCCCAGCTACTGCTACTCGTCATAAGAGGTTTGCCTTCCAGGATTCGAAGTTCTGCCTTCTCTTGGAAACGAATTTCCGTATTTCGACTTCGCTGGGCGTTCGAAACGTCTCTTTGTACAAACTTGATGGGGCAAAGGAAAGGCTCCTCAGTCGCGGCCTTAATTACAATATCGGAGCACGACCAAACATTGAACGGTTGACATGTGCGATTGAACAAGCAGTGCTTTTTGTTGAGCGATGTCTTGACGAGGCTCACTCACGGGCTATTGGGATCGTCTCAAAGGCCACCTCCCCCCCTCCCCTCAATGCGGAAAAACGCTACGCCGCTACCGGCAGCAGAAAGAAGTGCGTTAAAATGACTAAAAGACAGTGAGAACATAGCCATCCTTCCCGCAGACAAGGAAAATGCCACTGTAATCTTGGACCGCGCCGAATACTTCAACAAAGTGAACAGACTTCTCAAAGACACATTGACATATTCACAGTTAACGAGGGATCCCAAAAAAAAAGTGGAATCTGAACTACAAAAGTTGCTCGTTGAAGTATTCCAGTTTGTTTCGCCCGAAAACATGAGCCTGTACTACAAGCTGCTCTGCCACAATGGTTCGGCCTCGGCCTTGTACCGGCTCCCCAAAATTCACAAGCCCAACATTGCAGTACGGCCAATTCTGGACTACACATGCCCACCACAGTGCGAACTCTCGCGTTACCTGCACCGTATCCCGCGACCCCTAGCAAAGCTCACCGAAAGTTTCATCAAGGACTCAGTTCATTTCATCGAGCAATTAAGAGATGTGCGCCTTGATGACGATGAGGTCATGGTATCCTATAACGTGAACTCAATGTTTACCTGTGTGCCCATTGACTATCCTGTGGAATTCTGCAAGAAACTTCTTGAAATGAACTCTTCTTTACCTCAACGTATGCCTTTTAAAGGAGGACGTCTGCCGCCTTCGGAAATTTTGTCTTGACAACACATACTTCGTGTTGAACAAACAATATTTCAAGCAGGTGTTCGGCACAGCAATAGACGCATCCGTGTCCGTCGTTTGACCCAACATGGCACTAGAGGATCTGGAATGTGCTGCTCTTTCCTCATTTGCGACGCGACCAAGGTTTTTTCTAAGATACATGGACGACTGCTTCTGTATTATCCGTCACCAACACAGAGCACAGTTTCTCCAGCACCTGAACTCTTTCAAGGCAAGCATACAGTTCACGGTGGAAGAAGAAATCAATGGACAAATTCTTTTTCTTGACGTCCTTGTGGAGAGAACCTCCAATGGTTTAAAAACAAGCGTGTACAAAAAACGAACGCGCACGGGAAGGTACCTCAGCTTCGACTCAGCACACCCCATCAGAACAAGGAGATCCGTTATTGCCGCGCTTTATTCCCGGGTGTGATGGTTAAGGACGTTCGTCACTGTGTTTGTTGATAGCGGACGAAAAAGGATTAACATCAACAATGGATGCGAACAAAAGAAGCGTTATATTGTACACTAGAGAACGAAGTGGCAGGTGAAAATAAAACTATATGTCCAACCCTACACGCCAAGCGTCACGCAACATGTACGAGAGTCAGACCTCTAGCATGCGGAGAGCTCGCGGCTACGCTTACTCCGAGTCCAGCGCGTAGAGTTCTCAGTTCGCAAGAGGAAAACGCTGCCTCACAGTTTGGGTCCCCGTCGTCCCGACATGATGCGATCGTCGACGTGCGCGAGGGCAAAGGTGGCACGGCTGGAACGGCTGACGGCACACGGATGCACTACCGTGTGCAGCGCCGTTTAGTCAGACGTCGCGGCCAGCAGTCAGGGTCGCAACTCCTGAGGTTCAGGGTCAGGCCCCGGCTCACGAGGACCACGCCCGGTAGGCCTCGCCCACGAACCTGCTCCCGGCCACTGCACCCAGGCAGGAGCCGTTCAGCAGGCCCCGTCCTTGCACCTTGTACCGGCCGGCGGACTCGACCCCGAGCGAACACGCCGGAGCTCGACCTGGCCGACACGTACGGGTCCCACGTCCGGCTCAGGAACGCTCCCAGGAACACGTCCTCTCGAGCGGCGCACTGCTTCGTCTGCCTTCGTGGCCTCCACGCTCGAGCTCGCTTTCGCACGTTCCTTCTTCTTCTCCTCTTCTTTTTCATTTCTTGTTATCGCCTTCGTGCCACCTGCCCTCCACTCGTCTTCTTCAGTTTCGGTTTAGCGTCCCTCGGCGCTTTTAAGTCCTTTTAGCCACAAATCGTACCTAAACACAGACCTTTTGTGTCCTTTCCTTACAAATATCCCCCTGCTCAAGAAAGTTGTTTAGGGGGAAAACAACTTTTCACAAGCGCACGAGGTGGAGTACCCAAAAACGAAAACATAGCCAAAAAAAACATTATTTACAGAAGTTCATTCCGTTAGAGAAAAGGTGAATTGACATGAAAAGAAATTGTGCCACCACTAAACGCTAACCAGCGGAGAAGTCGAATGCGGCTGAGGTAGTCGGCCCCTACGTTGTCGGAGCCCTTAATGTACTCAACCACAAAGTCATACTCAGTAAGCAATAGGCTCCAGCGGAGTACTCGGCTGTTGATGTGTTTTGCGGAATTTATGTAAGCAAGAGGCTGGTGGTCAGTTTGCAGCACGAATCGGTTTCCGAAGAGGTACACATGAAACTTTTGGATAGCCCACACAAGAGCCAGCGCCTCTCTTTCGATTGTTGAGTACCGTGACTCCCGTTCGAGCAGTTTACGGCTTGCGTAGGCTACTGGATGCAACATGCCGTCGTGACGCTGCACTAAAACGGCCCCAATGCTGGATGAAGATGCATCCGTGCGCAATATGAATGGCTCTTGTAAGTCCGGTGATCGCAGTACCGAACCAGATGATAGTATACGCTGTAGTGTTACAAACGCTTGTTCATGGCATTCTTCCCAGATGACCTTATTTGGACCTCGCTTCCTAGTGAGTTCCGTTAGAGGTGATACTACAGCGGAGTAATTGGGCACGAAATCACGATAATAACCGGTTAAACCTAGAAAGGAGCGAACTTCTTTCTTCATCTTTGGTCTCTTTGCGGCCTGAATCTTCTCCAATGTCTCAATCTGGGGTCGGAGAAGATTGTTCCCGAGAATGTGTCCCAAGAATTTCACTTCGGCAAAAGCCACCTCACTTTTCGATGGCTTTATTGTGAGATGAGCTGCCCTGGCACGTTGCAGAAACTTGGTGAGAGTTATGTGCTCGTCCCAAGTTTGTGTGGCTATGAGCACATCGTCAAAATAGTGATAGATGTTCGGTATTCCATCTACCACTCGTCTCATTAGTCGGGTGAACACAGCAGGCGCTGTTTTGATGCCGAACAGCATAAATCTGAATTGGTAAAGGCCAGAAGAGGACTGAAAAGCGGTGAGGACCTTCGATGCTTCGTGCATCGGCACCTGCCAGTACCCTTTGGTGAAGTCGAACTTCGAAAAGTAGCGGCTCTGACCTAGTTTGGCAAATATCATGTCCACTCGAGGTATCGGTTCGTTGTCGGTAACGACGACTCGATTCAGCTGTCTGAAATCAATGCAAAGTCGGGTGTTCCCGTCTTTCTTCTTGACCACGACGATGGAAGCTTGATACGGGGACTCCAAGGGCTCAATGATACCTTGGGATAGCATGTCCTGTAGTTCTTTTTCTACAGTTTCTTGGATGGCGAATGGTATGGAGTATGGGCGTACCTTTACCGGTGTTTCAGTGGTAAGGCGTAACTTGCACTCGACGAGGTCCGTCTTCCCTGGCACGTCAGAAAATACATCATGGAACTCTCTCAGGAGTTCATTAATTTGGTCTGTCTGCGGGCTGTTCAAGTTAGGCGCTACTAACACATTTTTATATGTTTCCCTTTGGTGCAGGGCAACAAAGGGAATTTCTCGCTCATCAACAGTGTCTGACTGCACAGAAACGGCAGCTTGTTGTGCTTCACTTTCGGGCTCCCTTTCGTAGTATTTCTTGAGAAGGTTAATGTGAAAAAGACTTCTCTGAGTTCCGAGATCTATCTCGTAGCCATAGTCACTGCGTTTTTCAAGCACTGTGAAGGGTCCCTTCCATGTCAAGATCAATTTATTCTTATCAGATGGTAGCAACAGCAATACTTTGTCGCCGGGTGATAGGTGTCGAACTCTTGCTTTCCTATCGTAATATTTCTTCTGTGTCATTTTCGCCTTCAGGAGTTCTTCGTGCGCTACCTTTCAGGTGTCTTGCAGTCGCTCCCGGAGATCTATAACATACTCGTATGTTGTTTTCGTTTCAGGATCGATGTTGGCCCCTGTCCACAGTTCCTTAAGGATCGACATTGGCCCGCGTACAAATCTGCCGTAGAGGAGATCGAACGGCGCGAATCCAAGGCTCGTCTGGGGAACTTCACGGTATGCAAAGAGCAGGGGAGCCAAGTATCTGTCCCAATGTTGCAGCCGTTCTTGACACATGCGGCGAACCATTTGTTTGAGAGTGCCATTAAATCTCTCCACAAGTCCGTTGGCCATGGGGTGATAAGGCGTTGTGGGTAGCTGACGAAATGAAAGTAGCCGACCGAGTTCTTGCATGAGACTCGAGGTGAACGACTTTCCACGGTCGCTCACTATCTCACGGGGCACTCCAACGCGGGAGAACATCTCTACTAGTGCTTCCGCTATGCGCTCTGTCTCGATGCTCGGTAGTGCCACCACATCCGGGTAACGCGTAGCGAAGTCTACCATCGTTAAGACATACTTGTTGCTCTTGGATGACGTTGGTGACAGCGGGCCAATAATATCGATGACGACCCGCTGAAAAGGTGTGTCTATGATAGGCATATTTCCCAATGGAACTCGTCCGACGAGGTGTTTAGGCACGGTCCTCTGACATACGTCGCACGACTTCACGAACCGTATCACATCAGCCCGTACACCCGGCCAATAAAACTCTGTAAGGACACGGTCTGTTGTCCTTCTTTGCCCTTGGTGACCAGACAGAAGGCCTTCATGAGCCATCTTCATTACAGTGTTCCGAAGATCCTTGGGTACTACAAGTTGCTCCAAGTCTCGCCTTTCTGCCGTGCGGTGGCGCCGGAAAAGAATGTCGCGTACCAGCACAAACTCAGTGACTGCTGGCTTCTTAGATATGATCTTTCCCAATGCGGCGAAGCAGGTTTCCAGCGTGGGATCAGCGTGCTGTAAATTCTTTAGCGCTTCCCGGCTGATATCCAGGGGTTGGATCCGAGGAACAATCAGTTCACTGGGCTTTTTCCTTTCTTTTCCTGCAGCCACCGACATGTCATCTTGTCGTCTTCTATCTGATGAGGTTGCATCTTCAGGTTCTTCTTCAGTGCATACTGGATCACGGTGAATCTGTGCTAGTTTTGGACGTCCTGCTGGCTGCTTCGGGGCTGGTTGGGCAGCTGACAGTACACCCGCAATGTCGCCAAGCACGACTTCATACAATGGATTCTCCATACAAACAGCAAGCACCTGACCTCTGAAAAACGGAGAATCTATGTACACCTCTGCTTCTGGTAAGACTTCTGCAGATCGGTCCAATAAGCGAATGGTACGGGTGTTGCCAGTCAAGTTGCAGTCAGGAACTAGTGATCGTTTCACTACTACTGTATTGCAACCGGTATCCCGCAATACGGTAACCAGCTTCCCTTCGAGATAGCCCTTTACAGTTGGCATCTGTTTTGACCCGTTGTCGCAAGTTGCGTTGCTTTGGGTCCCATCACACATGTCATAACAATGTTTCTCATGCTGATTGTCAGGCGCATCTTCCATTGATTTCTCATGCTGCGCTTTCTGGTATCCCAAGACGGAACATGATGCCTCTCTACGTTTTCCCGAGTTTGAGGGACAACTATCGGATCTGTGCCCTGACTTCTTACAAATCCAGCACGACGTCGACTTGGGCGCTCGAGACTTTGTCCAGCAATCGGAAGCTCGATGACCCGGCTTGTTGCACAGAAAACAAAGCGGTTTTCCTTTGCTTTCGCTGACAGTGTCAACTTTAGCTGTAGCCATCGGTTTCCCTTTTTCGTCTTTTCCTCTAGCGAGATTCACAATTCCCTGAGCTTCCAAATATTGATCAGCCGTCGTTGCCAACGTGTCCAGGTTATGACATCCTCGCTCCTTCAGAAAAACAGCCAACTTCTCGTCGCACCGCCTGAGGAATCGCTCGGACACCATCTTGTCTCGCAGTGCATCATATGTTTTGGGAGTCTTCGCCAGCTCCTGCCAATGGTCGAAGTATCCACAGAGACGTCCCGCGAACTGTCGACCTGTCTCAGTATTCTCGGGCCGGGCATCCCTAAACTTCGTGCGGTATCCCTCCTCTGTATAACGGAACCGCTGGAGGAGCATCTGCTTGAGCTTTGCGTAGTCCGTAGAGTCTTCTGCAGACATCCGTCCTACCACGGTCAAGGCTTCTCCCGTTAGACACAAGCTCAGTGACAGGGCCCACTTGTCGGTTGGCCAGCCTTGGCTCATGGCAACCCTCTCAAATCTCTGGATGTACGCATCCAGTTCGTCCCTACTCTCATTGTAGGGCGGAATCATTTTGTGTGGGCTGCGAAAACTCTGACCACCACCCATACTATCGTCCGCGGAACTCGTGCTCGGCCGCTGCGCTTCTGCGACACGACGTCGCTCCTCGAGCAGGAGCCTTTCAGCCTCCATGCGAGCTATTTCACGCTCATGCTCCACCTGTGCTGCTAGCCGTGCCTCCTCTCGATCTTTCGCTCTCTGGTCCCTCATTTCCTTTTCCTCCGTGCTCACCCATGCCAGCAAAGCCTCACCCCTCAGCCCCATCTCCTTCCCTAGCTCAACTAGCTTTCTCTTGTCGTCCATCCTCGTCCGCCACACACAAACAACGTGAGGCTCTCAGATGTGAGGCGAGAGCTTAGTCCTGTCTCGCGGACGCCAGAAATTGTGATGGTTAAGGACGTTCGTCACTGTGTTTGTTGATAGCGGACGAAAAAGGATTAGCATCAACAATGGATGCGAACAAAAGAAACGTTATATTGTAAACTAGAAAACGAAGTGGCAGGTGAAAATAAAACTATATGTCCAACCCTACACGCCAAGCGTCACGCAACATGTACGAGAGTCAGACCTCTAGCATGCGGAGAGCTCGCGGCTACGCTTACTCCGAGTCCAGCGCGTAGAGTTCTCAGTTCGCAAGAGGAAAACGCTGCCTCACAGTTTGGGTCCCCGTTGTCCCGACATGATGCGGTCGTCGACGTGCGCGAGGGCAAAGGTGGCACGGCTGGAGCGGCTGGAACGGCTGACGGCACACGGATGCGCTACCGTGTGCAGCGCCGTTTAGTCAGACGTCGCGGCCAGCAGTCAGGATCGCAACTCCTGAGGTTCAGGGTCAGGCCCCGGCTCACGAGGACCACGCCCGGTAGGCCTCGCCCACGAACCTGCTGCCGGCCACTGCACCCAGGCAGGAGCCGTTCAGCAGGCCCCGTCCTTGCACCTTGTACCGGCCGGCGGACTCGACCCCGAGCAAACACGCCGGAGCTCGACCTGGCCGACACGTACGGGTCCCACGTCCGGCTCAGGAACGCTCCCAGGAACTCGTCCTCTCGAGCAGCGCACTGCTTCGTCTGCCTTCGTGGCCTCCACGCTCGAGCTCGCTTTCGCACGTTCCTTCTTCTTATCCTCTTCTTTTTCATTTCTTGTTATCGCCTTCGTGCCACCTGCCCTCCGCTCGTCTTCTTCAGTTTCGGTTTGGCGTCCCTCGGCGCTTTTAAGTCCTTTTAGCCACAAATCGTACCTAAACACAGCACTTTTGAGTCCTTTCCTAACACCAGGCATTCCGTGTCTGCTTCAGCCCTACAGAACATACGCAAGAACTGCAGAGGGTCCAAAGGGACCTGTTAATGAACGGTTACCCAATCCAACTTCTCAGGACTTGGGAGCGTAATGCAGCTAAGCCCCGTAGTGAAATGGCCCAAGAAAAAGAAAGGGCGAAGCGTGCAGCCACTCCTTACACAGCGGGAACAAGCGAGGCGTTGGCAAGAATTTTTAAAGGCTATGGTGTTAAAATAGCCCACGTGCTTACTGGAAAACGCTGACAACAGCTTTTTCAGCAAAAGATCCTCTGAAGCGCACGGATCTCCTGGGAGTTATCTACAGGATACCATGTGGGGGATGTACATTGGCACGAATGGGAATTTGAAACGACGTTTGAAACAACACCGAAATGACGTCGCCAAGGGCCACACAACTGCAAATGCCTTGGCGGAACACCACAATGAAACTGGCCACAGTATTGACTGGGACGCCGCAGAAATGATCACAACAGCAAGACATTTATCTGCCCGTCTTCCTTTAGAATTATTTTACATTCACTCGACTAACCGCACGATAGACAGGACAAACGGCAATCTAAGAGAGATACAATAAAACTTCGTTAATTTGAACTCAGTTATATCAAAACACCACTTAATTAAAGTTAAAGTTAGAGTGGATAATTTAAAGGAGAGGCCGGCACCAGTCCAATTAATTAAAAAACTGTGGTTGACATGTGCCAGTTCCACAACCAGATTTCGCCACAAATCTGCAGAAACAACGGCATTAATTGCCACAAAGCAATGCAACGTAAAAGAGTGGCTACTTGGGCTGGTTGGTATTGCATTTTTGAAAGAAATATACTTGCTTAGTGCGCAGGGAATGTTTTCAGAAGGAAGATAGAGCCGAGAGATAGGACAAACCAATTTTATTGCACAGATGGCGGGAATATATCTACAGTCGAGCCCGCTTATAACAAACCTGAGTGTGACGCGGCATCCGTTCGCTGTATCCCGAAGTTCGTAGTAAATAAAACACAGCTTTTAAAAACAGTTGCGAGTGAAAACACAAGCTTTTTTTGCCCCAAAAAGTCCATGATGCACGTGTTTCGAAGAGCAGAAGCGATAAGGGCGGTCTTGAGTTCATTTAAAACGGCAGGCTGCTCGTTCTCCGAGGCCCGTGGCATAAGCTGCATGAGGCGCTGGCTCCAAAGCTTCGTCGTTCTCGCAATCCGATTCCTCCAAATCGCTCTCGCCACGTACTTCATTCACAATACCCCAATCCGTGCACAATTCCGCAGTGTCGGCATCATCATCGGCCGTCATTAAATAATCGCAACAGATGTCTCACCCGCTTTCTCAGATCCGACTCGACGACGCGCTGCCACAAATCGCCGCCGCAGTGGTCCTGTTCGGAAGCTTCAGGCTCGGCATCGGGCCTGATGATCGACGAAGTCGGCCTGGCGAAAATAGTTTCGCGCACATGTAGCTGTCAACGCCGCCCACGAAATATTCACCATCTCCACAGCTGAATACCGGGAGACCCGAAGCGGCAAGTTGGCTGCCAGGTGGTCAACAGCTATGAGCAATCGCTCCGCAACGCGGCACCTAACGCGCAGATTATGCTCAAGCCAAGTGGTCACACTTTCGATGTTTTGTTGAGCGGCACGAAAAAGCGTGCTAGTCCTCTCGTCGGCCATCATGACCACACACGCACACCAAGATTGAGCAAGACGCGCACACGCGACGCACATGCCAGAACGCATGGAACAGCTCTGGGCGCGTTTCCAGTCAAAAAACGAAACTAATTTGAGCCAGCGTGGCAGGCGTTGCGAAGCGGTGGAGATGGCCGAAGGGTGCGATTTCGTGCCATTGAACCAATGTATATTTTCACGGTCACACGGATATTGTTCGTTTTAAGCGAAAGTTCGTTTTAAGTGGGGCCGTTATATGTGGGCTCAACTGTACATTCAAGAGGGCGAGGAGATCATACACAGATAAAGGGACGAATAATGGCGCATGCGCCAGACCACCTTATTCCAACCTTGAAATGACAACCTGAGAAGATACTCGTATTCATTATCAGACAGATTGACGGATGGGCACTTACACAATCAGTTCCCGATTTGCGAATCAAAAAGCTTAATTCATTTCATGTGCCCTCTTGTCCTTATACCTTGCCATTACTTGGCATTCATCAAACTTCGGTGTGCACCCACAATTCGCACAGTGACTTGCCAAGTGGCTGCCCACTGATCCGCGCATCAGATTTGCTTGCTCCCTAAGGCGATCATTCAGACAGCGCCCCGTCTGACCGATGTAGTATCGACCACATGATAAAAAAATCAGATGCACAAATGCCTATAATACATTCTACAAACACCTTTGCATGCTTTGTATTGCACCCGACATTTAAAGATCCTTCGTAGTTTACTCTTTTACATTCTTGTCTGCCATTCTTATGTGCACAAAATTTCACACTGCTTAAATAGAATCGTCGCGAAAACTGGTTGTCTTCACGGCAAAAAACAAGTGTCGCCGCAATAAGAATTTCAGAGTGTTAAAGAATAAGTGTTAGTGAAGAATGCATCAATGAAACGTAAATATTTGCCACTTGAAATTCCTTGTCCATTCCATGTTTGGGCACTACCCTTAGGGGCCAGGTAGGTGTGATTTCTCCTGAGGTTCCGGCCGGGCCTGGGTCATGCTTTGAGGGACCAGGCCAAGTTCAGTTGGGTAATATTGAGCGAGTTACTGGCCAGGCCCAAGCTGAGAATCACAGCTCCTGCAGTACAGAGTTACCAACGAAAAACCCTACTGCGACGTGAGCTCCTCTTCCAAAAGACAGAGTTCCCCACTCAAAACCGTTTCAAGTCAGCGGCGTCGACTTAGCTGGACCTGTGTTTGTAAAATGAAATTGCACTGTGAAAGCCTACGTTGTCGTATTCACGTGTGCAGTAGTGAGAGCCGTTCATTTAGAGTTATGTAGTGATATGACTGTTCATTCATTTCTTCTGGCTTTTCGACGTTTTGTCATGCGGCGGGGCATACGAAGTGTCATATATTCTGATAACGCTCTAACATTTAGAGCAGCTAGTAGGGAATCGAAGTGCACCTACGAGATTTTACGAGATGTTCAGGTCCAGAACTTTTGCGCGACCAGCTACATCGTGTGGAAATTTATTGCTGAACATGCTTCATGATGGGAAGGATTCTGGGAAAAGATGATACAAACGGTTAAAGGCTGCCTCTGAAGATCATTAGGGAAGGGCAGCTTCAACTTTGGGCAACTGAGTACAGTTTAGCAGAAGTCGAGGCAGTGGTCAATTTTATACCATTAACATACGTCTCTGCTGAAGCGAAAGAACCTAAACTCTAACACATGCTCATTCGATAGCTCTTCGACGACTAACTAGCCTCCTTCACCATGAAGGTTCGATAACGGCCATGAAAAACACAGATACACTGCGCCTGTGGAGAGAACGTCAGCGATGGCTAACCACTTTCTGGAACCACTGGTACAAAGAATACCTACTACCTCTCAGAAGCACTCACTTCAGAAAAGACAAAAAAGAAAAATTTAATTAGGTGTTGATGACAATGTATTGATATGCGATGACAAAGTGCCTATAACATTCTGAAAAATGGGAAGGATTTGTAAGGTATACAAGAATACAGATGGACACGTTAGGGCATGCAGAATCAGATTAACAAACAACACTGAGATTACGAGGCCGATACAACTCCTGTCTCCCCTGGAATTATGCAAGTGAAATTGTCGGCGGCGGAGGATGTAGAAAATTGCGGAAGAAGCAAAGAAGAACAAGTATCGGAGCAAAGACTGTTGGGACACTTGGATTGTTGGAAGGCACGCCATGTTTGGACGGCGTAGCGCGCAGCACCAATAAAGGCTACAGAGAGGTTCTTCACAGATGATGTCAAACATTTACATAATAATTGTGAACAGAGGACAACAAAACTAGGCCTATAATTTTTCAGCACACTTGTCACAATGACGTCGTTGCAGGTATTGTACGAATTGAGGCACCTTGAAGAGACGAAGAGCTGTTACATACCAACAGCAAACGAAATGCACTGATGAAACAGTGAGTGAACGAAAAACATCAGCAAGGTTTAGTCTTAATGAATGCTTTCAAAACTGATGATTCCTCCTGAGCCGTCATTGTGAGAGGTTCAATGTGCCCCCCCCCCCCCTCATTTTCAGTGTTTCGACTAAAATTGTGCCTGAAGTAATGCAAATTTTTTTAAAAATGAAAAATTGTGAATCACCCAGTTTAGCTAATCATTAGACGTTTTTTTAATGGTTCTTAATCAGTAAGATGAAACTTGGCCAGCTGTTTTCATCATACCAAGCTTGAAGAACAGGAACCATATCACTTAGCAGTAAGAAACACTTCCAGAAAGCCTAGGGAAACTTAAGTCGATCCTTGATTAGTTTACTCACATCTGTGTCATCCAGGCAGGTTGCCAAAGCAGCAGCCAAGCCCTTGGGTGAGGGCAGTGGTACGTAGCCCTCTATGTGCTTTGCTCGCAACTCGCATGTTGGGAATCGCCTGTTGATGAAGCATAAAAGAAGCGTCAACGTCAGTAGAGGCTTTGCTCATAAATGCACAATGCGGTCTCCACACTAAAATAAATTCTGATTACTACTGAAGTTATGCAGTTGGCTAGTATTCCCTTACATCATTAGTGTTGCTGTCATGCTCTGACAACAAAGCAGCCATAAATTGCTAAACTTAAAGTGGGCAACGCAGAAATCAGGTTTCACACATGTACCACTTTACCAGAGGTGCGTCATTCAGTAATATACACACCTTTTTAAAGAACCCCTTATATCTTATGCACAAAACAGACCATCTGTGATGTAAAGCTGTTATTAAGTGAGTAACAAATATTGTGATTTTGGGGACAAAAAAGACAAACGCATGAGAGCCGATGAAACAAAGGTTTGCATCTTTAGTGCAAGAAACACTATGTTATGATCAACTCGCCCAACAAGTTCTTATTGAAGAACTAGTTGGTTCCTGCAGTTTGTGGTGAAGCAGTGCAGACAGTGGGGCATACAAAACACAGCGCTGTGTCTTGTAAGGTTATTTCTCCCGTTGCCTGTGCAGTTATGCAAAAATGTCTGTGGCAATATCAGGCAACAAAAGTGTAAAACTTTAAGCAACGAAATATGGGTGCTAGCTTGAATTGCTTTAATTAAACTTTTCATGTTGCCTAACGCAGACAAACGATACAATTTTACCCTCACTAAAATGGCACAATTTCCTGCATCGTTACAGACAATTAGGGGTGTGCGAATATTCTAAAGTTTCAAACCTTCAGCGAATATTGCATTTGTAATATTCGTATTGGATTTGATAACCACATATAGAAAATTTTATATATTCCAACTCGAATATTTCTCAAATATTTGATGTTCACGAATATTTGTTCGCAGGTTTGTGCAATTGTTCTAGTGCTTCGAATATTCAAACAAATATTACGGTATTGAATTTAGTTCAGTTCAAACTTAAATTATTGAAAATTTCGAAGTATTCACAAGGAAAGAATAAATACATGATACTTTGAATGTACTGCCTGTAAAGGCAGTTTTACTGTAGTAGGAATGCTAAACCATGACAGCACCTATCCGAAAAAAAATATGCTCTGCCGCGAAGCCTTCCTTCAAGCTTAAAAGGGCCCCGCAATACTTTTTCAGAAAAATTGTCACAAAACACTGTCGATCGGTAGTCCAGGCTACCCAAGACATGCAAGTCAAATATTATAGCACAGCACGTGGCGTGCAATTCACAAAATATTCTCAGTCAGCTAAAAATAACACTTTTCTCTCGGCTAATTACTCCACAAGCTCAGAAAGCACGAGTGACGCATTTTCTTTCCTCGTGCCAATTTCCCTGCTTAGCTTCCAGTGCTTTCGTCGGGATGAGAAGAGAGAATGCACTAGCAGCGTGCGAGAAATCTTTGCAACTCCGCGCGTACTGGACCAATTCTAAAAATATTTGCGGCGGTGAATTCATGAGGCAATAAATAAGCTTCTTTAATGAATCCATTTTATGGCTACTTAAAAAAGCGTCACATGGCCCCTTTAAGTGAAAATATTACTCTTAAATCAATTCATTTTATTATGCTTAAAAGCCAGTTATGATGACTTATATGCTCTAACTATAATAAATATTGAAATGTTACGTATTTTAAGGGTTATGACTCTCATCCTGCTGAAAATAGAATCTTAGACTTATTTTGAATGCAAAAAAAAAGGGGGAATTCACAAAGAGGTCCTATTTCATTAAAAATATTGTATAGGTTAGTTAGGTCATGATAAATATGCCCATTTTTCATTATGTCATATATACTACTTGAATTCGAAAAGAAATTATTTGACCAAAATCAGAATTCACTTCGAACCTAGAATAAGCATAAGCTTATTCGTTCGCATATGTCGCTGTGAAGACCTTACGATTTCGCACATTTGTAATAAGAGCCTTAGTAGATCATTGATTACTATGACTTCGGCGCAAGTGCGATGATGCCTGCATGGAGAGTCATGGAAGCGTGATGGCGGCTTCCAACAAATGCGGCAGCAAGTCATCACGACAAAGCTACCAATGATAAATATCTCAATCCATCTAAATCATGTACTGCCTGCACGGCAGTACATGTGGCAAGGCCGTTTAAGCACTTTTACGGTTTAGCGCTGTTACGGTTCACGTCCGCGTACCGACCACGCTGTCCGCTGCCGCGCTCCTGTGTGCAGGACAGCAAGTGTGTATCGCTTGTGGAAACTAAGGCAACTTGCCGCCACTGCATTGGCTAGACAAAATGGTCTTCATACCTTTGCTCGGTCCCGTTCTGAGCGAGCACGAAGAAACAATATCTCTACGCAAGGGCAAATGCACGCCTATACATTACAAAGCCCGGCTCTGATACAGTGAGCTTAGTAAGCGATGCACTGTACACAACTTGCTAGAGGCGCGCTCAGCTTGACGTACAATAGTAACGCGTTTCATGTATAGCCATGCCAGTTTTCACTAATGGATCACTGTAGAAACCTACGCACACATGTTGAAGCCTGACGAGCCGTCCGTCAGTTGTGTCGCTACTTCAGCATGTATGCCCTCTTCATTGTTCCAAAACAATTGCATCGTGAGGGATATGGTCATACGAATGATGTTCCGCACAATGGCAAACATAGAAATTTGGTATAGTTACAATGATGTGATCACATATAGTTTTCCGCTGGTAACCGTGACGCACGTAAGGTGATAGACGAGTTACTGTGTAGTTCCGCTGCGTTCCCAAAAGCGCCTTTGAAAATACGTCGTACGCACATCACACTCGTGCGACATCTCCTGCAATCAAGCCTTGCTTACACCGTTGCTTTGATTTTGCTCTTTTGCCAACGTCAAGTTACTGCCGTCTGTAGCCAATGCATCGAAAGGGGTCGCGATACAGCAAAATAGTGCCCTCGCTGCCGGGAGTTGTGGCTTTGTCAACAAAAAGGCGTATTTGGGGCATCTTTCTATTAGACATCAGTAATAATCTATCTTGCACGTTTATCTCGCGTTATGACTGCGCGCGCAGTACACCTCGGTCACGACCGTGCAGCTATCAGTGCTACACAGCATTCTTGATCGGAAAATGGCGAGAAAATTAAAAAGAAAACTCTTTAATTGGAGTCTTTCGAGTCATTACTGATAGTGTGGGAACCTGGATGAACTGCGACCATCTAGGCTGCTTTAATAATCACTCAGATTTAAATACACTGGTGTTAACTATTAACACAATCATACCAGTGGCCTCAATGTCACTAGCCATCATGGCAGGTACGAAAGCTTTTCTTTTTGTTTTGTAGCAAAGTCCTACAACATAAAAAAAGATACCAAAGGTTTGTTCAACATGTGGACTAAACCCCAGACTTCCCAGTCACAAGCTCAACTATTACAGTCTTAAGCTTTCTGGAAAGTACAGATGGTGATATTTTTTCATTTTTGTGCGTAACAGCTGACTATAACAACAATTGTACTGTTTTCAGCCTAAATATATTGCCACCTACTTCTAGTAGTGGGTCGTATGCCAAGGTGAAGGCACACACCACAGAGAAGAACGAAGTGTGCGTGGGCCCTGCTCCGGCAAACACGCCCAACCGACGCGCACTTGGTTAGAGCCCCGTTGCTCAGATGTCATTAAACCTTGTCGACACCCCCTGGAGCGACGTGACAATTGGTGGAGGTACTGAGTAGCCCCTCACGGATGTTTCAGACCCCTCCTGGAAGCGGCACCACAAGCCCAGTGCGAGTCAACACCGTTCATCGGACAAGCCGCAGGATCAGGGGATTACCACTTGAAGCAGACCCTACAGTTCACACCAGTATGATAAGCACGTCCGTTCAAACCACTTTAACAGGTATGGAAAACCCGCCGGTTACTCGGTACACCCTCGAAAGTCCACAGGTTCCGACACCGTTTCATGGCACCGAGCTCGAAGACGTCGAGGACTGGTTGGTCGACTTCGAGCGCGTGGCTGCTTTGAACGACTGGAACGACGCGGCCAAACTACGGCGTGTGTACTTCTATTTGGAGGATGGAGCACGTACCTGGTATATGAATCACGAGGAGCAGATGACATCGTGGCCCGAATTCCGCCGCCGGCTGTTGGATACTTACAGAAGTGCTGATCGCCACGAACGAGCGATCCAGGCCCGCATCCAGATGCCAAATGAAACTGTCATGACCTATGTGGAAGATATGACGCGCCTGTTCCGAAGGGCTGATCCGAGTATGACAGAAGAAAAGAAGTTGCGTCAACTGATGCGGGGAGTTAAGGAGCAGCTTTTCGCTGGCCTTGTACGGAGCCCTCTGAACACGGTCACCGAGTTTTTGTCCGAAGCCGTCACGATGGAAAAGATGCTTCAGCATGGATCCACCCTGTATGAGCGGCAAGTGAACACGTCCACTGCTCAAGTTCTCACTACTATTGGGAGCAACACCGAGTGTCTGCGCGACCTTTTCCGCTCTATAGTAGGCGAGGAGCTGCAAAAGGCTGCCACACCACCACTACCTACGGTGAGCATTGTCAAGGACGAGCTGCATCATGCCCTTTGTGACCCTGTGAGTCTGGATAACGCCACACCCGCCCCGGCTGACTACCACCGTGCGAACTATGCGGAAGCCTTGAAGCGCCCAGCTTCCTCTTCCCCGCTGTTTGTTCAGGCACCTCCTACGGTTTCACTTCAGTCCGCGCAGCCTTTACGGTACTAAGAGAACACACGCACGCCCCCACCCCTTGTTTACGCCAGCCCTGTGCATCTTGCGGAACAACCAGCACACTACCTTGACGACAGATGCGCTTCGCCTCGGAAATCTGATGTTTGGCGGACTCCTGATCGCCAACCTTTGTGCTTCCACTGCGGTGAAGCGGACCATTTGTACCGCCAGTGTCCATACCGGCGCCTCGGGCTTCGCGGCTTTTCAGTATATCCAGCGCCTCCTCGGTATGGCCAGCGACCCCGGGACATTGAGGACTACCTGACTGAACAGCGCATGCCATCGCCTTTTGGACGGCACTCGCGCGCACCGTCGCCGAGGCGCTCTTCATCTTCGCCACAGCGCCATGCTGGCGCACGGTTCCCCAGTCCCCGCTGGGAAAACTAACGCAAGCGACCCTTGGAGGCGAGGTCGCTGGCAGTCGACGTGCTGAAGAACTCCGATCGACGCTAACAGTAAAGGGTGTCGATTCGACTGAGCGATATGTGCTGCTTTCTCTGGATATACCGGTGCTGATGGATGGCTATGCAGTAGGTGTTTTAGTTGATAACGGGGCTGACTATTTGACACTAAGCAGGAAAATGACCAGACTACTAAAGAAGGTAATCACGCCCTGGTATGGCTCCGTGATTCGAACAGCTGGTGGCCACACCATCTCTCTGCTTGGAACCTGCACGAGCAGAGTTCGGGTCTGCGGTTATACTTTTATAGCAAGTTTCCTTGTGCTCCGTGAATGTTCACGCGACGTTATTCTTGGGGTTGACTTCCTGCAGGAGTATGGAGCTGTCATTGATCTTCAAGAGAATCACATCACCTTCTCAGCTGACCGAGCAATCGACAAGCAGGACAACCAACAACGTACCGACGTTCTTCGAGTTTCTGCTAAAAGTATACCGCTTCCTCCAAGAGCCAGTGTTATAGTCGACGTCACATGCTGTGAATTGCGAAATCGTGAAGCGATTGCTGAAAGTAATTTTGAACACCCGCTGACTCAAGGTGTTTGTGTGGCTAGGAGTATCATACAGCTACGTGATGGCCGATCTCAACTGCGCGTTACAAATTTCAGCAACGAACACCGACACCTTTTCCATGGCACTTCGTTAGCATTTGCGGATGAATTAGGCATCGTTCCCATCTGCTTCTCGTCGGACGCAGTGGAGGCCCCCGATACGTCTCTAAACAATATCGATATTAATTCTAACCTCACACCAGAAAACCAGACAGCACTGCGAAAACTCTTGCTTGAATTCAAGTCATGCTTCGCTGCTTCCTCTAAGGTGCGCCAGACTTGATCTTTAGGCACAGAATCATCACTTACGACGACGCCCGCCAAGTACACCAACAGCCTTACCAAGTGTCAGCGAAGGAACGAGAAGCCATTCGTACGCAAGTTCGAGAAATGCTTGACGACGGCATCATCAAGCCTTCCAACAGTGCGTGGTCCTCTCCGGTCGTCCTAGTCAAGAAGAAAGACGGAACGCTACGTTTTTGCGTCAATTACCGGAAGCTGAACAGCGTGACTAAAAAGGACGTGTACCCGCTGCCACGCATCGACGACTCATTAGACAGATTATGCCGCGCCCGCTATTTTTCCTCTTTGGATTTAAAAAGTGGTTATTGGCAGATTGAGGTCGACGAGCGAGACCGCGAGAAAACGGCCTTTGTGACCCCTGATGGCCTGTATGAATTTCGAGTCCTTCCTTTTAGTTTGTGCTCAGCGCCCGCAACCTTCCAGCGAATGATGGACACTGTGCTTACTTGTCTGAAGTCGCAAACTTGTCCGTATACCTTGATGATGTCGTTTTTTTTTGAAACCTTCCAGCAACATCTTCACCGCCTCAGGAGTGTGCTACAGGCTATCCAATCAGCAGATCTTACACTCAAACCGCAGAAGTGTCACTTTGGTTATGAAGAGCTCAAATTCCTTGGCCATGTAGTCAACGCGAAAGAAGTCCGACCCGACCCTGACAAACTTGCCGCTGTAGCCGCGTTTCTGCATCCTACAGACAAAAAGACTGTTCGGCGCTTCCTGGGCTTGTGCGCCGACTATCGACGATTTATTAGAGGGTTTTCGAAGATAGCGGAAACCTTGACTCGCCTTACACGTGACGACACACCGTTTGTATGGGCTACCGAGCAACAGGCTGCTTTTGCCGAGCTACGACAGCGGATGCAGTCAGCCCCTGTTCTTGCGAATTTCGATGATGATGCTGACACAGAGGTGCACACTGACGCCAGTAACATCGGCCTCGGCGCAGTGCTCGTCCAGCATCAACACGGCAAAGAACGAGTCATAGCCTATGCCAGCCGCTCACTGTCCCGTACCGAGGTGAATTACACAACCACAGAGAAAGAGTGTCTCGCAGTAGTGTGGGCAATCACCAAGTTTCGCCCTTACCTCTATGGTCGTCCTTAAAGTGATGACACACTATCATGCCCTCTGCTGGTTGGTAAACATACGTGATCCCTCTGGACGACTGGCCCGATGGAGCTTGCGTCTACAGGAATTTGATGTGACCATCGTATATAAGTCTGGACGGAAGCATGAAGACGCTGATACACTGTCGTGTGAACCCATACCTTTAGTCAATCAAGAAGAAGAGGACGATGACGGTCTCCTGGGCGCCCTTGGCTCATCTGACTTGAGCAGACGCCAGCGAGAAGATGAAGAGATTCGACCGCTCATCGACTATCTGGAGGGTCATAGCACCGTTATACCTCGCCATCTATCTCGCGTTGTGACGTCTTTCTGTCTCCGAGATAATGTCCTGTACAAAAAAAAACGCCTGTTCTACGAGCCGCGCTTACTTCCTCGTCGTTCCGAAGGACATGCGGGACGAAGTCCTCTCCGCGTGTCATGACGAGCCCACACTTGGTCATCTAGGTTACTCATGAACGCTCGCCAAAGTAAGTGAGGCGTACTACTGGCCTGGACTTTCGGCAAGCGTGAAGCAGTACGTTAAAAGCTGTCGTGAATTCCAGCGTCGAAAGTCGCCAACAAGCAAGCCGGCTGGATTACTTCAGCCAATCGATCCACCCCACAAGCCCTTTGACCAAGTCGGCATGGACATTCTCGGCCCATTTCCGTTATCCTCCGATGGGACTATTTCCGTTATCGTCCGATGGGACGTTGCGACTATTTGACCCGCTATGCTAAGACACAGGCGATACCACGAGCCACGGCTTCTGAGGTAGCACAGTTCTTCATGTGCCACATTGTTCTGCACCACGGTGCTCCATCTACAGTGATAACCGACAGAGGAACAGCGTTCACTGCACAGCTTGTTGATGAAGTTTTTCGACTAAGTAACACGAGGCATCGAACGACGACTGCTTACCATCCGCAGAACAACGGCTTAACCGAGCGACTAAATAACACAGTCACAAACATGATCTCCATGTACATCAATTTGGTACATACTTAGTTAACTACAAAAGAAGCAACAAAACGTCGAAGCAGAGCAGCAGAAACAAAGACAGAGAGCAGGGGTGTGGCATGCATCGTGTTTAAAGCAGCCACGTCCCTTGTGCTCTGTTTTTTCCTATTTCGATGTTTTGTGGCTTCTTTTGTAGTTAACTTCTCACACTATCGAAATACAATTAATAGCTAGACACAATACTCATCAGGTTATCGCACGATAATGCTAGAAAACTTTTGAAATCATATAGTTTTGCACTTGAAGCAGTTTTCCGTTTTACTCCGTAACTGTGTACATGAATTTTATGAATATTAAGATAATTTTGCCTTCATCAAACATGTAAACAGAAGCTCATTCGATATATCACTTCATCGATGAATGGTTGCATAAAAAATGGTTCAGTTATGTCTAATTTTTCGGAAAGATAGCGCTACCATGAGACCTAGAATCGACAAGACCAGCATTGTTTTTCGGATGGTTTGGTACGCACCAAGAAGTATGCAACAAGTATGCATTAGTTGATGCTCTATTTAGTTCTGGTTGTGTGATTTGTTAACTGTCGAAAAGCATGCACTAATGCCGTCGTTAGTTATTCTTCAGTGCGGCATAAGTGCATTGTGAATTTATAAAGTTGTTTATCCCGTTGATAAAGCTCTTTCAGCGGTGAGACCAATGTGAGTGCACGGGCTTTGGCAGGGGAGGAGTGGCGGTGTTAACAAACCACTTGCTGTCTCACACCCCCCCCCCCCCCCTCCAGGCCACGCACGCCAACAGGGTGTTGCACGAGCACTTCCCCCCTCTCCCGGCCGTGATCCAGCACAGCACAGAAATAGCACTCAACTAATGCTTAAAAAATCATTTTACTCTTCAGTGTGCCTTTAAAAAATAAGCATGATAAAGTTGCTTCCACAGAACAAACCAAATATCAATGCACTTTTTACTGAACGTAGCTTTCTGGTAACGTATACCCTTCCTGCTTGATAACTGCAACTATTACAACCATACTTATGCTTGGAGTAGCGGCTTAGCTGCGTATGTACAAAAAAATCTGAACTCGGAGATAGCTTCAGATTTTTCACTAAATCAAGATATTGAGTGCCTCCCTATTCATGATAAAACAATAATAGTTTCACCAGTGTAATTACAGACCATTTTGGGGAAACAAAAAGGATGCCTTTTCCTATATTTATTTAAGGATACTGCATTCTCAAGCAGAGACTATAGCAGGTGTGATACATTGATAAATAGTATTAAAAAAAAGGCACAACAGTTTTAAAAGAAAGCACATGAAGTGAAAAATACAATGCATATTGTCACGGGGTAGTGACGTGGCCGAAGACAGGAGACTTCGGGTTGGGATTTAACTGTTTATTTGGGTGAACCTGTGCCCGGTAAACGGAAAGTCCAATTACAGCAGCAGTCTCGCACAGATAGCAGTCTCGGACTGATAGCGGCGAACGGAGCGTCGGCCTTTGATCAACAACTGACTAGCGGCGAAGCGCGTCGGCATTTTATACTCTTGCCGTCGAATGTTCTAGCGTTATCGCTGGCGGTGGCGTAGGTTCCAGAACAATCTGTACCGTTCGTACAGTGGGCGTGATCTTATCTAAATGATCTACTACAGTCTGGAACCTTCTCGAAAACTGCAGGCGCGGTTTGCGCTGAGAATCGTGTGGTGTTTTGGGACGATAACAAAAACTTGGGAAATGAAACGTGGCATTGCCCCCCTCTGAAAAAAAGGCATCGTCCCGATGCTTTAACTAAAGATGAAAGTACAATAATAATGCAAGAAAGTACAATGAATAAATTACGATACAACAATAATACAATAAAACACGGGTTCAGTTTGCTAACGCGCATGAAACGGCTTGAGGCGCGCGACATGGACGACTTCAGGTCGCGATCGGCGTCGTTGAGAGTTCGTGATGCCGTCGGGGACAACCTCGTAATCAAGTGGGCCGAGACGTCGAACCACCCTGTACGGTCCGAAGTACCGTCGCAGAAGCTTTTCACTTAGTCCACGTCGGCGTACCGGCATCCACACCCAAACACGTTCACCGGGCTGGTATTCCACGAAGCGTCGTCGAAGGTTGTAACGGTGGCTGTCGGTCGTCTGTTGATTCTTGATACGGAGACGCACAAGTTGTCGGGCTTCTTCGGCGCGTTGAAGGTACTCGCTCACATCGAGGTTTTCTTCGTCGGTGACGTTGGGTAACATGGCATCGAGCGTCGTTGCCGGGCTCCTTCCGTAGACCAATTTGTATGGAGATATCTGCGTCGTCTCCTGCACCGCCGTGTTGTATGCGAAGGTCACATACGGAAGAATGGCGTCCCACGTCTTGTGTTCGACATCGACGTACATTGACAGCATGTCGGCTATCGTCTTGTTAAGCCGCTCGGTGAGGCCGTTGGTCTGTGGGTGGTACGCTGTCGTCCGGCGGTGGTTTGTTTGGCTGTATGCCAAGATCGCTTGAGTTAAGTCGGCAGTGAATGCCGTTTTTCTGTCGGTGATAAGGACTTCCGGGGCGCCGTGACGTAGGACGATATTTTCGACGAAGAACTTAGCTACCTCGGATGCACTGCCTTTTGGCAGGGCTTTTGTCTCGGCGTAGCGGGTGAGGTAGTCGGTAGCTACCACGATCCACTTGTTTCCGAAAGCCGACGTCGGGAACGGCCCCAGTAGGTCCATACCAATCTGCTGGAAAGGTCGGCAAGGTGGATCAATTGGCTGCAGAAGCCCCGCTGGCTTGTCGGCGGTGTCTTGCGTCGCTGACAGTCCCGGCATGTTCTCACATAACGAGTGACGTCGGTGGTAAGACGTGGCCAGTAGTACCTTTCTTGTATCCTCGCGAGCGTGCGAGACACACCGAGGTGCCCTGCCGTCGGATCGTCGTGCAGGGCCTGCAGGAGTTCTGGTCGCAGAGCTGAAGGCACCACAAGGAGGTACTTAGCTCGAAGCGGTGAAAAGTTTTTCTTTTGTAGAAGACCATTTCGTAGAAAGAACGATGCAAGTGCGCGCTTGAATACCTTCAGGACTTCGGCGGTCCTGCCTTCGAGGTATTCTATTAGGGCCTTAAGTTCCGGGTCGGCCCTCTGTCGTTCAGCGAAGTCGTCGGTAGTTATCGTTCCTAAGAAGAAGTCGTCATCCGGGTCGTCGGGTAGCGGTTGGTCGACAGGCGCACGAGAGAGACAGTCGGCGTCGGAGTGTTTTTTGCCGGACTTGTAAATTACAGTAATGTCATATTCTTGAAGTCTCAGGCTCCACCGTGCGAGGCGACCTGAAGGGTCCTTCAAGGTGGCTAGCCAACACAATACGTGGTGGTCGCTCACAACTTTGAAGGGCCTGCCGTAGAGGTAGGGGCGAAATTTCGACGTAGCCCAGATGATGGCGAGGCACTCCTTTTCTGTTGTGGAATAATTAGCTTCTGCTTTGGATAGCGATCGGCTGGCGTAACTAATAACCCTTTCAAGTCCGTCAGCCCTCTGCACAAGAACGGCGCCAAGACCTACGCTGCTTGTGTCAGTATGTATTTCTGTCTCGGCGAATTCGTCGAAATCGGCAAGTAACGGAGGCGTCTGGAGGCGATGTTTAAGCTCCTGGAAAGCGTGTTCCTGTGGCGTTTCCCACTTGAACTCCACGTCAGCCTTGGTAAGGTTAGTAAGAGTATCGGCGATGCGGGCGAAGTTTTTCACGAATCGCCTATAATAGGCGCACAGGCCCAGAAATCGGCGCACGGCTTTTTTGTCAGTGGGCGGCGGGAAGTCGGCGATGGCGGCTGTTTTCCGTGGATCGGGACGAACTCCAGACTTGCTGATAACGTGCCCCAGAAACAAGAGCTCCTCATACGCAAATCTGCACTTTTCTGGCTTCAGTGTGAGCCCGGAACTCTTGATGGCTTGAAGTACAGCTTCAAGGCGTCGAAGATGCTCGTCGAAACTCGAGGAAAACACGACGACGTCGTCCAAGTACACAAGGCAAGTCTGCCACTTCAATCCTGCCAGTACTGTATCCATAACGCGTTGAAAAGTTGCAGGCACTGAGCAAAGGCCGAAGGGCATCACCTTAAACTCGAAGAGGCCGTCTGGTGTTATAAACGCCGTCTTCTCTCGGTCTCTTTCGTCGACTTCGATTTGCCAATAGCCAGTCTTGAGGTCCATTGACGAAAAGTACTTGGCGTTATGGAGCCGATCAAGTGCGTCGTCTATTCGTGGGAGTGGATACACGTCCTTTCTTGTGATTTTGTTCAGGCGGCGATAATCGACGCAGAAACGTAGGGTCCCATCCTTTTTCTTCACTAACACCACGGGGGATGCCCATGGACTCTTGGACGGCTGGATAATGTCATCCCGCAGCATTTCATCAACCTGTCTCTTCATGGCCTCACGTTCTCGCGTCAAAACCCTGTACGGACTCTGATGGAGTGGTCTAGCATTTTCTTCGGTTATGATGCGATGTTTCGTGATTGGGGTCTGCCGAATTTTCGATGACGACGAAAAGCAATCTTCGTATTGCAGGAGCAGGGCCTTGAGCTGTTCTTGCTTATCGTTCGGAAGTCTGGGATTGACGTCGAAAGCTATGGGAGGGGCTTGGTTTCTCTGAGCAGGTTCCGCAGAATCAGCGAGGGTGAATGCATTGGTGGCTTCGATAATTTCTTCGATGTATGCGACCGTTGTTCCTTTGTTCACATGTTTGTACTCATTGCTGAAATTTGTGAGCATAACCATTGCTTTGCCTCCCCGCAGCTCTGCAATTCCTCTTGCGACGCAAATATTTCGGGTGACCAGCAGATGCTGACTGCCTTCAATGACGCCTTCCAAGTCAGGTGGTTTAGGAGCGCCGACTGACATAATGACGCTTGAGCGAGGCGGAATGGTGACTTGTTCTTCCAGCACATTCAAGGCATGGTGTCCTGACGGCGTGCGCGGCGGTAGTGCTTCTTCTGTGGATAATGTTATCGACTTTGTTTTTAGGATGATGACAGCACCATGGAGGCATAAGAAGTCCATGCCAAGGATGACATCTCTCGAGCAACGCTGTAGAACTACGAAGTCTGTAGGATAAATACGGCCGTTAATGGTGACTCTCGCTGTGCAGATTCCTGCAGGCGTTATGAGATGACCTCCGGCTGTGCGGATTTCAGGGCCTTTCCAAGCTGTCCTAACTTTCTTCAACTTCGCGACGAACGACCCACTGATGACAGAATAGTCAGCTCCAGTATCGACGAGAGCGGTCACACTGTGGCCGTCGATAAGAACGTCGAGGTCGCTAGTTCGCCGTCTCGCATTACAGTTAGGGCGTGGCGTCGGGTCACGGCTGCGTCGGCTTGTTCCGCTGCTTCCATGTTGCGTCGTTAGGCCACCTTCGGTAAGTGAGCTTTCGCCGTCAGGGCTTTGCCTGGTTGGCGTTGTGTTCGGAAAGCTCCGTCGCGGCGTCGTCGTCGTCGGAGGATCTTCGGTAGTTCGTCGCACAGCAACCGCACCTCCACCGGTTGCTGCCCTTAGTTTCCCAGATACGGGCTAGGAGACCGGCCCCGCGTTGGGCCGGAGTACTGCCGGGGGTGCGGTGACATGCGGCGGCGGGGCGACGGCGAACGGGAAGGACTTCGGGGTGTCCATTGAGTTCCTGTCAGGTAGTCGGCGATGTCACGTGGCCGTTCCCCTGGCTGCGGACGTGGTGCATTGATGGCGAAGCCACGCAGTCCCATCTGTCGGTACTGGCAACGGCGGTAAGTGTGCCCGGCCTCGCCGCAGTGGTAGCACAGTGGGCGGTGGTCAGGGGTGCGCCAAACGTCGGTTTTCCACGGCGCACTGCGCTGGCCCGCTGGTGAACGGTAGGTCGTCGGTGGGGGTGGTGGCGGCAGTGGTGTTTGGCGACGGAAGTGCGACGGGGCGGCGTTTTGGCGTGAACGGGGAGGAGCGTTGTGGCGCACTGCAGCGACGTAGCTCATAGTTTCTGGTTCGGGCAGCGGTGTTTGGGGAATTCGAAGTGATTGCCGAACTTCTTCTCGCACAATGTCGGCGATCGAATCCACTTGAGGGTGCGCCGAAGGCAACAGTTTGCGCAGCTCTTCCCACACGATCGCTCGGATCGTTTCACGCAGGTTTTCGGGGTCACTGGCTTGAGCAGCAGCGCATTCTGGAGTCAAGCGACGATTATACTGTCTGGTGCGCATGTCAAGGGTTTTTTCGATGGTGGTCGCCTCGGATACAAATTCTTGGACGGTGTTCGGTGGATTCCTCATTAGTCCCACGAAGAGCTCCTGTTTGACCCCTCGCATGAGGAAACGAACTTTCTTCTCCTCAGGCATGTCCGGGTCAGCGTGACGAAATAGGCGGGTCATCTCCTCTGTGAAAATTCCAACCTTCTCATTTGGTAGCTGAACCCGGGTCTCTAGTAGAGCAGCGGCCCTTTCTTTGCGAGCGACGCTCACGAACGTTTGCAGGAATGCGCTGCAGAAAACATCCCACGTTCGGAGCGTGGACTCCCGATTTTCGAGCCAGGTCCTTGCGGTGTCTTCTAAATAGAAGAACACACGACGCAGCTTTTCGTCATGGTCCCAGTGGTTGAGGGTGGCCACACGGTCGTATATTTCTAGCCAGGACTCCGGGTCTTCGAACGATGACCCATGGAAAATTGGTGGTTCCCTGGGTTGATGCATGACCATCGTGGGCTGGGACGCTGCGGTTGTCATTGTCGCTGCAGTCGCGGTCATGGCCTTGGTCTTCCGCGCCTTGTCTTGTAGAAGCCCGTACTCCGGTGGTAGCCCTTGCTGTCGACGGCTTGTTCGCTGCTCTTGGTTGGCATCGGTGTCTTCTCCGCGACGTGGGCTGGGTTCACGGCTTGACGGGGGCGTCGAGTACATGAACGAAGCAGCACCTCCACCAAATGTCACGGGGTAGTGACGTGGCCGAAGACAGGAGACTTCGGGTTGGGATTTAACTGTTTATTTGGGCGAACCTGTGCCCGGTAAACGGAAAGTCCAATTACAGCAGCAGTCTCGCACAGATAGCAGTCTCGGACTGATAGCGGCGAACGGAGCATCGGCCTTTGATCAACAACTGACTAGCGGCGAAGCGCGTCGGCATTTTATACTCTTGCCGTCGAATGTTCTAGTGTTATCGCTGGCGGTGGCGTAGGTTCCAGAACAATCTGTACCGTTCGTACAGTGGGCGTGATCTTATCGAAATGATCTACTACAGTCTGGAACCTTCTCGAAAACTGCAGGCGCGGTTTGCGCTGAGAATCGTGTGGTGTTTTGGGACGATAACAAAAACTTGGGAAATGGAACGTGGCAATATAGATAAAACAATAAGGCTAAGAAAACAAACAAGAACACAACAGAATTTAACAGAATAGTAACTGTAGAATGCAAGAGTACAAAAACACCTCAATAAACACAAAAAAGAATACAATTTCAAGGAGACAATTTATCAAATTGAACAAGATTATGCAATAAATTCGAATGAATAATAAAAAGTATTGAATATACGGTTGCTAACTTGCTACTGCAAATATTTTTCAAACAAGGAAAGCGAGAGTTGTGTTACAATATTGTCGGGGAGGTTATTGCAATAAACAATAGTTCTAGAGAAAAATGAGTATTTAAAGCAGTTATTTCGTGCAAGTAAAGGGGTTGTCGTGAAAGAATGTCTTTGCCTGGTTTCGTAACCCTGAGAATAAGCGATAATGGGAGAGGAGTCTATGTTATAATGCTCTTTAACTATTTGGTAAAATAATTTTTGCTGGCAAATTCTCCCCCTATTGCTAACTGAGGGCAACCCAGATCGTTTGACGAGTTTAGTAATTGATGGAATGATCAAATGAGTTATATAAGTAACAAACTACTTTTTTTCTATTCTTCTGAGTTTGCTGATAATTGTTTTGGTGTATGGGTCCCAAATTGGCACGGCATATTCAAGCATAGGAGATATAATGGACTGTATGCAAGGAAATGAACAGAAGGAGTTGTTGATTTTAAGGATCGTCTTAAAAAGAATAATTTATGCAATGCCTTATTCGTAACAACATCTATGTGTTCTGACCGTGATAAATTATTTGTGAACCAAAGACACCGGTATTTATACTCATCGACCTCCGAGAGGGTGTTTCCGTTTGGCCCGTAAGGAAAAAAAGGTGGTTTCTTTTTGTAAGTTATTCGCATAAAGACCGTCTTGTTGTAATTAATAGCCATTTGCCACTCACCACACCATGATATGATTCTTTGAAAGTTTTCATTTAATTTATTCTGATCCTCGATTGACCTGTTTCATAAATCACGCAGTCGTCTGCATAAAGTTGAATCTTAACATTATTATCAGTGGTGATGTCATTTATAAATATCAAAAATATTAGAGGCCCAAGCACGGACCCCTGAGGTACACTAGAAACAACATCAACTCGACCTGAGCAGGTATCATTTAGAGAAACGTACTGGCAACGGTTCATCAGGTAAGCTCTAATCCATGCCAGAAGAGTATTATTTGTTATATTAAAACCTAGTTTGTGAAATTATTTATTATGCGATACTTTATCAAAGGCCTTACTAAAATCCATGCATATAGCGTCCTTTGTTTATAACTTCGGCAAAATCATGCGTAATTCGGACTAACTGTGTACCCACGTCTAAAGCCATGTTGTGCATCTGTTACAACTTCATACTTTTCAAAAAATTCTGTATGTTTAAAAATATGTGCTCAAAGATTTTACATGAAGTAGATGTCAATGAAATCGGCCGATAATTTGTGATGTTGCATATATCACCAGATTTAAAGAGTGGTTTGATTCTCGCGGTTTTCCAGTCCTCCGGCAACGAACCATCAGCGAGAGATTTTTTGAACAATACCAGTAAATACTTCGCACACCACTCTGCATATCTGGATAAACTTTTATCTTATCTCAGCGATACAGGCAAAATGCTCACCATACTAGCTGATACGAACACTCCTATGATGGCAAAAAATGCATAAATTGATTTGCACTTTTACACACGCTCAAATATTAACCTTGCTAACATAGGTGACTATCGCTGGTGCCACCCATTACATGTTTTGGGTGATAGCTTTTTTTGTCGTACAGAAACAGAACGAACATACCACAAACACAGAGTGCAGACAAACAACTATTTTATTTACAGGCACTTTTCTCACACATATGAAACATGGAAAGCTTCAAAAGAAAACGAAAACCTGAGGCCTGAAAACTGGTCCGAAGCTCTGTGCATTTGCCATCTTTTTTTAGCTGGTGTAGAGCGCCAAGATACAAGTGGAAAAGATGAAGAACAGCGAATTCTCTTTGCGCCTGGGGCTTATAAGCGATTAAAGCCAATAACGCTAAAAACAATGGTTAAAGTGATGAATGGGTTTCACATGAGCTAAAAAAGACTCCTAATGTGCAGAACATCGAACTGGTTTTCTTGGCTTCTCAAAAACTCATTGAAATGTGTCAAAGGGTAAACGGGAGCAAGAAAACAAGCCAGAGTAATATTTGCGACATCAACTACGTTAGAAAGTTTGTGGATTGCAATAAGGAAGTAGTTTCCAACATTCTCTGGACATGCAGTAGGAGGTATACGGACCGACAGAATGATGTTTAAACACAAGATTAAAAGAGAATCGAAATAACTCAACTAATCGCACACCCGGGCCATCTAAACACGTGTATCGCAGTGTCAGTGTATGCCGCTTTTTGAAAAAATCACTTGTCACAGGTTGATGACAAAATGTAGCAAGTCATAACCAAATCTTATGTTGAATTCCAATGGCAGAGTGAAGGCGAAGGCGGGAAGGCGAAGGCGGGAGTCAATGAGAGAGTCGAAGTGTATTCAGAGCAGAAGTGGCTCCGAGGAGCTGGAAATGTTGCTCCGCCGAAATCGGCGAAGTGGACCAGAACTTGGCGTGGCACACTCCTTTCAACGCGTTCACCCGCTTGGTAGCGCCACCGCTGTCGCGCATTTTTGTTTTTTTCCGACAGCTCTAAGTAAAAAAGCTGCAGTTCTTGCATGAACCGTTTTACGAATCGTGTCACCGACAATAAAACTACTATGTACGAGTGGTAAATTGACAGAATTTGAAAGCGGAATTAGCGGAATGGAATGTCTACACGCAAGATATTCTGGGCAACTCTACAGTTCTTCTTCCTCTTCGCTTCTATACTTGCTCTGGTGGTGCGGATTGTGTTTCAATCGCGGATTTGGCGGCATTGCATTACGCCAGAGTAAAGTCCTCCCTCACAGAGTCCATAGGTTGTTCTGACTCTGCCACTGGAATTCAACATCACATGATGACACAGGCACATGCCCACGTATGTATTGGCACACCATCTATTATTCTCTTTTCAAATGAAATTCCCTTCTTGAAAACAGCTAAACTTTGCCATAAGTATGCTAATGTGAATGTTTCTATCTTGCCTCATATTTTCTTGCAATGCTTTCCATTGTGTTCCTGGAAATAAAATAGTTCTAGTCTGTGTTGGTGGGCCAGTCCCTGCACGATACAAAGCACAAACACCCAAGATACAACACCAACTAGCCCCTGTAGCTGCTCTACTTGCGACCGCCGGTGTCCTGTCAGTTGTGATCACCTCCTCAATCTTTGTTTTCTTCCCCGCTCTAGGAAACACATTTTCTTATCACTTCATTGATGCTCGCCCCTTTTCACTCAGTTAATAGTGAAATTGGTGCCATGTATTCGAGGATCAAGGAGAAAGCGTAGTCTCTTCCACTTCTGTTCGAGTCTGCTTTATTATTACAACAATGCATAATTAGGACTTGAATGTAAACATTTGGCAGAAGCTGTCTGGTTGGGTATGAAACTGGAAAATTATTTAGACTCCAATCAAAAGTTTTGAAGAAACCTGACCTTTCAAAACCGATCTGGTTCCTTCCTCAGGGGTGACTGCAGGACTACGTAGCAACGGTGTCTTCAAAGCACTCGCGCGGCGGATAATGACCCCCTCTTTCTCGCTTTTGCAGTGGAGCGCAGTCCACGTGTATACACTGGGGGAAGGGCTCCGAGAGAGCGGTCGACGTTATGGGCTGTCCTCTGTATGTGCCACAACTCGAGTAGTAACCTCCTCCACCAGTTCGGCTCTCTTTCAAGGATGGCCCTTGCTTTGAAATTTATTCGGTGATCCAACGTCTCAGCATGTTCGGTGACTGCGCTGCGCTCTTTGTAGAGCTTCTGCACATCTTTGTCGTGTTGCTTCAGTTGCTCCAATAGGTTTTGTGTCTCGCCAATATACGAAGAAGGGCACTCGGCACATGGAATTTTGTAAACGACACAGCGGGTCCTGTCCATTGTTGGCCGGTCTTTCAGGCAGGGGAGGAGGCTGCCCAGCGTACATGAAGGCACATGTGCGATGCGAACCCTTTCCTTCTTGAAGATCTGCGCCAACATCTCACGGGCTCACTGAACGTATGGGACCGGTACGCATTTCGGGGGGCTGCCAATTAAGGTTGATTGGGGTTTTCATATCCTTTGTTGCTCTGCGCGGCGGGTGGCGGCTCGAATGAAGTTTTTTGGGTATCTGTTTTTTCTGAGGTCCGCAATTACGTGGGCCTCTTCTTTCTTTCGCTCTGTGCCATTGGAGCATAAGTTCACAAATGTGCCAGTGCCCTTAGCTGTCTCCTCTGCCCATTCTGCGCTTGAGGGGGACGCAAGCGTAAGTGAAAAGCCTCCTTTGGCAGTTGATGAGCTCTGCCGTCTACTGGAGTTCTGCCTGTCCAGTGCGTACTTCTCCTACAACGGAACTATTTTCAGGCAGAACAGTGGAACCGCGATGGGAGCTTCCATCTCAGTCACGATGGCAAACCTGACCATAGAGTACATAGCAGAGAAAGCACACAGCTTCGTCCCACCACGACCCAAGCTTTTTCTCCGTTATATGGACGATTGCTTTTGCGTGATGAAGACGTCTTATATCAGCACCTAAAATCCGTCCACCAAGCCGTACAATTCACGACCCCGTCCGAAAGACCGGCCAACAATGCATGAACAGGACCCCCGGTGTCGTTTACGAAATTCCGTCCGCCGAGTGCCCTTCTTCGCATATTGGCGAGACTAAAAACCTATCGAAACGACTCAAACAACACGCCAACGACGTGCAGCTCTACAAAGTGCGCAGCGCAGTCGCCAAGCATGCCGAGACGTTGGACCACCGGCAATTTCGAAGCAACGACCATCCTTGAAAACGAGACGAGAGAGGAGAAGGTTACTACTCGAGTCGTGGCATATAAAGCGAGCGGCCCGAAACATCAACCACTCTCTCGGAACCCTTCGGACTGTGCTTCACGGCAAAACGAGAAAGAGAGAGGGGGGTCATTCACCACCCCGCGAGTGCACTGCTGCGTAGTCCAGGCACTGCGACGTGCTCCCTAACGGGCTGCAGAAATTAGGTGGTTTTCTCCTCTTCTAACCACAACCACTACCATCACCACGTAGTCCCAGTTTCCCCTGAGGCAGGAACTAAGTCGGTTCCGAAACGTCGGGTTTCTTCAAAACTTTTGGTTGGAGTCTAAATCATATCACATAATCGAGACGTACTTTTGAGATAGAACGGTGCATTCAGAGAAAAGAAGGCACCAGACCTCTGCAGCACACCCTGCGTTTTGTTTGGGCAGCTCACGAACCGCACATGCGCGCAGCCTCGTAGAACACATATTGCTTTGGTTACAGCTAGGCAAAGTAAGCAGCCTACTTGTAGTAGATGGTCGTTGCCGCATCCTTGTGAGGTACGCTGATGATACACAGCGCCCGAATGCTCATTGTGTGGTGCAGCCTTGAAGCAACGCCCCTCGCTACGCCGGCCTCTCCACAACCAACGCCTCCTCTAGATATATGCCTGAGGAATGGCTCGCGCTCCCAGCAGAGTTGGCCTGCCCAACGCCTCCTCTAAACAATGCCTGGGGAATGGCTCGCGCTCCCAGCGGAGTTGGCCTGCTTTCAGTTTTGAGCAAGCGCCGCGCGGTGGCGCTCGCGACCGAGACTATAATGTTCTGTAAAGGGCTTCACCCTATAATTCAGGATGATGGCGCAGAGTTTTTCAAAGCACTGGGATTTAGGGACAGCGAGGGCAAAATAGACTTTAAGCGGGTAGACTTAACTAGAAGGAGGTTATCTGATTGGTGGCTAAAGTCAAGGCACGAGTGAAAATTAAACCCTTCACTGCGAAGTACGAATCCTCAAACTCACTTTTTGAAGCAAAAAATAAATGGAGTTTTAAGTTCATTAAGTATTACGGCTTAGTGGCGCTAGCCACCGCCCGATCGAAAGGGTACAGCTATATCTATCTATCCATCCATCCATTCATTATCATCACAGCGGGCGCAACGTTTCTAGACTAGTCTAAAAACATTGAGCGGGCGGTACCAGCTAGAGGTATAGTGCCTAGAATATACTATATTTCAAGTATTTTCTAGCCAGTATATTTCTAGACACTACCAGAGGTGTGCGCCGAAGCCGGGGCCTCCGTGGCCGAGGCGATTTTGACCGGCGGCGGCGTGGGGGTCGTCCCAACGTTACTAGAATAGGTAGTAACGTTGGGTCGTCCAGAGTCGGCGGCAGCGGCGTTGTCGGCGCACGCCGGTTTGTTCATCGGTGGCGGCGTGCGGCCAATTTTCGTCGGCGGCGTCGGCGGCACAGAAACCGAAACTGAAAATTCAAAAGGCTCTCCTGCCACAGGTTTCTGAATTCGTTGAAATTCAGTGATTTTCATCCAAATAGCATAAATGACACTACACAGATGTGTCAACATCGCGATGAATGCAAAGCGTTTTGTAAAATAGTTTTTATTTGACATTCATAAAAAAATAACGCGTATTTCAATCTATGTCCATGTTCTACCGTAAATGTGCAGCACTTTGCTTTTTTTTAATTTACGATGGAGCAGTTTGTTGCTGTTGTTGGCTATGTCATACTTTATGAAACCTTCTTTCATTGAACAATGAGCGTCACGTCACTCATTTTGCTTTTTCCGAATCCGATCTTACTTTTACACTGTACGCTGCACAAAAAAGAAGCACCTCTGCTTCGAGTTTTCTTATTGCGATTGCATGAAACCGCTTTTTTGAGTATCTGTCTTGCTTTGAATGTAACTTTCCTTCAAACGAATCAAAATACCTACTTTTCACAATGTGAGAATCTTCTATGCAGCGGTATAGGATGCGGAAGGAAACAAATCTGCGCATTTACTCAACTAGTTCTCAGCACGGTGTTCAATGAATGAAGTGTAGACATGGGCGTGGGCGAGGCTGGTGGTGCAACACGGGCACTTGAACCCTTCAAGCTCCACCAGCACTTGCTACCCACTCTAGCGACACCAACACGACCCGCTCCCTCAGTCGTGATGCAAGCTGAAAGAAGGGTTTGCATCCCCCCAAGACCTGTCGATGGTCTTATGTGCAGATGAAATCAAATGCAATATTTGCTCAGATACACAGCCCATGCTGGTCACAAGCTCGGCGTCCGTTGACCACGCCTGCAGAGAACGTTGACTCCCCGACCCCTTTCACAAATAAGAATGCTTGATAAGTATGTATAAAACATTCAACTTTTCAATGCTTTTTTGTAGCGCGTAAACGTGCTCAATACCCATCAGATGTGTGAGACAATCGAAATAGCAACTGCCACTCTCGACTTGTTCCGTAAAAGACTCGATAGAAGAATGCAATTACGAGTGCCGGGAACCTATCTTCGTTTGTATATTTGATTTCTAGGCATGATTCAAATTCTTATATAAACAAAAATAAAACCTGCAACATATTAAAACAAAATGGCTGCTATTGCAAAATGTGTGTCCCCCTTCGTGATTTTTTTAGACTTACGCCTCTGCAAGCCACATCTGGTGTCACAAACTTGCAAGTGTTCCCCCTCCTCCCCACGACATCTCCCAATATCCCCCCTCCCCAATAAAAAGGCACCAATGTAGGCCTCCGTAGGCCTCCATGATTGCCTACTGGCGTGCGGCGGGCCATTTCGGTTGCTAGGACCAACAGTACCGATTTCGACATGCTTTACTGAAGGCGCTGAAGGATCAAGAAAAGGCCAATATTTGTAAATTTCTTGAGAGTTCAGTGATAGTTTCTTTGTGAATACCGTGGATTATTGAACCTCACTTTGAGTGTAATCCTCAAATAAAAAAAATGGTTTCATCCTGTGTCACTGCAGAGTCAGAAGCCATCACATGTGCAGGCATCATTATGCTTCTATATAACATTGCTAAGATTCAGTACATTTGTACAAATAATTCTCGTTAATTGAACATCTTGAGTATAATCCTTGCTTGGGTTAGTATGTGTGAAACATAAATTTGAGTTTCAAAAATTCTCATTGTGGGTTTCTGCAGCAAAGACACATTGATTGAAACTGATGACTTCGGAGCTATGGCAGAGGTAACATTCGTTATGTTTTTTTCGGTTACGGTAACGGTAACCTTTTTTATTTATTTATATAACGTGGAGCCGTGAAACGTCCCTCTTTTTCTTCTTAGATAAACGAGTGAGGTATTTAGTTACTTTTTACTGTAACGAATACATCACTAAACAGACTTACAGGAGTGATGTCGGCCCACACCGTCAGTTGTTGTTGCGGTCTATAGGCTGGCTGTAAACATTATATGGATATATTCCTTTCATCCAGCACGTGATAGTGAAGGTTTTCTCCACCATTCATAATCTCGACCTTTGAAGAATACACAACAGCTCCTTAATGATATGCAGATTATCCCACTGAAGCGTGACTTCGTTTCGTTAAAGTTTACAGTCAACGTGAGTCTGTCGTCACGCCGTATGTTTTAGGTAGAAATTTAGTCTACTCAAAATACCCGAAGACGCCGATCCACCTTGCAACGCGCGGCTACCCGCTGACGGTTATTTATGAAAATAGCATCCACAGTGGAACCTGTCGTATCTGCTGAAATTTTATCGCAACATTATTATACTGCCACGCTCGCTTGTATTTTTATGTCACTGTCTTGCGCAAAGGCACTGCCGTAGTGGTTCAGTAGCTAAGGTACTCGGCTGCTGCCCGCAGGTCACGGGATCAAGTCCACCTGCGGCTGCATTGTTTTCGATAGAGGCGAAAATGCTGTAGGTCCATGTGCTGCGATTTGGGTGCATGTGAAGGAACCCCAGGTTGTCAAAATTTCTGGAGTCCTTCACTATACGGCATCTCTCATAATCATGTGGTGGTTTTGAAACGTTAAACACCACATATTAATCAATTGCCTTGCGCAAAGGACGCTTGGCTGTCTGCGAAAACTTTAGATTATTTTAGAATCTTTGATAAGCTTGAGGCACCTACGATATGGATGCTACGTGTATAAATGACGACGTACCTTCGCGCAGATCATATTACCGCATCGACCAATGCTCTGATTACCGCTATCTGTGTAAAGCACGAATTTCTAGTACTTTGCACTTTCCTATGCACATGTTCACTCAATAAAAAGTGTCGTCTTGAGCAACCCACGTACCATCTTTTTTGACGTCGCAACCACGTGGCAATACCGTAAGTGAAATGAGAACGCTGAAATGATCGATACGAAACAGTGAGATGGGGCGTAAGTGCACGCCCAAGTCTATTTGAGATGCGTATACCACAAGCTATTTTCTTCTATAGAACCAATATGATGCGGATTTGTTAAAAAACTGGGAAGTTGAATGTCAAGAAAGAAAGAACACGAACTTGGAAAGAGACAGTGGAGACGAAAAGTGATAGGTATTGACGTAAAATTTGATCGGTCATTCCACGCCAAACATCCAAGGCGTTTTTGCGACTATCTCAGGTGTATTCGAAAAATGTCGGGCTGATTTACTCTATTGAAAGCAGTCTATTGCGAAAATGTTTTGCAGAGAAAAATGTTTTTGGTCACCTATATGTGACCGAAATTCCGGCAATAAGCTGGGCCCTACATCGAGTCTTAAGATAAAAGAATATTCACTGAGTGAGTCTATGTGGGCTCCATTTATTTTGCCGACCTGGGGTTCCAAATATTTAAAACCTCCCACGATGGCATGCCTTGTTGTCGTATTGACGATCCGGCTTGTAAAACCGAAAATTTTATTTTTCAAATTATAAGACTGTTCATATTTCCCCCCTCCCCGGAACTCGGTCTAGAGTTGGTCCTTTGACAAAAACCACTCTTATATCTTGAAAGAATGCTTGGATATCAACTATTCATATCTCTCATTTAAGATGTGGAAATGAAATGACCATCACTAAATGACTGATGAGGTGAAATATTAACATTAAAAAGCATAATAAACTTGACTAAAAAGCTAATTCTACAAAAACAATGTAACCTGAACTAATGATGTCACCACATATCTAAAACCTCATGAATGTATATTGCATACCTGCAAAGTGCAGTTATTCAAGCGCTTTTTGCACTGAAATTTGGTCACGGAGTTAATCCCGTTCACGGTGGTGCTATTTTTAATTTTAACGGTTGAATATCTAACGAAGCATTAGGAAATTCTTTGCATGAAAGACGTATTTTTTTGTGATGTAATTGAGCATTGTATACATTGTGCTGACACGAAGTTTAATGCAGGTGATCTGTTTATAGAGTACACCGTTCGGTGACTTCGGTAAAATAGAAACAGCAATTTATGTTAATTCATGCTACAAAACTCACGTGACCTGCTCCCAGAGAACAGAAGAATGCATAACGAAGGGCGTTACTAACGAACGGAGACTTTAATGTGTTTTCTGTAGTCCAATCTACAAACGTTCGTATTAAACGAGCATGACGCGGTACGAAGGCATGGAATTGGGTTCTGCAGCATGTTGTGACGCATGTGCCACTTCAGGTCACCTTTATTACGTGACATTGGAATCCACACTGAGCTTGATCTATGATTATAATCATATGGTGGTTTTGGGACGTTAAACCCCACATATCAATCAATTGATCTATGATTATGTACCTAATCAACGGAGAATGAGTGCTAAGCTCCGGTTTCATTATTAATGTGGCTTCAAAGGCGAGAAAGCAGCACGATTCGCGAGCAATCGAGCACCCGTTCTCTCTCTCTATTGCGTTGAACTGTTGTTGTTGTTGTTGTTCTTTTCCTGTGCAAATGGCTCGTACCCAAAGAAGGGGATTGGCCGATTATAAGGTGAATTTGCCCTAAACTTTCAGCATTGCGTCATTCCTACAATTTTTTTTTGTAACTTAATTTTGATTTGAAATACCGATATCAAGTTTGCTAAAAAATAATAAGAAAATTAGTGAGACAGCAATTTAGCAAGAAAATCGTTTAGTCGCAGTGATGTATTCTTGAACGGCGAATAAAACATCCCTGTGGCTGAAACCCAGTGTAGAGGCTCCAAATGAAAGAAGATCAGGTTGTGATAGTTGCAAGCCCAGTCTTTGAAGAGGTGGTGCTAGTATGCTTTGCCTGAATAAATCGAAACGGCGACAATGTAATAAAAAATGACTGATCGTTTCCTCTTGATTACAGTAAATGCACATAGGGGAATTCAATATGCCTGATCTATGCAAGTAAAAATTGAGGGAGGTAACGCGGCAACGAAATTTCGTGATGACAACTTCCATCATCCTTGATTTAATCAGTTCACTGCGCCAGGGAAATAACAAGTGTTTGTACTCTGGAGAAGCCGTCAGTGCAGGGTCAGATAAATTTTGCCTGATTTTAAGTGTGCGAAATCGCGCCACCGTAATTGTATACTGTATGAGGGAAAATAGGAATAATTGGTGTCGAAAGGGATGCCTTCGCAAGAGAATCAGCTACAATTCTACAAAAACAATGTGGGAATGGCCATAGGTATGTGCGTACGTGGTTGCAGCTCCACATTTCCAAGTCGTACGACTCGGACTGCCCTGCCAACAGCCCCTATTCTCTTTCTGCTCTGGCAGCCACGGCCGTCACGTTCTTCCAAACCTTCTCCTCCTTCCTACTTCTAAACACTTTTCTCCACTCCCCCTCTCCCTTTAAGCCTCTCCCTTTAAGCGTTGAACTGCTTGTGCCCTCAGATGCCACTTCAGCTTTTTCTTGAATAAATGTGGCAAATGGGAAAGTTGTGAGCGCCAAACAAGACGTTAACAAGAACGAGAGAGACAGGACAGATGCTTGTGAACGTCATGTGGAAGCATTAGTTTGCGCTCGAAATTTCCCGATAGCAATGCGCCATCTGGCTGGATTTCAAGTTTTGTTAAAATGCGGCGATGGCACAGACCATGGGCTTTTGTCATGTCATTTACTACCATTTAAACAGCGGCGGCGTAATTTAGGGTACCATGAAAATTGTGGCTGTCATATTTCAAGAAGGAAGGAGGCAGAAGCGCACCCTTCATGCCGTACGTGATCCTTCACCACTCGCGGAAATAAATTTATTCAAGCTGAAACGTGGTCGAAGAATTCTTTTACCTCTCGGCAATCAGAGAGGCTTTAATTTCTCGAGTCTCTTTATGAGATATTGCTGCCATCTTTTTCCAACAGACCTGCAGTTCTGTTGTACTGACACAACATAGCAACACCCGTGTTTTAGTAGATTTTTTTTCATTCCCATTTAAACACTTTTCCATACATAGTCATCTTTGAATCGCGTAAGAACTTCCTGTCGTCCCTCGGTCGACACTGCAAAAGGCTTGATGGCAAAGTCGTTTTCCAGGCTCAAGTTTCTCGTACCAAATCTTTCGCGCTTTTTGTGCTCTTCAAGGTATGCAGAATGACTTCAAAACGTAACGAGCTCTACACCGTGCCTTCGGGACTGGTATGGGGCAAACATGTTGGGAGTAGTGTCGCAGTGTTTTGCCGTTGTGCTCCGTTCGATGTTCCCTGCGCTCAAGTGGGGTGGACATGCGGCGTGGTTGCGGCACCATTGGTGTCGTGTTTCCCGTGTCTTTTCTTATACACAGTGTTCTGCGAATAAATGCCTCTGTGTAGCCGCTGGTGCCGATGTCACGGATTACGTTTTTCCTTCCTTTGGCAGCTGTGGTGAGAATCGGTGGTTGGATTATCGGTTGTTTATTTATTTTAGTTTTCTCGTTTAGCTAGTTTTCTGTATTATTGCCCAAGAAAGGTGATCTAGGACATTTTTTTTTTTTGTGGGAATGGCCATAGGTATGTGCGTACGTGGTTGCAGCTCCACATTTCCAAGTCGTACGACTCGGATTGCCCTGCCAACAGCCCCTATTCTCTTTCTGCTCTGGCAGCCACGGCCGTCACGTTCTTCCAAACCTTCTCCTCCTTCCTACTTCTAAACACTTTTCTCCACTCCCCCCTCTCCCTTTAAGCCACTGAGCCCTGCTCTCGCAAGGAAAGATAGCGTCTTTTTCCTTTTCTTCAACCACAGATTCATCCATTCAGGGGAAGCTTGCATGCAGTAACTGGTTTGGAAGGCAGGTAAGGTTCGCGGAAACTCACCTCACCCTGAGCTGCCGAGCACAAAACAAAGCTTAGCCGACAGTCATGAGAAGGCTATAGGAGATTACACAGCAAGATGAAAACAGAAAATATTTTGCCTAATGAAGTATTGTGAAAGCCACTGGGGCAATCATTTCCTTTACCACCATCCCCACTTCTATTCGTACATTGAAGTGATGAAAAAAGTCCAACAAAAACATCTTTAAAAAATGACGTTTTGAAGCCAATCTCTCACCCCTGAGGAAGAAGCCGGACCAGCTTCGAAACATCTGGTTTTTGTTTTCCTTAAATAAATTTTGGTTGGAGTTCTCATTCCTTTAGTTCCTATCCAAAACAGACAGGCTTATGTCGAATGTTCACCTTTGATTCCTGTCGTACATTACATCCTCGCTGCTCCGATAAACCCCCTCACACCGAAACATTTAGACAAGCAATGACAGGTGCGCAACCGTTAACAGCCCCACTTCCTTCTTGGACGCTTATAGCTCTCGTGTGCGTGTGTGTGCGCGGGGGGGGGGGGGTAGAAAGAGGCGTACTGAAAGAAAAAAAAATGTTGCATCTTGTTTTTTTTTGTTTGTTGCACCAGGTAGCTAACGACCTAGTCATTATTTTATTTTTGAGGAAGCAGCATACAACACAATCACGCCCACCTAAAAAGACGCAAACACACGCGCTGTATTGCAACTGATGAGGTATTGTCGAAAGACTCAGCTTATGTAGGATAACACGTACATGTGCACTAGCATCAGTGCATCCAATGAAGAAAAGTTTTTCTTGCAGTGTTTTGCAGGAAGACTTGATGAATAATGAATCATGAATGCACCTTACCTGATTCGAAACTCGGGACAGGTAACAGTCTTTTTAAAGAACGCGACCCTGTCAAGTCATGGTTCTCAGATTTTCTGCTGGCAAAAATTTTATATTACAGCATTCCGCACAATGACCAAATTACAAACGTAGGCGAATGTATTGACCAGCATAGCATCACCATATTTCAAAATAGCACAGGTATTTACAGCAGCCAATTCATGTGGTACTCATTGTATACAGTTCTATCAGCGCGCATGTGCCTGTCGCGGAAATGGCATGTTATGTTAGGTCTCTCTTTAATATAATATGTAAAGGCACGGGAAATAACTTGTTTCTGTATGTTGGAAAATATATATATATATATATATATATATATATATATATATATATATATATATATATATATATATATATATATATATATATATATATATATATATATATATATATATATATATATATATATATATATATATATATATAGGTTGCTTGGCAATCGCAATTCTTTCACATGTGTTTTTTAATGGTGCTCCTCCGACGTTTATTGTATGAGCCGGACCACGTTGAATATCGCTCATTTTTAGTCCGAGTGAGTCCAAAGCAAAATATTTTTATATGTGGTTATTGAGTTAGTCTGAGTGAGTTCGATTTATTTTGCCAACCTATGCCGTACGTGGGATCTTTCCGTATTCCGCAGCGTGTAGTCTGAGTGTTGTTTGCGAAATGTACTATAACCTTGCTCGTTTGAATGGCGAATTTGGTTTTCATATTAAGCAAAATCGTTTGTTCCAGGTGTTAAAAGCTGAACAATGTTGCTGCTATTTTTCTGTCATACAAGCATCCAGAAATCTTGCCGAAATGCTCCGTTTGCGTTCTGTTTGCAAAATCGCTTGATGCTGCTCTGGGCAACACGGACAATGACGACGTTTCAATTTTTCGGCAACGAAACGCACACAAGCTGTTTGCGATAAGCAAGAAATCACTCTGATGTGCGATTGGAGGTGGAAAATATATAGTTTGCTATTTGTATGAAGGCTTGAGATAAATGTATAGGGACAACTGGAAATGAGGGTGAAAGAGTGTGCTAGCGTAACCTCTAATTTAGGTAGGTACATCATCTCCCAGTATAGCTAGGTGGCGCAGACATTTGGATATTTCGGCGTTTCGGTAGTTAGGTGTTTTGATTTTTTGACTTGGTGCAGAAGACTGAGGCGCAAAAAACATATCGTGAAGCAGGAAGAGCAGAAGAAAAGAAAGAACAGCGCCATTGACATTTTACACTTTCGGTATCTTGTTTAATCGGCTTTTTGATTTTTCGGTGTACTAACTTTCGGCATTCCAATAGTTTGTCATTTCGATTTTCGGCGTTTCGAGTGCCACATTATTATAGCTTTAGTCAACAAAAAATGCGAACTCTACCCAGGAACTCTACCCAGGTGCGAACTCTACCCAGGTGCATTGAACATTGAGTATAATCTTTGCTTGGGTTAGTATGTGTGAAACATAAATTGGAAATTTAAAAATTCTCATTGTGGCTTTTTGCAGCAAAGACACATTGATTAAGACTGATGATTCCGGAGGTACGGCAGAGGTAACAGTCGTTATGTTCTTTTCGGTTACGGTAATGGTAATGCGTTACCTTTTTTATGTATATATAGAACGTGGAGCCGTGAAACGTTCCCTTTTTTTATTAGAGTAACGAGTGAGGTATTTAGTTACTTTTTACTGTAACGGATACAACCCTAAATATATAGACTTACAGGAGTGATGTCGGCCCACCCCGTCAGTTGTGGTTGCGGACTATAGGCTGGCTGTAAACATTACATAGATATATTCCTTTCGTTCAGCATGTGATAGCGAAGTTTCGCTCAACCGTTGATGTTCTCGACCTTTGAGGAATACACAACAGCTCCTTAATAATATGCATATCATCCAACCGAAGCGTGCACTTCGTTTCGCTAAAATTTGCAGCCAACGTGAGTGCTGTCGTCACGCCGTATGTTTTAGGTAGAAACTTTGCCTACTCAAAATACCCAAAGCCGTCGATCCAACTAGCAACGCGTGGCTACCCGCTGACAGTTATTTATGAAAATAGCATCCACAGTGGAACCTGTCGTATCTGCTGAAATTTTATCGCAACATTATTTTACTGCCACTTTGCTTGTATTTTTATGTCACTGTCTTGCGCAAAGGCACTGCCGTAGTGGTTCAGTAGCTAAGGTACTCGGCTGCTGCCCGCAGGTCACGGGATCAAGTCCACCTGCGGCTGCATTGTTTTCGATAGAGGCGAAAATGCTGTAGGTCCATGTGCTGCGATTTGGGTGCATGTGAAGGAACCCCAGGTTGTCAAAATTTCTGGAGTCCTTTACTATACGGCATCTCTCATAATCATGTGGTGGTTTTGAAACGTTAAACACCACATATTAATCAATTGCCTTGCGCAAAGGACGCTTGGCTGTCTGCGAAAACTTTAGATTATTTTAGAATCTTTGATAAGCTTGAGGCACCTACGATATGGATGCTACGAGTATAAATGACGACGTACCTTCGCGCAGATCATATTACCGCATCGACCAATGCTCTGATTACCGCTATCTGTGTAAAGCACGAATTTCTAGTACTTTGCACTTTCCTATGCACATGTTCACTCAATAAAAAGTGTCGTCTTGAGCAACCCACGTACCATCTTTTTTGACGTCGCAACCACGTGGCAATACCGTAAGTGAAATGAGAACGCTGAAATGATCGATACGAAACAGTGAGATGGGGCGTAAGTGCACGCCCAAGTCTATTTGAGATGCGTATACCACAAGCTATTTTCTTCTATAGAACCAATATGATGCGGATTTGTTAAATTACTGGGAAGTTGAATGTCAAGAAAGAAAGAACACGAACTTGGAAAGAGACAGTGGAGACGAAAAGTGATAGGTATTGACGTAAAATTTGATCGGTCATTCCACGCCAAACATCCAAGGCGTTTTTGCGACTATCTCTGGTGTATTCGAAAAATGTCGGGCTGATTTGCTCTATTGAAAGCAGTCTATTGCGAAAATGTTTTGCAGAGAAAAATGTTTTTGGTCACCTATATGTGACCGAAATTCCGGCAATAAGCTGGGCCCTATATCGAGTCTTAAGATAAAAGAATATTCACTGAGTGAGTCTATGTGGGCTCCATTTATTTTGCCGACCTGGGGTTCCAAATATTTAAAACCTCCCACGATGGCATGCCTTGTTGTCGTATTGACGATCCGGCTTGTAAAACCGAAAATTTTATTTTTCAAATTATAAGACTGTTCATATTTCCCCCCTCCCCGGAACTCGGTCTAGAGTTGGTCCTTTGACAAAAACCACTCTTATATCTTGAAAGAATGCTTGGATATCAACTATTCATATCTCTCATTTAAGATGTGGAAATGAAATGGCCATCACTAAATGACTGATGAGGTGAAATATCAACATTAAAAAGCATAATAAACTTGACTAAAAAGCTAATTCTACAAAAACAATGTAACCTGAACTAATGATGTCACCACATATCTAAAACCTCATGAATGTATATTGCATACCTGCAAAGTGCAGTTATTCAAGCGCTTTTTGCACTGAAATTTGGTCACGGAGTTAATCCCGTTCACGGTGGTGCTATTTTTAATTTTAACGGTTGAATATCTAACGAAGCATTAGGAAATTCTTTGCATGAAAGACGTATTTTTTTGTGATGTAATTGAGCATTGTATACATTGTGCTGACACGAAGTTTAATGCAGGTGATCTGTTTATAGAGTACACCGTTCGGTGACTTCGGTAAAATAGAAACAGCAATTTATGTTAATTCATGCTACAAAACTCACGTGACCTGCTCCCAGAGAACAGAAGAATGCATAACGAAGGGCGTTACTAACGAACGGAGACTTTAATGTGTTTTCTGTAGTCCAATCTACAAACGTTCGTATTAAACGAGCATGACGGTACAAAGACATGGAATTGGGTTCTGCAGCTTGTTGTGACACATGTGCCACTCCAGGTCACCTTTACTACGTGACATCGGAATTTACACTGAGCTTGATCTATGATTATGTACCTAATCAACGGAGAATAAGTGCTAAGCTCCAGATTCATTATTAATGTGGCTTCAAAGACGAGAAAGCAGCACGATTCGTGAGCAATGGAGCACCCATTCTCTCTCTCTATCTCGTTGAACTGCTTGTGCCCTCAGATGCCAATTCAGTTTTTTCTTGAATAAATGTGGCTATTCGGAAAGTTCTGAGCACTAAACAAGACGTTAAGAAGAACGAGAGAGACAGAATGGGTGCTTGTGAACGTCGTGAGGAAGCATTAGTTCGCGCTAAAAATTTCCGGATAGCAATGCACCATCTGGCTGGATTTCAAGTCTTGTTAAAATGTACGATGACACATACCATGGGCTTTTGTCATGTCATTTGCTACCAATTAAACAGCGGCTGCGTAATTTAGGGTACCATGAATATTCTCGCGGCCACATTTCAAGAAGGAAGGAGGCAGAAACGCACTTCATGCCATACTTGATCCTTCATCACTCGCAGAAATAAATTTATTCAAGCTGAAACGTGGTCGAAGAATTCTTTTACCTCTCGGCCATCAGAGAGGCTTTTAATTCTCGAGTCTCTTTATGAGATATTGCTGCCATCTTTTTCCAAACGGCCTGAAGTTCTGTTGTACCGACACAACATAGCAATGCCCGTATTTTTGTAGATTTTTTTTCATTCCCATTTAAACACTTTTCTATTCATAGTCATTTTTGAAGCGCGTAAGAACTTCCTGTCGTCTCTCATAGCGTTTTTCCAGTCTTCCAGAACTTCCTGTCGTCCCTCACCCATCATTGCGTTTTTCCAGTCCACACTGCAAAAGGCTTGATGGCAAAGTCGTTTTCCACGCTCATGTTTCTCATACCCAATCTTTCGCGCTCTTTGTGCTATTCAAGGAATGCAGAAAGACTACAAAACGTAATGAGCTCTACACCGTGCCTTCGGGACTGGTATGGGCAAACATGTTGCGAGTAGTGTCGCAGTGTTCTGCCATTGTGCTCAGTTAGCTGTTCCCTGCGCTCAAGTTGGGTCGACATGCGGCGTCGTTCCCCGTGTCTTTTCTTATACTCAGTGTTCTGCGAAAAATTGCCTCTATGTAGCCGCTCATGCCGAGGTCACGGATTACGTTTTTCCTTCTTTCCGCAGATGTGGTGACAATTGGTGGTTAGATTATCGGTTGTTAATTTATTTTAGTTTTCTCGTTTAGCTAGCTTTCTGTATTCTTGCCCAAGAAAGGTGATCTAGGACATTTTTTTTTTTTGTGGGAATGGCCATAGGTATGTGCGTACGTGGTTGCAGCTCCACATTTCCAAGTCGTACGACTGGGATTGCCCTGCCAACAGCCCCTATTCTCTTTCCGCTCTGGCAGCCATGGCCGTCACGTTGTTCCAAACCTTCTCCTCCTTCCTACTTCTAAACTTTTTTCTCCACTCCCTCCCCCCTCCCTTCAAGCCACTGAGCTCTGCTCTCGGAAGAAAATTTAGCGTCTAGTGTTAGCAACTCTTATGCCGTAAGAAGTGTTTGTCTGATGATCATCTTACTGAATTGAAAATGCTCCACTGCAATGTGCCAGCATCATTAGTTGAAATGCATTTTTGGCATCAGTGATTGCGTAAAAAGACCCACCAAAATTTTTCGAAATCGGCACAAAATCACGGTGGAGCACTATGTTACAGTAAAAGCTTTTTAATTCAAACTCAAAGGAGACTATAAAATTTTTCAAATTAGCGGGCAGTCATTATAATGAACGGACATCTTGTCACACGGTGCGGCAAGAATCCACAGAAGGCTCATTTGAACTCGTTCCTGCTAATTATCATATACTGCTCATTTTGGCAGGTCATGTCATAAACTTAAGTTCATTCTTTAACAGTGAAGAGAATTTAAATAGTCAGGGATATGTCACATACAAGCAGCGACTCATTCGCGTGAGCAGTGGGCCAAAGTAACAAAATAAGCAAGGCTATTTGTGTTCTAAAACACATTCATTTACATGGCAGAGTTAATGCAATCAAAATTTAGTTTTTTATTAGTTTATTTATAATAATAATGAAACTTGTCTGAATGAACACGGCTAAAGGCAAACATCGCCACACTGGTCGTGCCACCCATACAGCAGTAGCAGCAAACTAGATTTACAACCATAAAAACACAGATGGAAATCAATGACTACACTTGTTTTACACAGATGGAAGTCTTGAGTAATTTAAGTGCTGATTGTAGGCCAATTTCTGTGAAGGTAGCCGAGAGCCAGGGCCTTCCAGTCTAAATTAGCCATTGATACCGATGCATTCGATTTAATGGAAGTTTTCCCCTATTCAAATACTCGAGCTGTAGGAGGACCAGGGGGACAGTTTGAATTAACTGTAAGTTTGAATTAACAGAGTTTGAATTAATGAGACTTTATGGTACTATGTGCCAGGCCGAACTGCAGTGGCATAGCTTGCTGAGAGACTAAAATGATGTGGGTGATGCAGCATCAGGTACAGTCCTCTGCTGAACTTTGTTTGCAGCTGCTGGCTGGGCACCTGTTTCGCAATATCCATCAGGAAAAAAAACTATCTTCACCACTATTTGAATGATTGTTTCTTTCTTGCAATGTTTAAAACACCACTGGCGTAAGCAGCAAGCAGGACCTAGAAATCATCCCAAGAACACAGAAAAATATCTAATGGTTTGAGATACCTATGTGTGTGGGAGAATGGAACACAAAAGATTCTGGCTCTGAAATTTCGCTTTCAGGGGACCTCTAAGTGGCCCAATCAATCTATGCGAAAGCCTTGTTGAAAAAACAGATGCATTTTCTCACTTCACTATTCTGCTTAACACTAAATTGGCTGGCTATGAACATCTGCATCCACGCCACTATGGAGCGTCCATTGTTTTGCAGTGAAACCCTATTACACTACTATGTATAGAAATTGTAACTAAACAACCACATGCACGAACATTGTTAAAGATTCACTAAAACCTGTGGATAACAAGCTGTTTCCCACTTTCAGCATGTACTATAAGTACGAAAGTGTGCTGCTATTGTGAAATATGATGCAAAACATAGTTTTGATTCATGGCCTTGGGAGAGAGTTTTGCAATGATGATTCTTATTATGGACTGAAATTTTTAGTAGTTTCTACTTGTTCTTTGAAGCCATGCTCATTTGGTTTAGTAAATGTGCTTGATAAATATGAATTTTAGAAGCTTAGCATGCAGTCTGAATATTTTTAAATATAAAAACCAAAGAAAATTTCCACGTTGTAATCTTTATTGACATTTCAGGAATAACCTGGTCAGACGAATAAAGTATCTGCCACTTCTGGATGGAAGTTACATTTTCAAGAATGGTTGAAAAATTTACAAGGACGATATTGGCATTCTCCTTGCACCATCAGCTGTAGCAACATCTGTGAGGTGCGAAGGTGAACACACTGTAATGTAAACAGGGCCATGTGCATGCACTGGTACAAGTCTGTTCAGGTATGCTCTAGAGGGCAAAAAACTATTTTATTTAGCCGTTACGCACCAACAACAGAAATAAAGGCCAAAGAATAGCCCCACCAGTGTAACAAGGTTCCTAGGAGCCTGTATATTGGCATTCAGTCCTCTTTACTTGATCGTGATTGCTTATTCTTTTGCTCTATTTTTATGTGCATTTACCTGCCAGGCAATCGTAACCTAAAATGAGTGTAATACATTGGTGCTTTAGCAGTACCAAAAAAAATGAATTAGGCTTGGAACTAGTGAGGGCAGCACTCGTAGCGTGTTCACGGGTCTGTGCACGGAAAACGAAAAATAGCCTAGTTGGTACCTTGCATGTGTACTAGTATTAGTTGCCCCCTTTCAAGGTTTCATTGTGACAGTCTGCTGTGTGTTGCACGGAGGCTTTGCGATTTTTGTTACAGTGGAGCAGAGCTATTTCAGCGGAATGTTCTGCCGTGAAGTGTTCGCAAAAACTCTATAAGTATTCACCCAAAAAAGCAAATATGTGACAACCAGCTCCCAGCTGAGCATTGCTTCGCATAGTGTATAGTATAGCAAAGGGTGGGAAAGGGAAACGAGGGTGAGGAATGATCTTAGGCGGAGTAGGGAGCATAAAGTATCGCATATCGTTGTATAAGGGGCCAGAAGTTACGAACTCGCCCCCTAATGGATGCGTCTCGCTTGCTTGTGGTAGGACAGTGTCCGCACACACTTCATAAATTTGACTATCAGTGCTTTATAAAAAGTCGCAGTTTTGGCAAAAGGGCGAAGCAGTGAATGCGATAGCAACATATTCGAATGTTTTGCGAAGCAAGGCTAGCATATATAGGAGCAGCATTAATTGCAGTAAATATGCATTTGTTAAGTAACCAAGTTTCCTGCGGCGTGGTCACAGTAGACGACCACAACAAGGCTCGTGCGTTGTGATGGCAATGAAGAGAAACGCCTCCTGTGTGCAGCGCATGCTTGTACTAAAGGCTATACGTCGTGTGCCGCCGCTGGTGGCAGTTCAATATGTGTAGAGCGCATGTATATGTGGACAGCCATTCCAGGTACTCTTTTGACATCGTTTTTTCGAGTTAATAGTGCAGCACGTAGAAGCTGTTGCCTGCCGTACGGGCAAGATCCAAGTGCTGATTGTCTTCTTCCCTATTTGCTCACGAAACGAGCGCCTGCGCAGACGACTCAGTGGTGTTCACTTCGCAGAAAAAGGAGGCTAGCGCATCCTTCCCTCTGCGTGTGTATATATATACACATACATACATATACGTGAATGATAGCAGCAGGGGCGGCAAAAAGCAGCCGAAACTGTCCATATAATTGCCATCGCAATAACAAATCACTTAAAAGCTGTGATAGTCATTTCTGTGAATACTGTCAAACAGGAGTTTCTACCATCAAAATATTAATCTTGGATGAAAAAAAGCACCGCGTTATTGGCACTATCTGTTTATAGAAATTGTACAGTGAGTGCACATTTTGCCGAATTGCTACAAGAGAATGCTATTCCAAACAAGCTTCTTGCATGAAGCGCCAGAAATCCCTGAAAAGTATGCTCGTACACTGGTTCGCCTCAATTAAGGGATGGTGTCGCTGCAGCATGAATAAGCATGTATAACTGTGTATACACATAGCTGTTTTCGCAGAGACATTGTCGAAGCTTTTTGAAAATAATTTCCCTGCAAAATTTAAAGAAATTGGCACTTCCTTGTACCCACCTTTGGCAAGATTTTCATTTTTTTCTAATTTGTTTATTGACATTCATTATTATAATATTACTCAAATGATATTGCATTCTACATGAATCTGTCTCTTTAGTAAACGATATCTCACAGATTTTTTTTTTATTCGGTAGATTCACGCTTTGGGGCTTAGACAAACATAATATGCTTTGCCCCTTTTTTTTTAAACTTGATTCTTATCGCTCCCTCTCCACTCAAATGAATGTGCCAGTATTATCTAGAGCATCAAAATCTGCATCGACTAAAACATACCACACAGACTTTGCGGCTGCTTTGAGTAGTAGCAGTATACGAGGTAAAAACGTGGCATGTTGTTTCATGCAAAGACGAAATAAATATGACAACAATGTTTATTGAACTAGTTTGCTAAAGGACAATAGTAGAGGAGGACCTGCATGAGCTAAATCTCAGTGAAAAACATTGAATAAATTAGTCGCAGAGCACTTTAGAAGTAAGTTGTATAGGCTGAAATGAAAAAGTCCACCATATTTGATCATTATTAACATTTCTTGCATGAACTTTACAAAAGGGCCTGTGTTGATTGATATGTGGGGTTTAGCGTCTCAAAACCACCATATGATTATGAGAGGTGTCGTAGTGGAGGGCTCCCGAAATTCCGACCACCTGGAGTTCTTTACTGTGCACCTAAATATGAGCATACAGGCCTACAGCATTTTCGCCCCCATCGAAAGTACAGCCGCCGCAGCCGGGATTTTATCCTGCCACCTAACAGTTAGCAGCCACAGCAGTTACAGTCACCTTAGCCAATTGACGACCGTGGCAAGGCAGCCCGCTCCGCTCTCCAGACATTGTCATCACCCCTATCAATTATGAGCCACACCTTTAAGAAGTTCACACACTTTTATGAACTCTGGCTGTCACATATACGCAAAACCCAATAGGGCCCTCTGGAAGGCAGAGACACAAATCGTCCTTTGTTGTAATAAGAAAACTGTTTTGTGCCTAGGAATAGCACACTTTGACCCCGTTTGCATGAAGATGTGCCAGCACTTTGAGAAAAATTTAACATTTTCCTCTTGGTATGGTTGTGCCAATACTCCAAACCTAACCCCCTTTACCCTACCCATCTCAAAAAGACTGGGACGCAGGCTTGCTTGGCTGTTCCGACCCGACTGTCTAGTTGACCTAGGTCATTGCTGACGTCATTGGAAAGAGGGAGCCCACCTAGTGCTTGTATGGGGCAGTTCCTTGAAGGGCCCCCAAATATTCTCCAATATTTTTTTTTCAAATAAACACGCGCATCGTATGCAGATTGTCATCACATCAACGATGCCACACGTGATGGCACTACGAGCCGTCGGTGTACCACAAATTCCAAAAAAACAATTATGTGTTCAGGGCTGGCTGGTCCCGACAAAGCAGAAGAAGAAGACGGCCGACGGAGACGTACGCGGCCGGCGGGAACGCCGACCAGCCCGAACACGCGGGTTCGCGCTAAGCGCCGAAGAGAAGAACAGCAAACGCACTCCACGGTTACCCAACACACACTGGTTTTATTTTACAGTCGCCTTGAAATCCGGATGGATGGATGGATGGATGGATGGATGGATGGATGGATGGATGGATGGATGGATGGATGGATGGATGGATGGATGGATGGATGGATGGATGGATGGATGGATGGATGGATGGATGGATGGATGGATGGATGGATGGATGGATGGATGGATGGATGGATGGATGGATGGATGGATGGATGGATGGATGGATGGATGGATGGATGGATGGATGGATGGATGGATATGGCTGTACCCTTTATATCGGGTGGTGGCTAGCGCCACCCAGCCGTAATATATAATGAACCAAAAACTATATTTATTTTTTCCCCTTAAAAAAGAGTTTGAGGATTCGTACTTTGCAGTGAAGAGTTTAATTTTCACTCGCGCCTTGACTTTAGCCACCAATCAGACAACCTCCTTCTAGTGAAGTCTACCCGCTTAAAGTTTATTTTGCCCTCCCGGTCCCTAAACCCCAGTGCTTTGAAAAACTCTGCGCCATCATCCTGAACTATAGGGTGAAGCCCTTTACAGAACATTATCAAGTGTTCGGCAGTTTCTTCTTCCTCTCCACACGCACGGCATACTGTGTCTACCCCTTCGTATTTGGCCCGATATGTGTTGGTTCGCAGTACTCCCGTTCTGGCCTCAAACAGTAGAGAACTACCCCGAGTATTATCATAGATCCTTTCCTTGGCAATTTCCTCCTTAAACGTTCGATAGACCTCTAGTGCGGACTTCTTAATCATGCCCATTCTCCACATGTCAGTCTCCGTTTCCTTCACTTTCTTCTTAACCAATAGCTCTTTTTGGTTTGGCCACCTGCTGTTTTCTAAGTATTTATCAGTCAACTTCCTGGTTCGCTTCCTCCATTTTGTATCGACATTCTTCATATACAAGTAGCTGAAAACCTTCCTAGCCCAACGCACTTTCCCCATTTCTCTCAATCGCTTCTCAAATTTTATCTTGCTGCTAGCTTCCCTGCCCTAAAATGATGTCCATCCCATATGACCTTGTACTCCCTGATTTGGTGTATAACCGTGAGCTCCTAAAGCAAGCCTACCTATTCCACGCTGCTTAATTTCTAATCTTGCTTGAACTTCTGATCTCATGCACAAGACCGCATTGCCGAACGTCAGCCCAGGAACCATGACCCTTTTCCATATTCCTCTCACAACATCATACCTATTGTAATTCCACATTGCCCTATTTTTCATGACTGCTGCATTTCTGTTACCTTTAGTCGTCACGTATATTTCGTGTTCCCTCAGATACTCGGTCCCAATGCTTATCGATACGCCCAGATATTTGTATTTATCTGTTATCTCTAGCGTGACCTCCTGTATTCTAAGCTCAATACCTTCGTTGTCATTGAAAATCATGACTGCTGATTTTTCCTTACTGAAGCCGAAATCTAACCTATCTCCCTCATTACCGCAGATGTCCATCAATCTCTGCAAATCTTCCTTGTTGTTGGCCATTAGCACTATATCATCTGCGTACATTAATGCTGGTAGTGCCTGATCAATAAGTTTTCCTTGTTTGACTAAAGAGAGGTTGAAGCCCAGTCCACTTCCCTCTAATTTTGCCTCTAATCCTTGTAGGTACATCATGAATAATAAGGGTGACAGGGGGCACCCCTGCCTAAGCCCCCGTTTTACCTCTGCAAGCTTCGATACCTGTTTTTCCCACTTTATAACTACCTTGTTACCTTTATAGATACCCTTTAAAAGATTAGTGACTACATGTTCCACGCCTAGTGTGTCCAGTATTCCCCACAATTCCTCTTGAACCACGCTATCGTACGCTCCCTTGATATCCAAAAATGCTAGCCACAGGGGCCTGTGTTCCTTTTCTGCTATTTCGATGCACTGCGTCAGTGAGAACAGATTGTCTTCCAACCTCCTGTGTTTCCGAAATCCATTCTGCAGTTCCCCCAGCACCCCCTCATCCTCTATCCACGCCTGCAGTCTTTCCTTTACAATCTGCATCGCCAGCCTGTAGACCACTGATGTCACTGTTATAGGACGGTAGTTGTTTATGTCAGCTTTGTCCCCCTTTCCTTTATAGATCATGCTCATCCTGCTAAGTTTCCATCCATCGGGAACTTCACCATCGATTATTATTGTGCTCACTGCCTCTCTCAAAGCCTGCTTAGACTTCGGACCTAATGTCTTTATCAGCCTAATTGGAATGCCATCTGGGCCTGTTAATGTACTACTAGGAACCCTTTTCTCAGCCCTTACCCACTCTTGTTGTGAAAATGGAGCCATTGCACAACTTGATTCGTCCTTGTCTATTGTGGTGCATAAAGTACTTCTTTGTCGAAATTTTTCTGTCACTTTTGTTCTTATATATTCAATAGCTTCGTCCCCTTCTAGCCTAGCACCTTGGGCTGTAGTTATAAATTTCTGCTCTAGGCTCGTCTCATTTCTTAGGGAGTTTAGATGGTTCCAAACTTTCGCAGCTGCCTTTATATCTTTTTTATGTACTTCTGCCAGCCACTGAGCTCCCTTCCTTCTAATCTTTTGATTGGGCAAAAGGGATGCATCTCTTCTACAGCTTAGAAAGGTTGCCCATTTTCTTTCAACATCATCTGTCGGTTCACCCCGCTGCTTAGCATGTCTGTGTTCCCTAGAGGCTTCCTGACGTTTTGCTATGGCTCTCTTAACTTCCTCATCCCACCAACTTTTGGGTTTGTGTCTTCTTTTCAGGGGTGACTTGTCACGCGTCTTAGCAAGCTCTAGCTCAAAGAGTCTAATTAGATTCGTGTATGTCCATACTGTCTTATTATCCTCCGTGATTACTTTCTCAATTTGTTTAGTGGCTATTTCAATTTGCCTTTCTGGATAAAAATTTTCCTGTAGTTGCTCATCTTGTCTCCTTCCCACTTTCACTGCTCTTCCAAAACTTAGCTTGATACTTTTGTGATCGCTACCCAGACTTCTGGAGCCACCTTCATCTATGTGCGTTCCCCTGAGCTTATCATACATCCTATGTGACATCAGTGCATAATCTATCGTCGACTGAAGCCTTCCTACCTCCCATGTTATTTGCCCTTCACACTTCTCGGTACTGTTGCAAATGATCAAATCGAGCCTTTCACACATATTCATGATCATTTTGCCTGTGGAGTCGGTATACCCATCTATATCTTCTATGTGCGCATTCATGTCTCCTAGTATAATTGTCTCGCACTCTTCCTAACTCCTGAATGTCCTTTGATATACACTCTACTATTGCCTGGTTTTCCTCTCTGGCCTTTGCTCCCGTCCACAAGTACACGAAACCAAGGAGTGTCATTTGACCTGCCACTTTCCCTTTTAGCCATAAATGTTCCTTGCACTCCTGCTTGACCCTTTTCCAGTCTGTACTTTTATGAATGAATGCCCCAATACCACCCCCCTTTCTGCTGCCTTCTGTTCTGTTACAATATTAACACGCGTAGTCCGGATTGTTCGGAGGTTGTTCCATGTCCCTGAGATGTGTTTCTACAAAACCGTATACCATCGGCCTCTCTTCCCTTAGCTGTTCTTCTATCTCTTCCCACTTAAGCCTGTTCCTACCACCCTGCATGTTAATATACCCTATGTCTGAATTGGCTCGGCGCTCGTGGCTACGTCTATTTATGCCCCGGACTCTACCTATCTTAGATATTGGTGCCACTTTGGAATCGTCTCTGTCCATACCACCTGTCGAAGAGTCTCCCTGGTTGTTTTCCTCGTTACTAGCTATCCTGCACCCCGAAGGGCTCGCTTGCCCCCCAAAAAAGCTACTGCGCGTCCTGCAAGTCGCCAACCCACCTCATGACCTAGCCGCCCATCGAAGTGAATTCTGTCTCGTTGAAAACCCCCCCACCTATGCACCTCTCTGTTTATTTCCACCACCTCGAAGCCTTTCTCTCGACTCATCCGCCATACCTCTTGGTTTGCGTGGACCACCGCTCTTTGCAGGTTGCTATCACGCACCAGTACCTCCGGTATCGTGCATATCACTACCTGTACCTTAGGAGAAGTGGCGCGCATGTCATCGATGCCTTTCGCCAGTGTGGCTGCTAGTCCTGCTGCATCTCTATTTAGGACATCGTTTAAACCGCCTGAAATTATCACTAGGTTTCGTCTATCAGCTGTCGTTTTGAGCTTTGCGCTCGCTTGCCTCATGACTGCGTCCAGCTTGCGTCCGGGGAACGCCCCTACTGCAACCCTCTTGTCACCTCTTACCCTCTCTTTGATGGCTTCTGTGCATCGATTTAAATTCGAGTCCCCGGCGATTATCACATGCTGCGACTTTTCAGCTGGAGCGTTCTGCATCTGGGGGCTACTTGCACCTGTGACGCCGGCTGCTTTGTTCCCTCCCTGCCCCACCACTACCTCGCTGAAGCTAGGCATTGCGACAGTTGAACCGGCTAAACCTGTTTTTTCCAAACTTGCCTGCTTTTCCTTCTCCACCGTTCTGGTTGCCGGTTCCCTACTGTTCTCTCGGTAGGTCACTTCTTTGTTCAGCTTCGCTAGCGCTTCCTCGGCGGACTTCAGTCTTTCTCCCATTGCCCTCGTTTTCTTTTGCTCTGTCGCCAACTCAGTCTCGAGCTTGGCGATTCTCACCAGCAGTTCACTCTGGGCAACCATCATTTTCTCCATTTTTTCCTCGACCTCACACTGCCTACACTTCGCGTCAGCCTCTCCTCCATCCGCTTCTACGCTTGGGTCCACTTTCAAACCCACTCCACATCCTGAACACTTTACAGTCTTTTTAACCATGCCTTTCTGACACCAATTGTCCCTATACTCGATAATTACTGAACTCGAACCCTGCACTACGAGAAAAAAAAGTCTAAGCTCTACTACAAAAATGTGTGTGTTCAATGTACGCGCACCTCCCCCACGGGGTGGCAAAAGAAAAAAAACAACAAAGAAATGCAAACACACACACCCGCACTAACTAATAAATACCTGGTGACTGGCCCCCGAAAAAGCCGTACCATAAAATAAGTGCTACGAAGATTTCAGCCGCTGACTTATAATTACAAAGACAAGCTCAAAACATGCAAAAACACTTATCTGCGCAGTCGACCTGGAGCGCTCAAAAAACACGTCCATCCACCTTGACAACCCGAACTGATCTGGCATCCTAAATGCCAGAGCGGCGCCCCCTGGCATCCGCACATGTCATTCCGAAACCGAAACCGAAAACCCAGAACACAACAATTAATCCATGCCTTTCCAGCCTCCTTGTGACGCACAGCTCATTCTGATGCACACCGCATCCATGCCCTCGATGTTCGTGTAGTTTCCTGCGTGTGCCACCTCCCCGCTGCAAACATTTTTCTAGGAACACAGAGACCGCACGTACACCTGCATGCCACGCGAGAGTGGAGGGGGGGGGGGTAGGTGTATGAATCTTTTTGAAAAGACAGAAATGTAAGAAAATGGGGTGTAGAGTGTCCGCTACCTCAACTAGAGCGATACGTTCATCGCCGATGTAGACCGGGAAAAGCACATCCCGCTATACGCTAGAAAGTCACTGTCCATCGCACCTATTCCACGCAACATGCATCCTACTTTCCACAAAAGTAGAGGCAAGGCTAGAGCTGACACTACCTGTCATGTGATTACACCTCAACCGACACACTCGCGAGGGAATCGAAGGGACAGTGAGAGCGAAAAGAAGTAAGGAGAGAGGAAAAAAATTGAGGGACCCTTAAGCTTTGCCTTTAAGAGTTGACAATGATAGTGAAATCTGGACCCTAGTGTGCCCTTCAACCGCTAAGTGTATAATTATTATTATGTTTTGTTACACACACACACACGCACACGCAAGTGTGACGTATCTATAGTAATTGTACAGGTTTTTGATCTATTTAACAGCACTTTCATAACAACATCATGAAAATATTGTACAGTGATATAGTCACATGGTGCTTTATTAACTGCGCGTAGGCGTGACACTTGTATTTGTAAATGGTCACGTTCTGTCATCTGTCTTGCGTTAGTTATCTGGCAATTGTTCAACTTGTTCTTCTAGAGACCTGTTCCAGCCAACTGCAACAAGCATCGCCTTATGGTTGGCGAAATGGCAACTGCAGTACTTCACTTCTTTAACCGTATCGTGAAAATGAAAAGCTAAATCTATGCAAGTGTTGTGGTTTGTTGAAATGGCATTTCCTTGAAGGGGCATAAAGTCTCACAATGCCTCACAGATGGCAGCACATGATCTAGCGTTTGCTGTTTGCTTGATCAACTCCTCTCGAAAGGCATGATAGGTTTTCCGCTAGATGGGCGTAGTTGTGCATTTTTAGAGCTGTTTGAAAGTTCCTGTGTGTTTTTAGCTGCGATGGCTGCACTATCACGGCCTTTTTCGACATAGTTTGATGACCTCCCAAATGTGCCTACAAATTGCTGAATAGGCTCGTTTCCGACATGACACCTGTCGAACAAAATGCGTTAAGGAGACTATTTCTACTGTATGGCATTTGGGTAGTGTTTTTCCCGAAGCAGTTGCAAGTAACATCGTGGTTTTGTTGTAGGACACCTGCTTGCCACACGAACGGGTGCGATCCTCAATGAGACCAAAAATTTTATGCTTTATTTTATTTGTTCCTTTCTCGATTTTTCGCTCACAACCAATGGTGCCGACGGTGTAATTTGTGACACGAGCTCTCTAACGCCATAGCGTTATACGAGGTAAAAAATAACGTGTGTGTGTGTGTGTGTCAAGGAGGCTTAAATCAAGGAGGCCTAAAAAAATAATGTGAAGGGCGGAAAAGCTCCAAGAGGGGTGCTCAACGATAGGGCAAAGTGGCTTTGAGAGAGGATACCAGCGAAGGGAGAGCGAAAGAAGTGTTTTGATAATCTAAATACCTGTTGACACAATCGTGAGATGGTGCCTTCATGAGACAGTGTTTTCCCACATTTCGGAACACCCTTCTGAGTCAGTGGGACATACATGCCTCACTTTTTTCTGTGATCTGGCCTGAATTTTACAAAATTTAATATCAGTGCCATTTTGAAAGGCAGAGGGAACCAGTCTCGGGCAGAACAGATGGCAATGATTTGGTTGTAGTTTATGTCAATATACCAGAGCCGGTTTTTATATCAGTGTCAGAACTACAGGAGAATCTATGCAAAGTGAAGTTAACAGGATGTAAGATAGGCTTGGTTGGTGATAAATCCTGAATATGTATGGCACACAAAAACAATAGGAAATGCGACGGGACAATCCGCTGTATTTCTTAGTCTACATCTTTGTCATGTGCCACACATTTTCACAATGAAAGTCAAAAGCTTGTTTTTTTTTTATTTGAAAGTGGCAAATTGCTTTTGGTTGTTCATCACTTCTAGAAACAAATCGCTCCCCAATCGCTTTATTTCTGCGGTCTTGAATTTCAAACGTACTGTCTTTGGGAGTGAGAGTGATGCCTCAATGTTTGTAAGGTGGCACCCGCCCTTTTGGTATTCATCCCCTCCCCCCCTTTTTTTGCAGGCTCTCTTTAAAAGTATGATGAGGAACCAATATGCTCAGTCAGCATTCACAATGTGTATGTTACATGAGGTCTTCAAGGGATCTGGCCAAAGGAAGACCTGTGGAGTCTGTACTCTTATTTGGCGCTGTAAGCTGCAGAGCAAAGTTGACATTTTCTGAAGATCCAAGTCTAAGAAACTGAAGCAGCAGATGGCTCCAAGAAATGATCTATACGAGTCAGGTTTAGAGAAGCTGCAAATAACAGAAGAAAAAAATAAAATAAAAGGTGTATCCACGGTGTTTATGCACTTTCGTTTTGATGTGTTGGGTTTAACGTGCCAAAACCACTATATGATTATGAGAGACGCCGTAGTGGAGGGCTCCGGAAATTTAGACCACCTGGGGTTCTTTAACGTGCACCCAAATCTGAGCACACGGGCCTACAACACTTCCGCCTCCATCGGAAATGCAGCCGCCGCAGCCGGAATTCGAACCCGCGCCCTGCGGGTAAGCAGCCAAGTACCTTAGCCACTAGACCACAGCGGCGAGGCGTACTTTCATTTTACTATGACAGTATATGTCTAAATGAACCTCCTAGAACTTGGTGAATCGGTGGCTATGCAGAAAGCTGTGGAAATACAAAAAGCAGCATTTTCTTTGTATGCCCTTTTAAACAAGTGCAAGTATGCAATTTTAATTCAACTTCATCACTAAAGTGCATGAGCTAAACATAAATTATTATACTCTCAATGCCAGTGTACAAAAGAGAGTGGTTAATACATTTACATTATGAAATCTTACACTAGACAGCTTGAAAAGATTCATGGTCTGGATTATTGGCAACTGAGCTGAGCGGGTGGTTCTATGCAGATTCCCTCTTTGGCAGGAATAAATTGAAGAAAAGGTTTGTGTGACAACTTGGCACTTAGACTTTGATGTTGCTATTTATTCCCATTAAGGTGTACCAAGCAGTGTGACACCCCAATTTACACATTTTTCTACATTTGCACTCCTTAAAACTACATGGTCATCGACCTCCATGCTTTTTTGACACAGTTACTAGAAACTATGCTGGCGTGTGATGCTATTGCATATGTTGTAGAATTAAAAAAAAAATTTGGCAGAATGGATGCAGTATTGGCATTTTGCTTTCACAACAATGCATATTGTGACGGAAAGGTGTGGGCCAGTGGGAGGGATGAGAAAGCACCATTCTTTTTCAAGCATTCAGCAGAAGTTCAATACAATCTGTGCAGTATTAAGGAAATCATTTTAAGGGCTTACTTTTTTGTTGTTAGACATAATAGTAATGATAACATAAAGTAATGCAAGGAAAGATATTATTTGTAGTAATTATATGTCGCAGGAAATTGTCTTTTTGCCCATTTCGCATTTATATAACAATTGCTATAAATAACGCCCTTGAATGTTGTTTGGCATTAGCGTCTGTTAGTTCTAATTCATGCAGTATTGTAATTCTGATGGTTATACCCACTATGGCAACATTAAATCACTTTTTCAGACAGCAAAAAAATTTTTTTGCAACGATACTGAAGAAAGTCGAATACTACAGTAAAGTAATTGCCCACAATTTTCCGAACTGGTTTCCATATCGTGTCATTGTGAATAAACGAGCATGCCGCCGTATTTTGCGCCTGTTGAGCTGTACATGCGTACGCGCAAATTTATGAGCCTGCAAAATGAAGAAAATAGACTGTGCGTCTGTTTTTTCAACCACCGCGTTCACGTGTGCTCGAGATGGTCGGCTACAATTGCTGTCCACACACAGTTGCGCTAATAGTGGTGAAAACAGAAGCTGGTTGCTTACAAGTGCACCGAGAATACCCCGATGGTTGACGCCAGCACAGTATTGACAGCAGCCGGTGGGAGGCCGGCTCGCTTTTGCCGCTGTGGCGAAATCCTCAATGGCTTCGAGTGGTGCAGGAAACATGTAAACAATGCATTTCATGGAACTTCACTTTAAGACAGCCAAAAGACGACTCAAACAGAAGCCTGGACAACACGAGCGCTGTGTTTTCTGTGTTTAGTCTTTGTGCAGTTTCAAAAAGAACCGAAACCAACTAGCTGAAGTCTCGCTTTTGCTGCAGTTTATGCAACCACGGGCCGCTCCAATGAGGGCATATTAAGCGATTTTTTTTTCTGTGCGCAGAAAAGGGGGGGGGGGGGGGGAGAGCTAAGGCAATGTTTGACCTTGCACGCGAAAGACTGCGATATGGTTTTAAAAATTCAGTCAAAAAGTTGCACTAGTTGGCAGAAATCGATAGATACGTGAGGACACGTGTCGAAGAGGTACGTAGTTTGTTTCTCTGAGGTCCGTGTTTGCGCAGCTCAAGTTATTTCACATAAAGACCCAGACCTTGGTCGCTAATGCAACGTGCAAGCGGCCAAGCATCGTTCATAAAATGCAACGACTGCGGTCGCCGCGAAAGCAACAGGTATTCGCTTCAACACGCTGACTGCGGCGAAAGTTCGTGCAGGATGCAGTGGCGTTTTGCTTACCTTCTGACGACCAGTAGGCGAAGTGTCGCACATCAAATATTGATGCTCGATGTTCCGGATGGTGCAAAATATGATAGCCACGTGTGTATCCGTATACATTTCACAATAAAATGTAGAACAGCGCTGAAGCTTCGACGTTCAGCGCACGCCTCGCAGCCAAAAAAGTAAATAGGAAGTCGCTATGACACCTATTGCAGGATGCAGGTGGCGCTTCACGAAATCAAGAACCGAAACCGAAATCGCGATTTTATAAGCATCTTTGATTGACCTGTCATTTGCGGGTGCCAACCGTATATGCACGAAACCAACTTTTTCTATATGGGAAGAATTTATTACGCTAAAACATTTGGCTAAGCTCAAGGTGTTCAAGTAAGAGATCTTAGTCTCAAAATTTTTCACCCTAGCTGAGGCTTTGTAACATTTTGGTCTGTAGAAACGGGCCGTAAATAAATAAATAAATGTAAGATTGTTGCAATATGCCACCTCATGCTGACTGTTGGGCAGTGGGTATTCGACGCGAAGTTCAGAAGTTTGCTCTTGAACCTTTTTATCCATTCCATTAATCAACTTGTGATTGCAAATACAGATAAAAGGCTCCATTGAGATACTTTTCCCTCTCTTGAGAGATTGTGACAAGTAAAACATTACAAGCTACCACGTTCAGCAAATAGCTCTAGCTTTTTGTGCCGTATCCCAGAGACTGAATTTCAAAGCTTTATTCAGAAAAATGCAACGTAGTAAAAAGAATGAGCCACTGTCCCCATGGTAAAGCCCTTGTCGACCTCTTCCTTTAATCGAACATGCTGAACAGATCTTAACGTTGATTGAGCTACTCCTAGTATTTTACGCAGTTGTCAACAAAAAATGCTGCAGTTGAGCGAGCATTAACTTTGTATGTTAAATAAGGTTTGAAGTTTAGATCACGACAGTATCCCGTGGTGCACCCGAAAAAAAGTGAGAGACGCAGGCTGTTTCAAACAAAATGTTTATATTTTATCTCCTAAACAAAATGAACCAGTTCTGGCTATGTATTCATTGTCAATAAGGCTTCTATCCTGGATGCGAAAACATGATAAACACGTTGTTTCAACTGGTCAGCGCATCCTTTTCGTTCTGTAGTTCAAATGAAGTTTAAGCTAATAAGTGCACCAGGTGAAAGTTGAAGTAATCTACTAGAGACAGTCACGACTTCAGTAATAAAGAGTGCTTTATTTTTGCGCAATAAACACTGCACACAATTAGACTAAACCGTTTAGAACACCCAGCCTCAAAGGATTCTTATACAATAGAATGGAGTGCACGTACATGCTGGGTGTCTGTGCTTGTGCAATTCGGAGAACTTGCAGCATGGGCACCTGCACAAATAAAGGCTATCTTTTCACACACTAAAATGTAGGTAAAAACCTTATTGCGTTCATTCTAATAAATATGAATCACAAGAACTGTTCATTATTTTATTGTAGGGTTGAAAGGTAGCAGGGTCTGTGCAGGTTTCAGTAGCCCAAATAGAAGAGACTTTCAAGGCGCTACTGAAAGTTTCTTAAGGATATAAAGCACCGTCCCAAGTAAAAATCTTTTTGCAATAACCACGCTTCCAAACCAACTAGGTTTGGAAACATGATTATTTACAAATTAAGAATAAAAAATTAGTATTTGGCTCACACACATCACTTTATTAAAGCTTTGGCTGCACAAAAACAGTGGATACTGTTTGAGCGAGAAGATGTGTGATTTCACCTCGTGAGCAACTTTCATGACAGAGTTTGATATGAAGGAGTAAAAAATAACAGTACTGGTTGAGGTGAAGGCAAATCACCCAGAAAAAGGTTTTAAGTGGACCAGGTGAAGAGATGAAAGTAATAGCAGGAGACAAACAAGGTTAAGCACTGAGTGGGAGCTATCACAGGAGCAAGGCCTGTGCCCTCAAAGTAACCTGACAAACGTTTACATATACACATTAGCTGCTCTAGTCCATATCAGAAATTATATGCCGAAAAATTGAAGATTTTTCTGGGAACAAAAACAAATGTAGGAAGTTAAAGGGCCATGCAAAACTACTCTGCAATTTCAACTGTTTTCAAAGGCTTCAGACATTTGTACTCACCCTGAGGTAACCACAAGCAGGTTTCAGTCATTGATATATAATATTGACACAATGTGACTTCAAATTACGCGCGCTAGTCGATACTTGTGCTTTCTAGATGGTTTGCGACGCACGAGCCTGCGGGACCCAGCTGCACGCGAACCGTGTTTAAAAAAAAGGACAACGTAGAAGAAGAGGCAGAAGTGAATCCTCGAGACAATCTATCTGTGTTATTATTCTCGGGCACAAGTTCGCCTTGCCTACGTTAGCCCATTAAAAGAGTTTATTGAAGAGTGCGTTACAAATCTGGTGGAGGTGCTGGGTGTGATGCCAAGTCCCTCTCGAGTGACGGAGCACAGTCCAGAACCACAGCGATTTCAACCCAACGAGCTGACGCCTGTTCATCAGCGCTGCAGTCGACGCCTACGTGGTGAGGGTCCTGAATTTTCCCCTGTATCGACTTCCCTTGGAACATCAACGGCTGTGAACGGGTACGCAACCGACATGACAACTCAGGTCCCTCCAGCCAACATAGTAGTAAACCAGCTAATGCTACCAAAGCATTTCCACGGTGAAAGCTACGAGGACGCAGAGGACTGGCTTGAACACTTTGAACGCGTCGCAAAGGCTAACTGATAGGGGGAAGAGCGCAAACTTGGAAGTGTTTACTTCGCACTGAAAGATAGCGCACGGACGTGGTATGAAAACCACGAAGCTACCTTTTAGTCGTGGAATGATTTTCGACGGGAGCTGCTCGCTGCTTTCCCGAACACAGACCGCAAAGAGAGAGCTGAAGCTGCGCTCCAGACAAGAAATCAGCGAAATAACGAAACTGTCGCCATGTATCTGGAAGACATGTCTCGCCTATTCCGCCGAGCGGATTCAAATATGAGCGAAGACAGAAAGCTGCGCCATCTGATGCGAGGCGTGAAGCAAGAACTCTTTGCCGGACTAATTCGAAGCCCGCCGCGCACCGTCGCCGAGTTTCGTTCCAAGGCGACTACAATGGAAAGGACGCTACAACCAACGTTTTTAGAACAATTCAGTTTCACAGCTCCGCTCCCGAGGCGGCCGTGGTGGCGGTCACGCGAACTAGTGGCGCTGCAGTCACGCTTTTCTTCACTTCCTCCTGATCGGGCGCGCGGACAGGCGGGTGCTTTGGCGGGCGCGCGTCGTTCGAAGCGATTTCGTTCCCCACACGTGCGCCTGAATCTTCCGGTTTCCGAATGTTCGCTTTTTTGTTGTGAAAATGCCTTCGTGTTTTGCGCCGGGATGTACGAGTGGCTACAGAAATGACGCCGCAAATCATCATTTTTTTACCCCACCACGTAAGGCCACGGAGTTTAAACAATGGGAACACATGCTGCACCGCAAGAACAGGCGCCTCACGCAAAAGTCCAAGGTACGTGAAAGACATTTCGAAGAGCAAGACATTGTAAAGTATTTCAAGCATGTTGTAAAGGGCCAGGAGGTTTTAATTCCCCGTGGTAACTGGAAGTTAGTGCCAGGAGCGTTGCCGCGTCTCTTTCCTGGCTTGCCGGAGCACATATCTAAGCCAAGAACGACGACATGCACGCGAAAATCACTGAAAAAGCGGAACGAAATCGGCTTGAAAGCATCGGCGGAAAGTGCGTCTTGTTCGAGTGGCTCGTGTAGAGAGGCCTCTTTGTCCTTAGGCGATTCGCTTGGAGCAGTGGGCATCACGCCACCACCTAGCACCTCAGCAACGAACTCCTCCGGTGTTTGTCTGAACGAACTGGTGACAGTGCCGTTACCTAGTAGGGACTGGAAGCTTGAACTCATCGTCGATGAATGTTCTGGGCAAACTTGCGGTGTTTTTTCGACAGGCGACTTGTGGCAGGGGAGCTCAAAGTGAGCAAGGCCGTTATTGTGAAAAATGATGGTAGCTGTGTTGTGAACGGTTACAACAAGATGCACAAGCAACTGCATAAGACTGTAGACAGCACTGCTAGCGTCGAGCACCTGCTCAATGAGACAGATAGCTTGAAAATCTGTTCAGGCATTCAGGTAGCTCACACTGGTGTGACAGGAAAATTAGAAAATGTCCATCACAAGCTGTGTTCTGTCCTCACAACCCGACCTGTATGTGCTCGGTGCCTACGCCTCCAAAGGCAAATGCGAGCAAGAAAGCCAATGAAGGCAGCGGTGAACAAAAGCAAGTAAAGGGGAACTGCTCTGAACCGGCTAAGGGCGTCCTCGTTTCAATTCATGAAAGTCTTGCTGAAAAGGCGAAAGCGGCAGCTGAGCTAAAACTCGCCGTTGAAGCAAAGCTGGATAAGACGCTTCTGGGGATGGTTTGTACCGAGGACGTTTGCTGTGACGAACGGGATCATGGGTACCAAAAAGCTGGAGCACATGAGATGGTGGTGTACTATCTAGCCGGTTATGTGCACAAGAAAATCACGAAAACAATAACGTGCGAAGAATGCTGTGCGTTGCTCACAGCTTCTCCCGATCAGTTCAACTCCGTGGAAACACAGCTCAACCAGAGGCGCCTGACAGAGTTGAGGTCATTCAAGCCAGGATGCCTTCGAGAGGCCTCATTTAGGCTGTACGCATTAATTAAGGAAGTAGAAGAGGTTGTGCACGATACGCTTGAAACGTCGGCAGTGTTCGGGGATATTTTCTGGATGGTATTGGACAGGCTTCATGCGACTGCACTGCCTGCAATTGGTTGTAATGAGCACCATGAATTCCTCACCGCAAAGATAATCAAATGCTATTGTTTGATGCGCATGCACTTCTTCTCTCGAAAGAAGAACCGTGAACTGCTTGTCACGGAAAAAGTTCAAAATGCAAGAAAAAAAGCTAAGCTGCTTTGAGCTGCCTTTCTTGCTCAGTGAACGATGCAATACTATTCTGTATGTGCAAGAAAATATATGTTCCTTCTGAATTTGCCATTTTTACTTTCTCAGTATTATTATTCTAACCATGTTATCTTCAAATAAGATTCACGGGAATGGGAAAGAAAAAAAACACCGAAATCAGATTGACGAGTCTGTTCGGTAAACGGCGCATGACTATGTGGCATCAGAAACGAGCACTATGCTTTTAAAAAGTTTTACTGCATCTACGTTTTCTTTGAAGGGTGTCTTTTTTTTACAGTTATGCTCGCGCGAGGCCGCCTATGCCCACATAAGAATGTACTGGCGACGGTAGCTATAGATGGAGCCCAGACACGTAATTCCACCAGATGAAAATGGGCGCAGCAACATAGAAATGCATGTATACGAAGAAACTGCTGCTTTGGCACGAACTGTTCCGCCAGCAAAGCGAAACGCTTTGAAATGCGAGCGGTAACACGGCCGCGCCGCACCGCGTTTCCTCCGGTGTAGCAGACGACGCGCAGAGTGCGGAGCATGGATGGAATGGATGGATGGATGCTATGAGCGTCCCCTTTATAACGGGGTGGTGACAAGTATGCCACCAGGCTCGACAAAAAAAAAAAACCTTTTTTCCTTTTTTTTTTATGTTGGCCTAATGCCTCTACTTCGATAAATTCTATCTTAATGGAAAAAAGGTAAATTTTCAGCTTAAGTTCTCTGCAATTTACGGCACACTGTCCATATTTTATTTTTCCAATATTTATTTTTGTCCTTTCTCTCTAATTTTCTGCCACCAATACTCTAACCGTCTCTTACTTATTTCAATCGCGGGTGTATTCAGCTTTCCATTGTTGTCCCTAAAACCCAAGGCTTCCTGTAGGCTCGTGCCCAAACGTACACCTGGGTGGATATCTCCACATTCAATCAGAACATGCTCCGCCGTTTCCTTATCTTTCCCGCAGCATGTGCATTGTTCTTCTTCTTTACTGAATCTTGCTTTATAACTACGCGTTCTAAGGCAACCCGATCTCGCTTCAAACAGTAAAGCGCTTCCCCTTGAATTATCGTAAAATGCCTCCCTCCTTATTTCATTTTTGCCCTTTCGGTAGTTACTCAAAGCCGGTTTTTTCTCCATAGCCACCATCCAGTAAATCCTCTCCGCCTCCCTGACTTTTCCCTTAACGCTCTTTGCTGACATATGGCTCACAATACCAGCCGTATATTTACTAGTGAGCCTTCTAGTTCTTTTTCTCCACTGTGTGTCCACGCTCTTCCTATACAAATAACGGAACACCTTCTCTGCCCATCTACTCTCCTTCATATTTCTTCGCCTTTCTTCGAACCTTATTTTGCTCTGCGCTTCCATCGCCTCAAAACCTGCCCACCCCATATCGCCCTTTACAGCCTCGTTTGTCGTCTTCCCGTGAGCACCCAACGCGAGGCGTCCCACAGTCCTTTGATTTACATCCATTCCCGATTGCACCTCTGCCCTCATGCACACCACTGAGTTCTCAAAAGTAAGCCCTGGAACCATTACACCCTTCCACAGACCTCGAAGCACCTCATACCTATTGTATCCCCACAACGCTCTGTGCTTCATTATTGCCGCATTCCTCTTTCCTTTTGCTGTCGAGGCTTTTTCCTGTACCTCCATGTATCTATCACTCTCATTTACCCATACTCCAAGGTACTTGTATTCACTTACCCTCGGTATTTCTTGGCCTTGTATGGACACCGTCTGATCACAGGGATCATTGAATACCATCAAACCACACTTCGTTACACTGAATCCTAGTCCAAGAGCTTCAACTTCCCTTCCGCATATATTCGCCAGCTGCTGTATATCATCTCGACTGTCCGCAAATAAGACGATATCGTCCGCATAAAATAAACCTGGAAGCTTCTGCTCAATCATCATGCCGCCCTGTTTGTGTGACAGATTAAAACCAATGTTGCTACCTTCTAGCGCTTTTTCCATACTCACCATGTACAGCATGAATAACAGTGGGGACAAAGGACATCCCTGTCTCAGACCCCTGCTAACCTCAACGTTCTCTTTGCTACGCATTCCTTCCCACTCTATGCAAACTGTATTTTCTCGGTATATCTCCCTCAAAAGCTGTATACAGTCGTCGCCCATGCCCATTCCTTTCAATATATCCCACAAAATTTCCTGATTAACGTTGTCGTATGCCCCAGTGATGTCTAGAAAAGCCACGTACAAGGGCCTATTCTCTATTTTAGATATTTCTATACACTGAGTGAGAACAAACAGGTTATCGTCTAACCGCCTGTCGACTCGAAATCCGTTCTGAAGTTCTCCCAAAATATCGTTATGTTCGGCCCATGTTTCTATTTTCATTTTTACTGCTTGCATCGCCAACCTGTATAGTACCGATGTAATGGTTAGTGGTCTATACGAGCGAATCTTGTCCTTTTCTCCCTTGCCTTTATAGATTAAGTTCATTCTACTTTGTCGCCAACTGTCCGGTATTTGTCCGTCCTTTAAGCTTTTTTCTACTGCTTTTAACAATGCTTCTTTAGTGTTATGTCCTAGTTCGTTAATGAGGCTAACGGGAATCCCATCTAAACCCGCGGCAGTGCGCTTTGGAATTTTTCCTTCGGCCTTTTTCCAGTTGAAATTATCTAGTACTAGCTCTTCCTCTGTTGCTTTCTCCGCCACACTTTTACTCACCGAGGAGATCCCCTGGACGCTCTTTTGAAACGAATCGGCTGTTACCTTTTGGATGTAACCTAGCGCTTCGTACCCTTCCAATTGATTTCCTCCTTCATCTAGAATATGTTGTTGCGTTGTGACAGACTTCCTACCTAGCGCCTTTATGTGGCTCCAAAAAATCCTAGGCGCGGCCTCCTTTTTTTCGTGTATCTCTGTCATCCAGCGTTCACTTTCACCTTTAATTTTTGCCTCTACCAATTTCTGTACAAGGGATTTTTTCTCCAAATATATTTCCCATATTTTTTTGACTTCGTCCTGCGGCCGCTTCTCCTTTTTTGCCTTTCTATGCTCCCGTGATGCTTCGCGTCGCTTCTCGATCGCCTCCCGGATTTCCTTGTTCCACCAACTTTTTGGCTTCCTTTTTCCTTTCCAGCAAACGGTTTTCTTCTCTTTCCCTATCTCCTTCGTCATTAGATGTAACAGCTCCCTATACTCCCAGTCCTTGCCTGGTATTTCGCCTACTTCTTCCTCGACTCTTGCGGCTATATTTATTATTTGTTTGTCATTTAAATACGAGCTGCCAGACTTTGATTCCATGCTCATATTTTTAGTTTCGTATCCCATTTGTAATGTTATTCGTTCATGATCACTACCCAAGCTGTTAATGCCTTCCTCGTCTATCCTCATTTCTGTCAGTTTGTGGTAAATTCCTTCAGTCATGAGACAATAATCAATACTTGATTGCTTGTTTCCGACTTCCCATGTGATCTGGCCGTCACATTTAGGCCCCGTCTTAACTATCTCCAGACTATGTTGCTCGCAAAGATCTAGTAATAACTTCCCATTGGTGTCTGAATATCCGTCAAGGTCATGTATGTGGGCATTCATGTCCCCTAGAAGGATGATTTCGGCCCCATTACCAAATTCCTTAATATCCGCACTCATGCAATCCACTATCTCCTGATTCTTTTCTCTGCAGTTATTCCCCGTCCACAAGTAGGCTACCCCTAGCCACGTTTCCTTTCCACCTACTGTGCCCAGAACCCAGAGGTGCTCTGAACACGTCTGTTTCACTCTAACCCATTTGGCTCCGCGGTGAATTAGCATTCCTACACCCCCACCTTTCCTTTCCGATATGGTCCAGTTACACCCTTCCCAAACATAATTTTAATATGTGGTGGCTCTTCCAAGTCTCTAAGGTGTGTTTCTGTAACCGCATACACGCCTATCTGTTCTTTGTTTAACTGCTCCTCAATCTCTAACCATTTTGCCTTCTTTCTGCCACCCTGCATGTTTATGTAACTAATTGCAACACGCGCCTTTTTCCTTTTTCTTTTACCTTTTCTCTGGTTTTTCGCAATTCTACCTGTCAAAGCGTCCTCCTGGTTGTTTTCCCTGTTACGAGCTACCCCGGACTCCGAAGGGCCCGTGAGCCCCCCAAAAAAGCTACTTCGCGTCCTGCCAGTCGCCAGCCCACCTCGTGTCCAAGCCTCTTATCGAAATGAATCTTGTCTCTTTGGAATCCACCCCACCTGTGCACTTCCCTGTTTAAATCCACTACCTCGAAACCCTTCTCTCGACTAATTCGCCATATCTCTTTGTTTGCGTCGACTACCGCTCTTTGCAGGTTGACGTTGCGTACTGGTACTTCCGGTACTGTGCATACTACAATTTGCACCTGGGGGGACACGGTGCGCATGTCATCCACCCCTTTCGCCAAGGTCGTCGCTAGTCCTGACGATTCTTTTTTCAGGACGTCATTTAACCCTCCCGCAATTACTACGAGGTTACGATTGTTAGCTTTAGCTGCGAGTTGTTCACCCGCTTGACTCATTACTGTCCCCAGCGTTTGTCCTGGGAACGTCCCTATCGCAACTCTCTTGTCGCCTTTCACCCTTTCTTGGATTGCCGCTGCGCATCGGACTAAATTTGAGTCACCGGCGATGATGACCTGTTCAGACATTCCTTCTGAAACCTGCACCTGGCTGCCGACTAGGTGACTAGCGTGAGTCACGGCTGCTGGTTTGCTCCCTCCCTCCCTCAAAACTACTTCCCGGTAGCTGGGCCCTGTGGCCAATGTATCTGCCTTTGTCATGCCTGTTTCCCTCATCTCTCCCGCACGGGGGGTCGTCGCCATAATGCTTCCGCCGTCACCTGCGTCTTCGTTCCCCTTCACGACCTTCGATAGGCCTTTCTCGGCTGCCCGGAGCCTTTCCTCCATGGCTGACGTTTTCTCTCGCTCCTTCGCCAATGCATTCTCCAGCTCTGCGATTTTCTCCATGAGCCCACTCTGGACCGCCATCATATTTTTCATTTTCTCCTCGAACTCGCACTGTCTACACTTGGCGTCATCTTCTGCTTTCTCTTCCGCACTAATTTCCACCTTCCTCCCTATCCCGCACTCTGAACAGTTTACGGTCTTTTTGACCATGGCTAGCTCAGTTTACCGATGCCCACGTGTTAGAAAACTGTACTAAAATACACTGGTCTAAGCCAAAAAGAACCACAATAATAAATAAATACGCTACACTTCACAGCACCTGCGCATGCACGTGGTCGGTCTACGCGCAGGCCTCAGCCACGTGGTGGCTGGAGAAAAAAAAGACACAGTACAGAATACTAAAAAAAACGTACACCGTACTAGACCTAATCAAGCTTTACGCTAGCGCCTTACGTTCTCATAACGCTACATACAGAGGCAAGCTGGAAACATGCAAAAACACTTATCTGTAGCTGTCATTCCGGAGCTCTCCAAAAACACGTCCGACCTCGACGAAGGCGCCTCAGCGACCACCGGAGCAAAGCATGCCTACAGCGCCCCTAGCGGCCGCGACACGCTATGCGGCCGCGCCGGATAGTGGGCGCCTATGGGAAGCTGTGAAACTGAATTGTTCTAAAAACGTTGGCTACAACAGCGAGCAAGGTTATACAACTGGGATGTGATCGTCACTTCCTTGGACATGTTGGCACCAGTCTTCGGTAACGGCATGGAAGCACTACGCGAGGTGGTGCGGTCTGTGTTGCGAGAAGAGCTGCACAAGCAGCGTCTTGACCAGAACGCTCCGATGCTTCTCTGGCCGATGTGATCCGTGAGGAGGTCAGGCAGGTGGTAAGCGAACCTTCGAGCAACGCACAGCCAGGGCCGCCACTACAACAGAAGACGAGAATGATGTATGCCGATGTGCTACTACGAGGACCTCCAGGACGTGCGGACATCGCGGCGGCTACTCCTGTGTAGTACCCGATGCCGCCGAGCACCCTGCAGCCAACGCCAGAGAGGAGACTAAGGAAGAGCGTTGTCTGGCGCACTCCCGACAGGATACCGCTGTGTTACCACTGTGGGGAGCCTGGTCATCTCTACCGAACGTGCCACTACCGCCAGGCAGAACTACGTGATTTTCCTGTTAATGCACCTCGACCACGAAATGGTGAACGTCCCTTTGGAAATTGAAGAATACCTGTCAGGTCGTCAAACATCAAGTGGCTTTCAACGACACCAACCTCATGCAACGACAACGGGGAGGTATAGATCGCCTAGCCCCCGACCTTCAGCAAGCTCCCCAAGGTCTCGTTCCCCAAGCCCACGTCGGGAAAACTAGAGTCAGCGACCTACGGAGGCAAGGCCGCAGTCGACGCTAATGCAGAAAAACCTTCATTGCTGACTCTGAACGACGACCGATTCAGAAACGGGTGCTTTGATAGTAACGTTGCTTCCGATTTACGTGTGTTCGTTGACGGCTACGAAGTCTTCGGACTGGTAGATACCGGCGCAGATTATTCAGTGATGAGTAGCGGACTTTCTAAAATACTGAAGAAAGTGCTGACTCCTTGGAAGGGCCACAAGTTCGAACAGCAGGAGGGCACCTCATCGACCCTACTGGAATATGCACAGCAAGAATCGGAATACGGGGTTTCACGTACGTCGCCAGTTTTATTGTGCTGCCGGAATGCTCAAGAGACTTGATTATCGGCATGGATTTCTTACGAGCTAATGGCACTGTAATTAACTGGCGAGAATCTTCCGTCTCATTCTCGACTGAACACGCAATTGCTACCTTTGAAACAGAAGAAAACGTATATGATCTTTGTATATCAGATGATGGCGTCATGGTGCCGCCAAGATCGAGCATATCTGTCGCAGTAACCAACAATTCCTTCAGTGAATTCGAAGGATTTGCTGAAAACAACACTGCTTTACTACTCCAAAAGGGATCTGCATGGCACGAGGCCAAGTTAAGTTACGTGACGAATGTACAAATGTTCTACTCACAAACTTTGGAAATGAGGTGCAGCACGTTGCAAAAGGAACCGTCATCACCAGTCTCAAGGATTTCGTCCAGGTTACGGAGCTGTGCACTTTCGAAACCAATGAGTCTGATTTCGAAGACGTGGAGTCTGTCCTTGCAGCCATTGACATCGAGCCAGGCCTACTACCAAGCGAAAAAGAGCAAATAGAGGGTCTTTTAAGGGAATTCGCCGAATGTTTCTCGTAGTCATCTAAAGTTTGACGCACTCCTATCGCCAAACATCGCATCATTGTCGACGAGTTCATGAGGCCAATACACCAGCATCCCTACCGAGTGTCACCAAGAGAAAGAGAAGCTATTGGTAACCAGGTTAAAGAAATGCTCAAAGATGATGTAATCTAGCCTTCATCAAGTCCATGGGCGTCACCTGTTGTTCTTGTGAAGAAAAAAGACCAAACCTTACGTTTCTGCGTTGATTATCAGAAGCTGAATGCCGTCACCAAACGGGATGTTTATCCTCTGCCGAGAATTGATGAGACTCTCGATAGGCTGCGAAATGCCAGGTATTTTTCCTCATTGGATCTTAAAAGTGGGTATTGGCAGATAGAAGTGGACGAAAGAGATCGCGAAAAGACAGCGTTTGTGACACCGGACGGTTTATACGAGTTCAAGGTACTCCCTTTTGGCCTTTGTTCAGCACCCGCCACATTCCAACGGATGATGGACACAGTGCTTTGTGGTCTTAGATGGCAGTCATGCTTGGTTTATTTCGACGATGTTGTAGTCTTCTCTGCTACCTTCGAGCAACATTTGGAAAGGCTCCGGGCCGTGTTCACTGCGATTAAATTAGCGGACTACACGATAAAACCGCAGAAATGTCATTTTGGCTTCCGCGAGCTCCTTTTTCTCGGCCATGTCATCAGTGCAGAAGGCGTTCGCCCAGATCCTGCAAAAACTGAGGCCGTAGCGAGATTTCCGAAGCCAACAAACAAAAAGGCTGTTAGGCGATTTTTAGGTCTCTGCGCCTATTCTCGACGGTTCGTTAAAATTTTTTCACGAATTGCTGAGCCACTGACTCGGCTGACAAAAGAGGGAATGCCTTTCGTATGGCTTCGCGAACAAGAGGATGCCTTCAATGAACTACGAAAGTGCCTCCAAAACCATCCTGCTCTGGCGCATTTTGACGAGGAAGCGGAAACCGATATCCACGCGGATGCAAGCAATTTAGGTCTTGGGGCCGTGCTCATCCAATGACAAAACGGACAAGAACGAGTCATTGCGTATGCCAGTCGCACTTTTTCGAAAGCTGAGGTGAACTACTCAGCGACCGAGAAAGAATGCCTTGTCGTGGTATGGGCTACCAGCAAGTTTCAACCACATTTATATGGTAGGCCTTTTCGAGCTATAAGCAACCATCATTCGCTATACTGGCTGGCTTATCTCAAGGACCCATGTGGACGGCTTGCACGATGGAGCTTGCGATTACAGGAGTATGATATCACGCTTGCGTACAAGTCAGGTCGCAAGCACAGTGATGCGGACTGCTTGTCACGTGCTCCGATTCAACCTGCTGCTTCTGCTTCCACCGAGGATGGTGAAGATTTTATTTTCTTGGGAGCTGTGACACCATCAGAGATGGCACATTAGCAGCGATCCGACCCTGAGATACTCCTCTTGATCAAGTACCTACAAGGATCGTCTGTCGATGTTCCACGACCTTTTGTCCGCGGCAAGTCAGCGTTCGTCCTACGAAACAACATCCTTTATAAAAGGAACTTTGACAACAATACAGTCACATTCCTGCTTGAAGTCCCTTCACCTCTGCGACCAGAGATTTTGGAGGCTTGCCACGACGATCCATCAGCTGGACACTTAGGAGTAAGCAGAACGTTAGCACGCATCCGCACTAAATATTACTGACCGAAGTGTCTTAGCTCTGTACGACACTATGTCAGAACCTGCCGGGACTGCCAAAGACGTAAAACGCCACCGCTAAAACCAGCAGGTCTCCTTCAACCAATAGAACCACCAGAAGCCCCATTCACACAAGTGGTAATGGACTTACTGGGCCCATTTCCTACGTAGTCATGGGGAAAACGGTGGATAATAGTTGCGACCGACTATTTACCCAGATATGCCGAGACAGCGACTCATTACTATCAACGGCCACAGACATCTTAGTACCACTAAGTGCACATTCTTGGGAGTAGTTCTAGATGCTCATCTCAAGTACCATCATCACATTTCACTTATAAGACAGAGGATTGCTCATGGTATCAGAACACTAATTAAAGCACGACCATTCTACAATTTGCAGACTTTGCCTAAACTGTACTACGCCTTCATCCACAGTCATATCACGTACTGTATCACGTCATGGGCGAATACCTATCCATCTCATATCCTTCCACTCCAACGTCTCCAAAACCAAGCTATTCGCATCCTAACATTCAGTTCACCGATCTCCTGCGCATCCCCACTTTTTCAGCAACATAATGTACTAACAGTGTGTAATTTATTTAAATATAAATTAGGGATTCTTGTATTTAAGTGTCTTAATGGTACCATAACAGTCAACGTTTTAGAGAAATTTCAATTGTTAAACCTACCGGGGCCTACCCGGTAGGTTTAATCCTAATCCTACCAGGTTTGCCTCAAACAACAACTTTTTACTACCACATGCACGCACTAACTACGGCAAGCATTCTACCATATTTGCAGCTATCCAATTTTGGAATTCAGTACCACTAAGTACTAAACAATTGTCATTAGCTGCTTTTAAAAAAGAACTTAAACATCTCATCTCGCAATCATAACTCATCTTCATTTATATATCGGCGTTCTCTTACATTTACAGCTATTACTGTGTGCGTTATTTTCACATTTATTACCCATGCACATTGGAGTTCTTTTAATAGCTGTATATCATTAATTAACGTCATTTCGTTCCCGATTCTACTGCCATTTTTATTGTATGTTTCGTTGTTTTCATAGTTATGCACAATTACTGAACATTGTTTTGTTACCATTTTTACTGGCATGTTTTATTGCATGTTTGCGTTGTTTTTGTTACTATCAATAATTACCTAATCGCTTTTTGTTGCCATTTTGTCGTACTTATCAACATGTCATTTTCTAACAGGAGGTCTCCTTTCAGCTTTGTGCTATGGGACCTCCTTCTGTATATTCTACCTCAATGCGTGTATATTTTTTGCGACAAATAAAAAATATCTTCTTCTTCTTCTTCTTGTTAAAGGATCAGCCGTTGAAGTAGCCAAATTCTTCGTCTCCAACATCGTACTGCGGCACGGAGCTCCAAAAGCGTTGATCACGAACCGAGGGACTGCATTTATGGCCGACCTGATGAAATGTATTATGGAATTAACGCACACCAGCCATAGGAAAACGAAGGCATATCATCGTCAAGCAAATTGTCTTACGGAACAACTGAACAGAACGCTGGCTGATATGTTGTCAATGTACGTTGATATAGAACACCGTACTTGGAATAAAATATTACCCTATGCAACATTCGCCTATAACACTGCGATACAAGAGACAACACGGATGGCGCCATTCCAACTTGTTTTTGGCCGGACGGTAACGACACCTTTAGATGCAATGTTACCTATTGACGAGACGCCCGAGAATTACTATGACGTTCACGACTACATACAAAGAGCAGAAGAAGCCAGACAGCTGGTACGATATCGCATTCTCCAACAGCAGAAAACCGACACGCATAGATACAATCTGCGAAGAAGAGACGTCCACCACGCACCAGGAGACAGAGTATGGGTGTGGATTCCTGTACGAATACGTGGCTTGTCAGAAAAACTGCTTCGCCGCTATTTCGGTCCGTACAGAGTGCTCCGCCGCGTCGGCTCGCTCAACTACGAAGTTATGCCAGAGGGACAGGATATTTCATGCCGACGGCGGCATCGCACGGGAACTGTGCATGTCGTCAGGATGAAACCGTATCACGACAGGCAATGAAACGCCAAAGGTACAATGTTCTTTCACGTTAACGACGGCCAAGACGAGGGTTTGTGAATGACTGCCATGCAACTGCAGTTCGACACAAGCATCGGGACGATGCACTCTGGAAGGGGGGGCAATGACACAATGTGACTTCAAATTACGCGTTCTAGCCGATACTTGTGCCCTCTAGACGGTTTGCGACGCACGACCCTGCGGGACCCAGCTGCGCGCGAACCGCGTTGGAAAAAAAGGACAACGTAGAAGAAGAGGCAGAAGTGAATATTCGAGACAATCTAGCTGTGCTACTATTCTCGGGCACAAGTTCGCCCTGTCTACGTTAGCCAATTAAAAGAGTTTATTGAAGAGTGCGTTACAATATGGTTAAAAGACAGCCACACATTTGCATTTTGTATCAATCTACATAATGGTTTTCATGGAATCTGCAAGGAGACTTAATGTGGTAAAGGTTAATGGTGCTCTTACGCTGCCTTTAAGTCAATAGGAGGGCTAGCGCACCGTACGTGCCAAAGTTACACCAAAGGCCTAGGCAGAATAAAGAATATAAATTTTTGTGAGGTTTTTCCAGGTATAATTGAGTAAAAAGCTGTGATTTCCTTCTTAGTTTGCAGAGATCAGTTTTTGTTCAATCTAATGGTATAGCCCTATAGCATTAGTTGATGAGGCTAGACACTACGCATACATTGCACATACATGCATACATGGAGCAATGAACTCAGCGATCAGTAGGATTCTTACATACCAGATGGCACTACGAAAAAAGGTGGATGACGTGGTTCATGCTCGAATTTTCTGAGCAGCAACACTGGCCACTTCAGCAGATTTCTTAGTCTCTGCACTTTAAAAAAATCTCAACCCAATATTTGCGAAGGACCTGCTTGCCCATCAGTGTTTTACCCTACAAGTGTACGCCTCTCTTCACAAACACATCGCAGAAGAGGAAGTCATAAACAGAAGTAAAATTCAAACTGGAGTTTATCTCTTTAAAAAAATTACGTGTCATGTTCTCTACGTGCTATATGAATTCCTGCTCCTACTGCAGAGGAAGTCTTACACTCTATTACATTAGCTGGGGCTGCTCAAAGCATCCCCCACGCTTGACACGCACAAAAATGATCCTGAGACACACGTGGGAGCAGAGGGAGGCGCAAGTGTTGAACAGGCGGCTAAGGCCAATGAAGCTCTTGACTAAGTCCCCCCCCCCCGCCATAACATAAGTCACTCATACTGCAATCAAGCTTATCTGTTCTGTACAGTTTTCTCACACATAATTGGTCAAGCCACTTCTCGTCATGTGGTCTACTCATATTTAGACATGGTACTTCTATCTAGTTCCAAGTTGAAGCTTGTGACCATGAGGAGTTAATATATTGCAAGCACAATATTGACGTTTGACCTTCATCTTTTTCATCTGTATATAATCATCATCACGAAAAACGTCGTCTTCGTTCAAAGGGTTGATCAGGCGATTCGGCCTAATAAACGCCATCGAGACTCCAACGCTGCTATTGTCTTACAGAGTGGGGGAGCTGCTTCGATCCCCAAGTCCTCTCCGACGTCACGTTCCCCTGGAGCTTCGTTCGGGTCGCCGCTTGCTTTCCCCGTCCGCTGTCATGGCTCAAGAACCGCTGCCCGGAACATCCAGCATCCCTGTCCAACAAACCATTCTTGCGTGGATTGTCAACGCCCGGCAGCGTGACCCACCCATCTTCTGTGGTCTTCCACGCGACGACGTCGAGGTAGGGCTAAAAGAATACGACATGACCAGTGTTTATAACCAATGGAATGAGCCTCAAAAACTTCGTCAGGTCGCCTTCTATCTGTCCGATGTGGCGAAAACGTGGTTTTTGAACCACGAGAGCAGCTTCCCGAATTGGCCTACTTTTGCTCAACAAGTCCGTAGGATATTTAGAAAACCGAACATCCATTCCGAAGTGTCGAAAGGAAAGCTCAATGGGCATGCCCAACATCCCGGGGAGACGTACACTTCGTACATTGAAGACGTCCTTGCCCTTTGCCACCGCGTGAACTCGGCGATGACTGAAGCTGATCGTGTTCGCCACATCATCAAAGGGATAGGCCATGTCGCGTTTAACGCTCTGGCTGTTAAAAACCCCACCACCGTTGAGGACGTCATCACGACATGTCAGCATCTTGATGAACTCCAAGCCATTCGATTGCACTCAGACTACCCAGACGCCAGTGACAGCCGGCCTTCCTCGGATGCGGATTTGCGCGCGCTGATTCGCACTCTGATTCGCGAGGAACTTCAAGCGCAAGGGTTGTCATGTGCACCCGCCCCTCGGCCTCACTCTCAATCTTCTGGTCTGCGTGACATCATCAAAGAGGAGCTCTCTTCCATGGCTACTATGTGTTACTATCCATGGCTAGCACTCTCCCATCGAACACTACGGTGCCACCAACACCACCCATGACGTATGCGCAAGTCGCTGCTATGCCGCCTGCCTTGCTTGAACACGCGCATCCTGTTCCTGCGCAGACCAACATAGCAGCATTTGCACCACACTCGCCTGTCCCAGCGCCAGTACCAGCGCCTGTGACAGCTCCAGCACACTACGCCTTCTGGCGCTCACCTCGCCCAATATGTTACTATTGTGGCATTTGGGGCCATATTTCACGATTTTGCCGCAAGCGCCAACAGGACGAACGCCGTGGCTACGATGTTTACGAAAGGGATTCGGAGCCATCCCCGAACCAGTACCAGCGACGCCCTACGACACGTTCCTTTTCTCCGACTTCTCCACTCGCCGCACCTCGCCCCTGCTATCCAGGACGCCAATGGCACCCTTTATCTCTGCGAAGCTCAACATCTCCTCTGAGACCGGCTGTACCTACTTCTGACTACCACTCGGAAAACTAGCTGGTGCAGTTTTTGGAGGGAAAGCTGCATCGCTCGAACAAACACCAAGACCTACAGAGGGCCCAGCCAACTTGTTATTAGTGTATGCGGAATGGGTACCAGTTCAGGCATTGGTGAACACGGGGGCTGCTATTTCTGCTATTCATGCGGATTTGTGTACTCGTCTACGTAAGGTTACCACACCTTATACTGGCACTCTCTTACGTAGCGCAAATGACTCGCAGATACGGCCATCAGCACAGTGCACAGCACAGAGTTTTCATTGATGGGATCCGGCATCATATTACAGACTTCAAACAAAAAGCTAGCTTCGCCAAAAGGCAATATTTTACTTCAACGCTTCCGTGTTACATAAAAAACAACCCTCACCGATTTTTGAAACATTTTCGCCCTGCCGCTGAAACAAAGTCGTGTTTAAGCGATAGCGATAAAACAAACCAGGCCAATATCTTCAACGATTATTTTCAATCTGTCTTTACTGATGACAATGGCACCACTCCTGCGGCCTTGCCTACAGCCCGAATTCCCATTGAACCATTAGTTATAAGCGACCCCGGGATTCTTAACCTACTTTTGAATCTAGACACGAAGAAAGCCAGTGGCCACGATGATATTGCAAAAAATTTCTTTTTGGATACGCAGAACTGTGTAGTAAATACCTCGGCATAATTTATCGCAAATCTATAGAAACAGCAAAACTGCCATCAGAATGGAAAGTAGCAAAGGTGATACCCATACACGAAACCGGAGATACCGCTGTTCCTTCTAATTTTAGACCTATATCCCTCACCAGTACGTCATGTAAGATACTAGAGCATATAATCGCTAAGCATTTAACTATTTTTCTAGAAAACAACAATCTTCTCTCCTCCCATCAACATGGCTTCCGGAAAGGTTTATCAACAATCACGCAGCTTACCGAGGTTGTCCACGACCTTGCACTCAGTATAAACAACCGTGGCCAAACTGACGTAATTCTACTTGATTTAGCAAAAGCGTTCAATCGAGTGTGTCATACTAAACTGATTTCGAAATTGCAGAACATTATTGGGGATGGGGAAATTACGAACTGGGTAAGAGACTTTCTTATAAACCGGTCACAGTTCGTGGTTTTCGAAGGAGTATCGTCGTGGACGGCCCCAGTTAAGTCAGGTGTTCCCAAGGCTCCATCCTAGGGCCATTATTATTTCTAATTTACATAAATGACATCACTGATAACATAGACTGCAAAATTAAACTTTTCGCAGACGACTGCATTATTTATAGAGCAATTAACAGTTCGGATGACCATTTATCTTTAAATAATTCATTGAGTAAGATTGCTCACTGGTGTGAGCAGTGGCAAATGTTAATTAACCTAACAAAAACAGTTTGCATGACGGTAACCAGGAAAAAAGAACCCTCCGACTTTACCTATACAATTAACGGCGTACCTTTACAAAGAGTTACGCAGCAGAAGTATCTTGGCGTCACCTTGACTTCCGAATTGAGATGGGATGCGCACATTAACAATGTTACAGCATCGGCTTTGCGTAAACTGTTTTTTCTACGAAGGCGTTTACCCTTCGCGCCGACAGATACTAGGCTCCTAACTTACACCACATTCGTGCGACCAATCTTGGAGTACGCTAACACTGTGTGGTTCCCGCAAGGTGTTACTAATATAGCAAAAGTTGAACGGGTTTAAAGGAAGGCCATTAGGTTTATACATAATAAGTACAAACGCACTGACTCGCCCACAAACCTTTTAGAAACCTCCGGTCTACCCACGCTTGCAACAAGAGCAAAAATCGCGTGTCTCAAATTTCTACACCACATTCGGCATAACCACAGCCGGATCGATGCATCCAGGTACATATCTTTGGCAGAATCACGAACACTACGACATAAACATGCATACACTATCAAAGAATACTCTTCCAACAATGACTGTTTCAAGCAATCCTTTTCCCCCCTGTCAATCAGCGAATGGAATAGGTTAGATCCCTCCATTACTAACGCACCATCACTGGCAGAATTCACTTCAAAAATTGAGACTATACTTTGAGACAACGGCTTTCTTCAACCATGACCTCCATTATTGTTTTCCAGTAGTATTTATTTGGATGTATAAGTATACACAATGCCTTCTCTGTATAAAACTGTATTGATTCTTTTTATGCAGCAAATATTCAGTTCGCTGCTTCCGATGTGTGAATATTTGGAGTGCATAAATACCCATGTCTAATGTTTCTGTGTAACTAGGATTATTATTACCAATTTTAAAATAACTACAGTTCTGTATGCCGCCTGTAAGAAAGTAGTTAGCATTCATTGTATTCTGATACTCATGCCCTCTTGCTTTGGTCTCGTAAGAGACTGGCAGTATTGTAAATAAATAAATAAATAAAATAAATAAATATACAGTTTGCAGTGCTGGCTTCTTGTGCTTTTATGCTTATTTTAGGATGGGACTTTCTTTCTGATGCTGCTGCTTCCATCTCTTGTCGACAACGACTCATACATATGCGAGAGACGGATGATATTTCCTCGTAATTATCACGTGACCGGCTTCGAACAGCCAATGACTTCCTTGTGCCACCTAACCACGAGCACGTAATCACGGTTATGTCTGACTCCATTGACCACGGTGACGTCCTAGTCAGTCCATCAGCCCGTTGTCTATCCAGAGGGATTGCGCTTTCATCGAGTTTCGTCCGCTTCTCCAACGGCACCGCATTTCTCGCAGTACTGAATATCACCAATGAGCCGATTCTGCTGACCAAGGGAACTGTTGTAGTTTCCAGCGTGCACACACAACCTATCTCTGTAGTGGCTTCGGATAGCAGTCTGGTGAAATCACGTTCAATACCCACAGATGCTCCACCTACTACGGCTCTCGTCAATGCCATCAGCACGGATCTCACTCCCCCGCAAGCAGACGAACTACTGGCATTGTTGTCCAAGCATAAATTTTCTTTCGACGTACATTCCACTGCTCTAAGCCAGAATTCTGCGGTGGCTCATCGCATACACACCGACGGAACTTCTATTGTCCGTCGTCGACCATACCGTGTTTCTTCCAGCGAACGCGAGATCATCGACAAGCACGTTGCCGATATGCTCAAGCAGAACATCATCCGCCCCTCCTCAAGCCCTTGGTCGTCACCTGTCATTGTCGTAAGAAAAAAAGACGGTTCGGTGCGATTCGGCGATGACTACCGCGCATTAAACAAAGTAACCAGAAAAGACGTATATCCCATGCATTGCATTGATGATGCCTTAGATTCCTTACAAGGAGCGGAATATTTTTTTAGCCTTGACCTGCGCTCCGGTTATTGGCAAATTGCAATGCACGAGGATGACAAGGAAAAAACGGCCTTTGCCACACCCGACGGACTTTACGAATTTAACGTCATGCCTTTCGGCCTCTGCAATGCGCCAGCAACGTTTGAACGACTGATAGACACTGTATTGCGGGGCCTTAAGTGGAAAACATGCTTACGTTACCTTGACGACATCGTCATATTTTCTTCAACATTCGAACAGCACTTGCAGCACCTAGATGAAGTTCTGACATGTCTCGCCGCTACTGGCCTTCAGCTCAACACCAAGAAGTGCCACTTTGCTAGCAAAAGTATTAAAGTACTCGGACATCTCGTTAGCAAAGATGGAATCCGGCCTGATTCCGACAAGATTACCTCCGTTCTTCACTTCCCGGTGCCTCAACGCGTCAAAGAGCTCTGAAGCTTTCTTGGCCTTGCGTCGTACTTCCGGTGCTTTATACGAGACTTCTCCATCATTGCTGCGTCACTTCACCAACTCCTTTCTTCGGGGTCGTCATATATGGTCGGACGAATGCCAAATGGCTTTTGACACCTTGAAACGTGCCCTCACGTCTGAGCCAGTGCTTTATCATTTCGATAACGCCGCACCCACTCTCCTCCATACTGATGCCAGCGGGCACGGACTCAGCGCTGTACTTCTGCAACGAACAGCGTTATGACGAACGTGTGATCGCATACGCAAGTCGCACCCTCACATCAGCAGAGAAAAACTACACCATCACCGAGCAGGAGTGTCTCGCCGTTGTCTGGGCCATCCAGAAGTTTCGACCATATCTTCACGGCCGCCACTTTACCGTCGTCGCTGACCACCACGCTTTGTAGTGGCTGTCGATGTTGAAGAATCTGTGTGGACGTCTCGGTCGCTGGATACTTCGTCTCCAAGAATACGAGTTTGACGCTATCTACAAATCCGGCAAGAAAAACAATGATGCCAATGTCCTTAGCAGCTGTCCTTTACAATCCTCATCAGGCACTCCTGGCCTGTCGCCAACTGTGAGTGAACCCATCAAAGTGTCTCCGTCAGTTCATTCACTCGCTGCTGTCGATTGTCTTTCTACCTTCAACAATGAGAGGTTTGCATCCCACCAACGCAGCGACACTTACAGTCGCTTTATAATGCAGCGCCTTCAAGGCTCCTCTCGTCATCATCATCATTTATTGAACCCTTAAAGGCCCCTTGCGACGTATTACATAACGTCCTCCCAACGCTCGCGCCCGTCGACATCTGCGGAACTTCAAGACTGAGAACTAAATCCTTTACCGCTTTGTCTTCCACCCCGAAGGACAGCGCTGGGTTCCTGTTGCTTCTCGTTCTCTAAGGGCGCAGATTTTGGAGGCACTTCACGATGACCCCAAGGCTGGTCATCTCAGTGATAATGAGCACACCCTTTTTATAAACAAAAAAAATCTGACTAGTAAATGCAGACCAATAATTTAAAAGTAAAAGGTGCTGATAAAACTTTTCCTTGTTACGTTCAGCTAACATGACCTCGGAAGCTCTTTGCTGCCGATCACAAAAGGGCGTATGAGAGTTAAAGGTGTTTGTTTTACCAAACATGCACTCGAAAGAGATGATTATGCACCTTCATAACATAAATGGGGAGACTCAAAGACTTTGGCGATGGTTTGGTCTTTGAATGTGCTCGTGAAATAATAAGAGTTTTGATGCACTACAGTGTAGAAAGACACAATGGACCGAACATAATTGGCGACAATGAGTGTTGAATTTTCTACAATGTTTATTGGGAAAGAGCACGTATATTGATACCATTCTGAGAAAACTGAGGACCTAGTTTACCCCACACAGGTAAGAGTGACAATGCAATGCGCACATCATCGGTGAAGTAACTTTGTCAGCCGTCGTAACCTGTGCTCCTTCCCTTGGACCGAAATTTGCTGTGGCACTCAGGGAGTTAAGGCCAGGACAGTGTTCTTTTCTACGTAAGGTTTTGCATGAAGCCTCTGCCGATGATAGTGCACGTTGTCTTTCAGAAGGTGTAAACATTCTTAACAGCTGCAAGAACTTTAAATCCGACCCAACCATTCAATGAGCGGCTTCTCTTCTACGCGACCACCATATCCACATCCTCCTGGCCGATAAGGAAGGTGGTTCACGGTTTTACTGAGCGAAAATATTTGAATCAAAGTCAAGAGAAGCGATTACTGCAGTCGATTCTCACTACAATGTTTTATTGAGTAAACAGAAGTCTAATGCAAAAAGACTGCGTGACAAGCTTTTTTGGTAAAGGCAATCGATAACAGCAAAACCAATTTTTAAATTTCTTTCTTAGTGCAAAATGCACAAGGTAAACGTTCCTTTTTGGACGATTGTCAGTGAATCTGAATCAGCATAATTTCAATCTTTTAGTAATAAATGACCTTTTTATCGTGACTAAATCTAACCAGGTTTTGGACGTCTTTAACACTTTTACTGACAAGTGCTATCAGGCTTTATCGATTGGCATCAAAGATCTTTTTTATACCCTGCCTCATAACCTAATCCTTGAGGGTGTTGAGCATTCTACTGAGAAATACGATGTCATTGCTTTCCAAAATTCTGCAGGGATTTCTGCTAGCGGTTTCTTAGAAATTCCAAGCTTTTATTAGCAATCTATGTATGAAATGTTTGAAGGGATCTCACACCTACAGATGCAAGGCGTATGCACTAGTTTCTGCATTGCTCTCTTCTTAGTGACCCACTTCTTGCTCACTTCAATTATGAACTCAATGGCTCGATCTCCGATAAAAATGTTCTTAGCATATTCCAAAAGGTATCTCATGATTACCTAATTGTTTTAAATCGTGACCTGCGTGACTTAGAACTAGAAAGCAAAGTGATACTTGATGCGTTTTCTAATGTGATGAGCCCATTTAGCCTAACCCATGAACTCCCAGTGAATGGCCAAATTAGATGTTTAGATACCCGGTTTTCTATTGTAGGTGTTAGCATCTGCTGGTGCTATGAACCATGCACTAACATAGCACTACTGCCTTTGAAGTCCGCCTTATTAAACAAGCTATTTCCACATCGTGCCTCAGACACTCTGGGCAAACCTTGGCGCTGTGGGCAAACCTTGCCCACAGCGTCAAGCTGAAAGGCTGACTGGTGCTAGCCATCTCAAGCTATCCTCATTTCAGTTGCAGACAGCCTACTTAAGAAGGTACGCCACCACCCACAAAGTTGAGAAGCCATTGCACCACGCAGGCAGAATGCACAGATGTTAGCAAAGCAAGTTGTCCAAACAAGCTTGCATATGTTGGGCTGTAGCGAGAATAGAGGGAACATTTATATAGCTGAAGCGTTGTTCAGAGCGAAGGGCTCTTAGGGCTTCGTCGACTATCCGCTTAATGGGGCCTAGTCTAAGGCAACCACTAGGCTCTTCAAGGACTTCTCAGAAAGTTGCGATTCTAATGACTGATGTGGTATTGTATTGGTCTATATTGAGTTCACTTCACTGGGACATGAAGTACACTCGTACATAATATGTGTGAGTGTTGGCACCACTACGCTCCAGGGGCACTTGTTTCGGTACACAGTGGAGCGTAGCAGTAAGTGTGTCAGTAAATTTGGGTCCATGCGTGATCCCAATCTCTGGGCTTTGAGGATGTCAGCTCGACTGAATAGTAGCTTACAGATTCATCCCATGGCGCTTCTGTCGTCCAGTATGTATTCGCATGAGGGGCAGCCTCCATGTCGATTTCCTGGTACAGCAATGTGTAGAGAGCACCAAAAGATGACGTGTTCTTCCGTAATATGACAGTTTAGGATTTTGGTGGCAAGTCAATGAAAAATGCCTCCACATAATTCAAGAAAAATTTAAGTCGCTCCATCAACGTAAAGGAAAATACGCACTGTTTTTAACTTGGAATGCTCACTTCTATGCCTGCAAGAAAAGCAAACAATGCAATGCATTAACAAGTTCGGTTTCACTGCTATGCACGCGCGCTGCCGAGAAGCACAAGATAAAGTTAATTGAAAATGACCTAACTGGCATTCACACGTTCGGCTTCACAGCTGTGCACGTGCACTGCGGAGAAGCACACAGTCAGTACGAATACAAATTTACTAAACTGAAATTCACAATTTCGGCCTCACTGCCTTTGTACGTGCACAACAGAGAACAAAGATGTTTGTTCTTTTAACGCGCTTGAAGCAATAATTTTAGTTTTCTATGGAACTAAGCGCAGTACAGTTCCACAAAAGCGTGCGTATGTATATTTCAACCTAATCATTTGGGGCCATTACAATTACACCAACGTTATTCTCCAATGCTAAATGGCCGACGCAAAACACAGTTTGATTTCGCTGTTCTCGCATATCAACGTGATTAGAGGATGATTTGGAGCAAGTTACACAATTTTTCAGCATGCTATAACACGTGCCCAAGAATTCAGCAATTTAATGCTTATCTACATTGGAAGCCTCTGGGAAAGTGTTCTCAAATCCCGGCAGCATAGCTCTTTACGCTGTCACGCTGTCTGATATGAAAGGTATTTCTGGCCATTACATATTGGATAGAGATCAACCACGCAGAGGACAACTAAACAATTGACTGCTTACCTTTTGTGGCAAGGCAGTGCACTGCAGCTCGCTACGTCTGTCGATCGAGCAAGTAGTACAGTCACCCCGGTGTTGACGAAATGGCTACGGGACAGTGATTTGCGTACTACTTTGCCTACGAGAGAGCTGTACGATTCGCGGAGACAAAGCGCGGTGTAAGAAAAACTTCGCTCGATCAAGGCCAGAGAACGGCAGGGCGCGAGCTTGAGACAGCAACACACCAGCGCCCGCGAATCTAGGGACAAATGCTCGAAATATAGTTTTTCTTGGTTGTATCTAAGCAACACGACGCAAACGTCCCCAGATTTCTTGTGCATGTGCAAGACGAGGACTACTCTTTGGTGTGCTACATAGAGTTTCCTAAAATTAACTATTCGCAATGCACACAAACGGTCGCGCCACGTAGCGGCCGGCGAGAGCAAAGTTACAGAACACCTACCAGTTTAGAGAACGGAAACTGGGTCTTTGGGCTGTTGTATCAAAATAACATGCAAATACGTAGCGGCGGCGCACTGAACTGCAATACCGCGAGGCCAGATGGCGCGGGTAATAGTATCATCATCAATAAACAAACGCGTTTTTTTTTTTTTTGCTGAAGGTGGGAGAGTTCGCGGCTGGTTCGCGCTGCTCGCTTCCTCTGTTTTTTTTTTTTCGTTGCTAAATCGCGCTTTGCGTCTATAATTATCGCCAGGTGACCTAGTTGGCCTCAAATGGCAAAAAACAACGTCAATCAAGTAAGGTTTGCATCGTTTATTGCGAGTGTCCAAGCCGGTACAACCAATGTATACGGTCGGGTCCGAACAAAACAAGTCATACATATCGAAAGCTTTCTACCCATGTGTAAAGACTCTTGGAAAGCTAACAAGCATATGCATATAACTGAACATCGAGATCGCTGAATGAACGTCGCTCTCAATGTGTTGCGGCGTCCGAGTTAAATAGCGTGGCTTCAGGACAAGGGTCCGATTCTGCCGTCAGATACGGCGCTTGCCCTGTAGTGTTGATCTTCAAGTGAAGTGAATGCATGATGTGAAATCGGAAAGAAAACTTGCACATTGCCGATAAATAGCTCGAAAATTGAGAGCAATGTAGTTTTGCTAAATTTGTTTAATGAGCGATTGCGGATGCGTACAGTTCTGATTCTTTCTCACTATGCAATGCTGCATTGAGCACTTCACAATTGTGCAATGTCGTGTCGTGTATACAGGGTAGGCACTAGTTTTGATTATCAGCCGTGAGCCTATATTATAGGTAATATGTATTTAGGTGTTGGGCCTAAAAATATTTCAGGCTTGCTACATTTATTGTTAGAGTTAAGTTACACAGTTACTACAGCTAGAATTTCTCGTTGCAGGTGATGATAGATCTGCTGAGTATGCAGCGAACATGTATGCTTAAGGAACAGTTCTGAGGTCTGTGCTTACAGATCGAAAAACCCGACTCTAAGAAAATAACCTTTAGGCACGCATTGTACAATTTCCTTCTTCGTACATTTGTGTTGGTGCTCTTACAGTACACTATCTGCTCAGCTCTGAGCTCAATCTTTTTTTTTTTGCATAGACATATCGATAGAACTTGAGCACTCTCTTGCAAGCAAGCACTCCTGAAATCAATTGGGGGCACATGGTGTGAATCTGTCTAAATACTGGATCAATAAAGGTCACATTTCACACTTGCTATTGTGTTTACTTTTTCAGTATACTTGTGCTTGAGAGCTGAAGTAGTTTTCTCTCTGCTACATTTAGAGGTTAGGACTTGAAATACGTACTATCTTGCAGTGTGGCTGTGGGTAAGTCAAGATGAGGTATGGTTCAACTACCTGTGTTATTTCCTAGATTTTTTAAATGACCGTAGTGCACAGGATTTCACTTAGTAGTGGTAGATACTATAGCTATAACAACTTAATATAAACAAAAGCAGATGTGATCAAAGAAGACTGGGATCTTTCTCTGCTATATGAAAAAATAACAGTACCACATCCAATGATCACAATCTTGCTCTTCACGACAGCATTCCAACTTTGATGAAGCGGTGCTGCAGGTGCTCATTACCTTTATGATTTATTATTTTAGGAGCCTATTGAGCATATGTGCAAAGCTAATGCAATTGAGTGCAGCCTTATGAGCTTTGGTGTATATTTTTTGTAAACTTGTATGAGCTAAACACAGTTAATTAAGACAAAACAATTCTTAGTGTACATTGTAAATTGTCTCACAAGGCACAACTAAATGTTGGTGATCCCTGCATTGAGGGGGTGTTCATATTGTAATGCAATTAATAATTTGCGACGATTCACATGCCAACTATGAAGTGATCGTGAGACGTACAGTAGTGGGCAAATTTAGACTGATTCTGGCTTCCAGGGGTTAAAACAAATGACATTGTAGCTAGCCTCGCAGCAGAAAAGACTGCCTTCGAAACGTTTGCTCTTTGACACTTCATGTTGACACATTTTTCATATTTTCAAGCTTCCACCTTTTAATGGTCAGTTTAATTCATCTGCACAGATGGGAACTGGTTCACAGCTGTGCACAAGGAGTTCAGAACTTGTTCAGCCCGAGTTCAGCAGTGTGGCATCACAAGTGAATGACGAAATAGAATCTTTATTCTTGTTCTCTTAATTTAAAGAGGTGCAATCTTGGCAAAACACGCCGCGTCTGTACAGGCGGGTACGGCACCTACGTCTAATGCTATGTTGTTTGTTAAGCTGTGCGTGCAGCTGCACCAAACCAGCGCCGTCAGAGTCGCAGGTACTGGAGAATCATACACTAGGTTTAGTGCTGTACCTCTCCTGCGCTTTTTGAAATGAATGGCATGGTTTAGAGGATACTATTGCTGCGTCACTGAAACGAATGGCGAGGTGCAGCCCTTTGTAAAACGGTTCATGTTGTGCAAGCGAATTGAACAAACCCTTAAGCACACAAGCGTCTTAGCATTTCACCCCCATCGAAATATGGCCACTGTGGCTGGGATCAAACCTGTGTTGTTCAGCTCAGCAGTGCCACACAATCTAACTAATAGTGTAACAGTTTCAAGGTTATTGAAGTGTAGATTCCATGCTTATGACCAATCTAAAGCATCCCTACACGATATGCGTGGCAAAACATTCACAAATACAGTATTGCATGTGTGAGGTTCGAGATGACCTGTTGGAATGGACGTTCAGATGTTTCAACGTACTTGCAGAGTGGACATTCGGGGGTAGTCATCCAGTCGTTGCATGGCAGTCTGGAAAAGCAAGTAAAATCACCAGATATCAATGCATGAAATCAATGCATAATAAATGCATGAAATTTTCCAAAGTAAAGAAATAAAATCAGTTAACTAGTAAACAGCAGTATTTTATACATATATGTAGTGGTACCTCATAACACGTGTATCACTCAGGGCTGCTTCTTCACAGGGCATGTCATGTAGCAGGTTTCTGGCCCATTGTACACAGCTGCTTCCATGTCAGGTTGGCCAGGAGGCTGTGACAGAGAAAGAAGTATTTGTGATTTACGTGACGCTTTCTTTCATACTATAGCAAAACCACGCCCATAATTATGTGATGTTTCTCAAACGCAACAGCGGTAAACTATCAACTCGTAGGTTTTTAGCACTAATATATTGGCTAGCTACGAAGACACAATCGAGGCGACAGTGATTTATTTATTGGCCCTCTTTCATCGCAATGGACTAGTTGGTGTTACCTGGCGATAGAATTTCAGAATTAACTATTGAGTTAGCGACTCGTTCCCACGCGAAGCCAAGCCGCAAGTAACGCACCGTTTTGCCGTTTGCAGATTGAGACGTCAAACAATTTTAAAATTTAATATTGCAGTTTGCTTCCACCGTGTGACGCTTACGCATTGACAAAAAAAACTACATATGTTGAAATAAACCAACTAGCCCCGCAAGCAACCATCCTCAAAAAAACTGAATTGGTTTCCATCACCGGCCCGAGCTTGCAACGGGTGTTCATTAGATGAAAGCTTCAACGGTTGCTTCGTTGCCAGGAAGTCACTCGAATTCCCTTCGCGAAAGCATTTGAACGAGTTAAAATAAACAGAACGAGAAACAGCGTGTTGGTCGGCAGAGGCTCGAAACATTTACAACGAAACAAAACAGCCCGAGACACATCCGAACGTACCGCGAGCCGTTATCTGCCGTCGCAACCGTTGGCCGCCGCGAACACTGAAATGAGGATAATGATGGCCATAGCCTGCTGCTCACCTAGAGCCAGCTGGAGCAAAAACTAGTATAAAAAACTGATGACGCAGCACTTGTTTAAGAAGAACTATTCGTAGAATAACAAGTTGTTTTATGTGTAGCTGTACGCAAAGATGTAGTATTTGATCATTTTAAAATTGAAACTTGGCCCCGACGAGGGCGCCCCTATAAAAAAGTGCAATGGCGCGAGTGCCGAGAGAGGTTAGTAGATCCACTCCAGGTGTTTGAAGCATAAACGCGCCAAGGTTGATTTTTTCGCCCCCTACAGGTGATCACTTGAACTTTAGAGTTTCCGGGATGATCCGTTGAGGAGGGACGCCAGGCAGGGTTCTCGTTTCTTACCAACTTTCATGCACGCAATGGCAAAAAAAAATCTAAAAGCAACAGGATGTGTTGCGTGCCTCAGTGCACGAACAGAGCGGTGAAGGATGAGATAAGCCTTCATTCGTTTCCGCTGGACGTGCGACTCAAGAAGGAGTGGGTGGAGAGGGTCCGTATGGGCAAGCCTGTGACGCCGCCAATGAAGGTTTGCAGCGCACATTTTGTCACCGAAGACTTCTTCTGGAGCAGCATTTTTGATTGATTTTGTGGGGATTAACGTACCAAAACCACCATATGATTATGAGAGACGCCGTAGTGGCGGGCTCCGGTAATTTTGACCACCTGGGGTTCTTTAACGTGCACCCAAATCTGAGCACACGGGCCTCGAAATTTCCGCCTCCATCGGAAATGAAGCCGCCGCAGCCGGGATTTGAACCCGTGAACTGCGGGTCAGCAGCCGAGTACCTTAGCCACTAGACCACCGCGGCGGGGCTCTGTAGCAGCATCGGTAAGCCAAATGCTAATTGTTGACATTGTTCACGAAAGTATAAGGATTACGCTCTAACAATATTGTTGAAATAAACGGCGCCGTCGATGCGGTACGATGGACGTAAACACCGCAACACTTGATTGTTGCTTTTGGAGAGTTAGGGAGGTAATGCCTGGGCGTCTGTCGCCCACATAAAATGAAGGGAGCGTTAATTTTGGCATTCTGTCGGTCTTTTTAACAGACCGTAATACGCGACGGCACTTTGAAGTGTCTTTCCTCGCAGGCTCTTTCATTGTGCACAGGGCCAATCTGGATTGGATTTCGTAATCAACACTGACCGCTGTTACACGGCAAAAACCTGTCCGGATCATGTTTGGTGCAGACGTCAACGAAACCATGATCATATCAATCCCAATCACACTTAATCGCAAGTGGCATTGTAGGGGCGATTGATCTGGACCGAGCCCGATGCAAGTCAGCCCTGATCGCGAGAAAAATTTCCTTGTGACACAGGCTTTGCTTTTTAGCACGATAGCTTTGCGACTGGTTTTTAAGTCTCATTAGTGTGCATTAGCAATTTCGTTTAATCAACAAAACAATTTAATTTTTAATTCCACCTATGGCCGATGCATCGTTATGAATGCAGAATCACGTAAAATGATTGGCTACCACGCATGCATTGAATGCTCGTGTAACAGTAAGGTATTCAAAATGTGCTTTTCTGTAATGCACTAAATTAGATTGTTGTTGTGGCACGTGAATTTGCAGGATTTCATTTCAATCCTCATTTTATGTAGATCCCAAATTGTGGACACCTAATCGAAGACGACTGAAGAAGACTGCTGTGCCTTCGCGGAGCATGCCCATAAGAACACATGAAAAAGAAGATCTGGCAAGGATTCAGGAAGCAGCAGCGCGAGATGCCCGTGCCTCTGCTAGACATGAGCATGGTATGTTTGTTATTATTAACATTTATTATGACACGCCACACAGGGCATACAACAAAGAAACCTTGGAAGGCTATGGAATTGACCATAAGTGGGTCGCACTGTGGTATATTTTTTATCAGTCGGCATTTGTTCTGCTAGATTAGAAAAGATAGTAAGCCCGTAGATAGTCATATTTGCAAGTTTTTTTCAGCGCGTGAACACAGCAAAAAATGGACTGGACAGGGTCCACGAGGCTGAAGAGTTCACGACACTTCTTTTGTTCAGCTGCTGTGAGATCGTTCCCGAGAAGTTGTATTTGCAGGGCTTGACGGTACAGGCGAGCCCGCCGAAGCTATTCCAACCGTAGAATCTTGAATACTCTTAAATTATTGCCAACAGAGAGAGTGAGGCTACCAAACAATGCCTTGATTCAGGAAGTATCTTTAGCTGGATGCAATACGCCAGAGAGCATGCGCAGCAAACCACCACACTGATTAAACTGACAAGAACGGCTCGTAGAAGCGGAGGTATAGATGCCTGATGTACTCGAAATGTAACTAAAATGAAAGATAGTCAGTTGTAAGAAAATAGTCAGTTGTGTAATGTCAAACCAATTCTGTTTTGAAAGTGCTGCAAGCTATTTAAGCACTACTGGCTGTCAGCGATCTCTACACTATCCATAGGCAAAGGTTTCATCTCTCCAAGATTTCTTAGAATTATAATTTCTTCTGCAACCATGATGTTGCAGACACTGCAAAACAATGCTACCCGTCATTAAGGCTACCACTGAATTGTGCGTCATGGAAATGCTAAGAATGCACACAATGAAACTCACGCAAAGTATCATAAGTGCATGATACCAATATTAGCAATTGGTTGAAACGTGCACTCACCACTTCGATAAACAAAGGCACAAAGAAGACACACACAGAGTGCGTTTTTGTGTCGTTGTTTGTCCTTATGTAGAGTTCACACTGCCTTTGTGTCTCTGTTTGTCTTTTGTGTTGAGTCTGTGCCTTGCAATCACATTTGAAAGAAACTTGAGAGTGCCCAAGTCTTTGAAAAAATGCAACAGCTGGCTGCCAAAACTTATCGCTCTGACTATTTGACATGAAAAAGCTGCTGTGCAGTTTCGAGTGCATGTTCTAAAAAGTCTGCAGGAAAAAAAATAAAACTAACAAGGCATAGAATGTGGCTTGTGACATCATCGAAACGGCATTTTCGTGTGCTCCAGCTCAAGCAGTGAAGAAATGACAGGACAGAAAGTGAGAGCTTTCAGTTACACTACTTTACTCTCCAAAAATTGGCTTCTTTGCAGTGATTTCAGGTGGTCACAAGACGTAATAATGCCAGACGCATGTCAGCAAAACATGTGGCGCTCACTCACGCTCGGCAAATACATTTTGCCCTTAGGGCTCATTCGGCCTCAGGCTTACAAAACATTTTTTTTTTTAATCAGACTCAAATTGACAAAATACTTACCCCGACTCACTCATACACAGACTCACCACTTCGAGTTTGAGCGAGTTCACTTGTGAGTTTGCCAACCTTTGATGCCAGCTAATATCTTGCAATTCAGGACAAAACAGGGCTAACTTAAAGCATTACTTACATGGCTAGACTACATCACTGCAAACAAGAATAAAAATGTGCTGCTCAGTAGAGCTGCTTGCACTCATCTGGGGCTAGAAAATGTAAACCAATCTACAACTATTCAAAGTATACCCATGTCGTGCTATGGCCAAGATAAAGCAGTTTTCAATCACTCTAATATAAACTGCCTCAGGCTTGCATGTTCAACATATCGTAAGTACACTCTGAGCTGTCACTGTGGCTGTATACTCTTTTGTAATGCAGAATGTTTACGAATTCTTTCATTTTGCTTTTGTGCAGGATCAGCTTCTCAAGGAACATGTTGGGAGCCTGCTCAACCTGTGCATGTGTCACCTTATGAAGAGAACCCCGATGGAGCCCTTTGTGATGTAAAGGCTCAATCATATGCTGTAATATGTCGTGCTATTGTAGTTATATGCATCCAGGGTGAAAGCTTGCAAACTAAAATAAGGATTTATACTAACCAGAGACAACAACTTTATGTCAATAGCTTGAAGCACGTATCCCTCAAAGCGTTGTTACGCCCTCTGGCAACTTTTTTACCACCATAAGCCGTACACTGATATAACCTTCGATATTGGCACGATTAATAGCTGGCAGGACGACAGCGGAGAATAAAGTGAGCAACACGAGCTAGTATGCAAGGTATGCACAGGGTAAAACTACAAAACGGTTCAAGGAATGCATATCAACTTATGTATTATCATCGAATATAGTGAAAACTTCTACTGATTTTATAGACGCTTCAGGAAAAAAATATGCCACATTTCACTATTCCAAGCATTCATACTCTTGTTTCAAAATAGGGTTGTTGCAGCATGTACCTTATATTTCTTATATTTTGCTCCATAGTCAAAAATTTCAACATGCCACTTTATCACAGAAACAATGAGTCAAGCAGCTGACAAGATAAGCAGGGAGTGAGATGCCAGAACACTGATACAGTCGAACCCATTTATAAGAGACACTAATGTAAGAAACAATTGGATATAAGAGACACTAGCGTGCGTAGATTTGAATAGAAGTTCATAAGAAAATGCTTACGTGGTACCCTGCTCACAAGAGACATCTCATGTACAGGACAAGAATTGCTCCCCGGTGTATGCCTCTTATAAAATGGTTGAACCGTATGCACAAATTGATATAAACAGTATAAGATCATGGCATCACAATATGGCAGGAATCATCAGTCGTTAGGCAACTGTGTATACATGTGATGATATGAAGCATTTAAAAAACAATTACAAAGCCAAACGAGCTATGTAATTGCATTTTATAGCAATTAAACCCAAACAAGTTAAATCACTTTGACGTCATTTCTTCCAAGAATCAGAAGATTCTCAGCACTCTTGCATTGGCTTGAATCTGTCTTTATGGGAAATCCTTCTTGCATGCAGGTACAAGAGCAGGGCCAGGAAACTGCATCACATCCATGTGCTAGTGGTGCAACTGCTACAGCTGTATCAACAGTGGAGATTGCAGACGCCCTTCTTCAGCTTTCGCAGTGCATGAAGGATGTACCAGATATCATGTGCACACAAGTCAAAGGCATCCAGGTCGATGTAGACTCCATTGTAGGGAAGCAGTTCAGGCTTGTAGATATGCTGACATAAAAAAATACTGTGCTTGCTTTGACTGGTGTGTCATCAATGACTTTCCTTGTAGCCATTACTAATGAAGTGAGCAGGATTGTAGACACAGTAGCTGAAATGTCTACTCTTGAACGAGTAATTCTCGTTCTTGTGCGATTTAAAACTTGCTTACCCTTTGTGTGTATGGCACCACTATTTTCTGTGAGCCGCACAACCATCTCTCGCCACTTCTACAGCACACTGTGTAACCTTGCAGCGGTACTGAAATGTGCAATTCCATGGCCAAACCAGCAAGAAATTGCAAGCAATCTGCCTAAATGTTTTGAAGAATATAAAGAGGTACGTGTTGTGCTAGACTGCACAGAAGTTGCAGCAGAAAAATCGCACTGTGCTTCTTGTAGAATTTTAACATACTCCCATTACAAAGGTACACACACAGCAAAGCTTCTTGTTGGCGTCTCACCGGCTGGCTTAATTACGTTTGTGAGCTGCGGTTTCGGAGGCCGAGCGTCGGACAGGACTTATGTAGAGAAATCGGGAGTTCTAGAAAAACTCGACAGTTTTGAAGATGATGTCATGGTTGACAAAGGTTTCAACTTGGGCTCGCTATGCGAAAACCTTGGGCTGGGGGTTGTGCACCCTCCGTTTCTTCGTGGACAGCTGCAGTTCACGGCAAAAGACTCAGAAAAGACTCTAAAAATAGCCAGGGCACGTGTGCATGTCGAGCGTGTCATCCAGAGGATGAAAGTTTTTAAAGTTCTGAAGGAACCTGCACCTTGGGATGTTGCCCGTGCCCTTGATGAAATATTTATTGTGATTGGCGGAATTGTAAATCTCTCCTCCCCTATTCTCTCTGAGTAAAGGTTCGAGTGATATTATGGAACTTGTGTTCGCAATGAAATGTAGTAGAACTTATGCAGGTAGTCAGAAACTGAGGTCAATGAAGAAGCTTAAGATGCTGAGCAGCACAACATGAGGGATAACACACCATTGTGCAATGTAAAGACTATTGAGTTAACGAACCGACACACAGGGTCCCTTGGGCAATCACCTAAGAAGACTTGAAAACGAAGCCATCTTTTTCTTCTATGTCGATGCACAGCTGTACCCCCCCCCCCCTCCACCCAGGACACGTGTGTTTGTGAAAAAGAGTTATTTTAACTGCATTTTCGAGCTGAGGAAGTTATTTTCGATGTACTCCTAAGCATATGCATAGCTGTGTGGTAGAAGACCTGCTAGCCACGCAAATGGCTTGAGCTCAATCCTCACTGGGACCCAGAAATTCATTACTTATTTTATTTGCACATGTCTCGATTTTTCAATCATGGACAAGATGATTGTTCACTCACAACCAACAATTTCGACGCCTGAATTTCTGTGAAACGAGCTCTTTAATGCTACCACATTATTATTCCCAAACCCATTGATGCTTCCGACTGCTCACACCATGGACGTGTATAGAGCACATGACGAGTGACATTACACATACCTTAAAGGCAAAGGGTAGGCCCAAATCTCCCTTGTATTCTAAGGCTTCAGTAGCATGCTATATTTCTTTACTGCATGTAAAGTGTTTGGGTTTGTTTCATTTTGTGCATTAGCATGTTCTGGCAGTTGAACTAAATGATAATAATCTATCTACTGTTGATCTTTTTCACATTTGTTTAGCGAAGCATGTACATTTCGTCATTACATCATTATAGTTCGGTAGCTTCGTATTGATGTTGGGTTTATTTGAGGAAGAATTGATCGTCTGTCTTAAATTTGGAGTATTTCCATGGTCCCTCAATACTTTTACTGGTCATGAAACTCCCGCGTAACTCTATGGGAGAGCTTCATATACCACCCGCACTTTCCGCGCCGCAGCGCTGGCGTAGCTACAAGGGGGACGACGAAGCCGCCTGCTGCTGGTCGCCATTAGCCGAGTGTGAGCGCGGAGTGGTGTTGTTTGTGCTGCTTGCGCCTTTTTTTTTTCTCTTTTCGTGGTCACCTCGTCGTGACCGCGATGCCCAACACCTGCTGTGTGCCGGGCTGTCGCTCGGGATACAAGGGCAACCTTGAAAAAGTCTCCCTGTTCTGTTTACCAGCCGACGCAGAACAACGCGACAGGTGTAAACGTGCAATCCCGTGACAGGAGACTGTCGGATTTTCGTTCGACTCGAAGTATGTTCGCGTGTGCGAAAAACATTTTGATGCAAATGACATCGTACGTGCGGACGTGTGTACATTGAATGGGAACATCGTTTCACTGCCTCGATATCGGCCAAGACTGGTGGAAGGCGCCGCGCCAAGAATCTGCAAACACAAAAATATGCATTTTATTTATTGCAGGTAGAAAAAAGAATGGCTTTACGACTGTTTACTGCTGAAAATCAAATCGACAGCAGTTTATACGTTTCTTCACGAGAATAATTTTCTGCCTCAACCACACCCTCGCACACTCTACTCCTACCTAAAAAATCTGAAGGCCGGCTTTGGATTTGATGAAAATTTATTTGCCATCCTCAAAGACAAAGTGAGAAATATTCCAGAGAGAGAATGCCGAGGTATCAATTTTTATTTTTTTGCATTTGATTTTTCTGGACTTTAGGTAAACAGCTGAAGTAATATTTTATTCTTTAGGGGTCCTGATGTTTGACGAGATGAGCGTGAGAAGGAGCCTTCATGTAAGGAAATCGGATATGACACTGCTTGGAAAGATCGACTTAGCAGAGCACACGAAGCCTACTGATCAAGTGAAAGATGGTGACCATGTGTTAGTGTTCCTTTTCCGACCATTCCTCGGTGACTGGTCGCAGACTGTCGGAGCGTTTTGCACGTCAGGGGCTGCACCAGGCTCCGCTATTGATAAACTGGTCCTGCATTGCATTGTACTCCTGTCGAATGCCGGTGTCGTTGTGGATGCAGTCACTTGCGATAACTCTACTTCGAACCGATCAGCATTGAACTCTTTGGGTAAATATTTATAGACAATATTTATCCTGATGGTATCTAGTACGTGATCTTAATAATAGAAATGTCTTCCTTTTAGGTGTCAGCGGCGATATCGCCAGAGTCTCAACGTCATTTGAGCATCCATGGGATTCCTCCGAAGTCATTCAGGTCATAATTGACCCACCTCACATCTTCAAGTGCATCAGGAATAGCCTTCTGAAGGCTGGAAAATTCCTGGTGGGTAAAACACATTATAAGATAAGTTATCACAGTGCTCTGGCTGTTTTGTCTCACAGGCTTTTTCTTAATGTAACAGTTGCCTGGTGACAAAGAAGTACAGCATTTCCACTTTGAAGCTCTGCTAGACTACGAGGAGCAGCAAGCTGGACTTCGGGCTGTGCCAAAGCTTACGAAAGCACACATCAGGCCCAACGATTTCCAAAAACTGAGTGTGAAACTTGCTGTCCAGGCAAGTCTGCTCTAGCATGTGTCATTAATTATTAGTATGTATCAAAAAGTGCTGTTCCTTCATGAAAATACAGCACTCTGCCATATAACTTCTCCAAAATCTTTCAGCTCTTCGGTGAAAGCACCGCTTCAGCAATGGACTTCTATCGCAGTAGAGAAGAATGTGTGAAACTTCGTGGCTCCAAAGCAACCTCTGATTTTGCTAGACGAACGAATATTCTATTCGACTGCTTAAATTCCAAGAGGCCACAAGGTGTGCAGTATAATGAAGCAGAACACATTGCTGTAAGCCCTAATATTTCAAAGCTATAGTCGCTTTCTTTCAAGTTCCAATTAAATCAGATTGTTTTTCAGACACTGAAGGAGAACATCGAGTGGCTTGACAGGTGGCACACTTACAACCAGAGTTTACCAAAGCAAAAGCAACTCTTCTTTCTGAGCAAGCCAACATGCAATGCTCTGAGAATGACTTTGCACTGCACAGTGACGCTTGTCGAAAAGCTGCTGAGATGTGGCTTTCGCTATGTTTTAGTTGGAAACTTTGGACAAGACCACCTCGAGGTAAATTTAAACGTTTTCGCTAGTTGAAGACATTTTCTTTGCACTTTTCTCTCTTTCAGAGGTTTTTCTGGCATAGCAAGGCATGTTGCTGGAGCAGGGGGGCAGCCAACGGTTCAGAAATTTTTGTTCATTTACCGGTTGCTCTCGGTGAACCACTTGATCCATCCGCCACAGCGAGCCTCAGTTGAAGGGGATGGTCTACGTCTTCTTTTAAAAATGCAGGATCTCTTTCAACATAAAGAACGTACTGTTAACCATGTAAACATTTTAATAGCACACCAACGCTGCTCGTTGGATGTTTCTCCATTGTATGGAAATGTGCTGAATGTTGTCTAGCTCTTTGATGCTAATGACATGCACGTCTGGTCGTATGATATACAACGAGCTTCTATTCTGCTTTTTCATTTTTCAAATTTCTAACTCTTGCCATTGTGGTATGAAAAAATATTTGCGTTTCAGATTGATACCTTGGCGGTTCTTTTTGATTATATACTGTTGGAGCCTGCTGAATGCATGCAAGATATGATTCATCCAGAGTCAACGAGGGACTGCATTTTGGATTACCTTGGCGGCTATGTTGCAAAAAAGTTTGCTAAAATAAGCGGCAAGGACTGCCTCCAAACACTTAGAAGCAACTCCCGAGAGCCAACTGCATTGGCGGCAATTAAGACGAGAGGAGTTTTGCAAGTGCTATCGGAGCAACTATTGCGCCTCTTGCAAATTGTGGAGGAACATGTTGAAATGCGCACCATAGACAATATAGCCTGTGCCAATGTCTACATGAACATTCTTGAAAACATCTAGCTGGACGACCGCAATTCCTCGGCCAGTGTTGGCTGTGGAACACATTTTGTGAGCACCACGGCAGAAGTTGTGCACTTTTTTATTAAGTGCCGTCTGCACTTTTTTACGCGCGAACAAAACAAACTGTTTCGTGCTGGTGGTCGCCCATCCTGCCCGGCCACAGGAGGGAGAAAACCAGGGTCATAATTTTTTATTTCAGTGAGCTTTTTTGGGTCATTCACTCTATCTCCCAACTTTTCATCCACAGTTTCATCCACGCAGATTTAAATAAACTCTATGTTCCTGTGCTCGTGGCAGTTTGGAATTCTTGACAATTGCCAGTAATTGCAGCAAAAAATATGCCGAGAATTTCGCCCACATTTCCTTGCAAGGCGCAGCGTTGTTGCAAAGTTCAAAATGCTACCCACTGATAGGTAAGTGGCACACAAATTTATCTCCGTTAGGCAGAAATATTTCGCACATAAAAAGCTGAAAAAAATGAAAGAGATATTTAAGTGGACAAAGAAAAGAAGTGTTCGGTTTAAGTCCGAAAGCGACTATACAGAAATCGAGAAATATAAAAAAATGTCACGAACACATCCGTCACTTGACAGATACTCTCAGTAAAAATATTGCCAGCAATCAATGACTTGGGCAATTTGACAACGCGCATCATGTACAATATTGACAATACTAATCACAGCTAAGATTTGTTAGCGAGAACATAGAGAAGAAAAATATCTGAAGAAGTGTATTTGATGGCAAACGCTTCTGCGAACGCGCACCTGCCCTACCAAGCGTGGCAGATCAATGCCCTCCTGTATACAGTGGTGCCTCTGGTGGCCACTTTTGTCCCCATATGAAACTTTCGTGGGAGTTTCATGACCAGTAAAAAGTATTGAGGGACCATGGTATTTCTCAGCGAACTGCAGGCTATCTGTCTCGCTGTTTAAGCCTGGATGCTATGCCTCATGATCGCCTCCTTGACTTGGGGTAGACCAAAATTAGTATGGAAGGATAAGAGGGTTTTGAGAATATATGTGGCTGATCATGATTTTAATAACGGGACAATCATGTCACGTACATCGTCTAAACCTTTCTTCAAGACACGTGTGGCCCATACCTGTTATCATGGGTCGTGGTAGACAGGTAATGCGAGAAAGGTGATTGACAGTTTTTATATACCTAAGAATGGCGAGAACAAACATTGGTGATTCTTTGGGGCATTCAAATATTCTATCATAGTACCACACCAGGTCTCGAAACAGTTTTGAAAAAAAGCCTGTGTAGCCATAATGCCAGTGCAGTGTCAATTGTGGTGCTTGCTACCTAATTATATAAACCTAAATATTACCCATGTACTCCAATGATGCCGGCTTCATGTCGAGTTAACATCGTTTGGAGTTAGGTGTCATCCTCCAAAGTTAGTTTAGGTTGCACTAGCCAGGACTACTGTCCTCGCAAGCATAAGGGATACATATCAGTTAACCACTTCTGATGTTGGTAATATCCACATTTCTGTTGGAATTGTTATGGAACTCTTAACAACTGGTTATATAAAACACATGGGACTGTGCGTGCGTAAAACATTTGTGCATATCTTTAGCATCATTTTGTAATGTTTTGCTGAATGAATCAATTACAGCACAGTCACTTCCCTTCCGCATGTTTCGTATAACATAAGATTATCATGGTATGTTGGATCTGCCAAATTTTTTTAGGTTGCTCTGATAATTGGTCAAAGGTAACAAAAAATAGCATCGTCTTATAAAGAGCTGAAGTGGAAAAAAAAAGTTCATTTCTTGTTTTGTTCGAATAGATCATCTGCCATGAAATCATGACATGAATCATCTCCCTTTCTTTGTTCCTGGTTTGCTTTGCTGTAACTTCCGTCCCTATTGACCGAATACTGACAATGGCGGTCGATTGCACCAAATCATATCGCAGCGTTATGCCCAAACGGCCTAGATAGTGTTTAGTGCGGCCATGCAGGTATTTTAAACAGAACAGTTTCAAAGATGGCAGTTTTGGGTGCTTTTAATTTAAATAAACATGATACATTCTGTTCTGTATGTGTTCCATGGTTCTTTTGCATTCTGTGCAGATACAATTACTCGAAATCACGGTGTGTGGAAGCTACACATAAATAAATGGAGAATATCATTAGCCACCGCAACAAAATCAACAATAGTGCAACTAAACTCAAAGTAGATGCCCAGAACAGCGCCTACATGCACGTCCTGGACACACAAGGCAATAAACCTAGGTGAATGCAACACATGTTAAATGTTAAGAAAAGCAGCGTCAAGTGCCTTTAAGTAGCCATAATACTTTTCCGGAAGTCTGTTACGCTAATAAGAACTGCTGGTTTCATTTTTAAAAACCATTCACTTGATTTTTAAGTTATTGCACACCGCTTAGACGACAAAGACTGAACCACACGGACACAAGCGCAAACTTTTAACTGAGTTTATTAGACGGGGACATGATGTTTTTGTACAATCATGTTTCATGGTTAGAAAAAAAATGTTGACAAAGATTGATTTACAAAAATGTAAACAGTACACTGCTGATAACCAGACATGCCGAGAAATCACATACCTATCGTACAACCCTACATTACGAATACAGATACATTACATCCTTCTGCATTAGTCCCACAGATGGCATACTGACGCAGCCATTCCGCAGTCGAATAATCTCTGACACCTCAATGATTTCGCGCATATAATAACTGCATAGCGACCACCTTGGTTTCATGGGACTTCGCCTGACATCCGCAATCTCGACAATGCAAGCCTGGGTGTCCTTGTGCAGATTTGTGCACAGTGCTGTTCCGCTCCCGGATTCATTCATTAAGGCACCTTCCCCTCTGGCCTACGTAATTCTTTCCGCACGAGAGGGGTATAACACGACCACTTTTTGGACATAATCCACAAACTTGTTCGTGTGGTTAGTTGGCAAGCATTTGTTCTAGTCACATTTTTCTTTGTTACCCTGCAAATTGATGAGAACCTACGGGGTGCCAGAAGAACCGCTTGCACTCGACACGGCTCCCAGTTTTTTTCAGGCTATGGGAAACATTGTGAAAGTATGGTATCACATGGTCTTACAAAAGTCTTCGTCATCTAAGTGGTGCGCAATAACGTAACAATGAATAGATACTAACTTGCTTAAGCAAGTACCCTTATATTCACTTGAGCCAGGAACCCCAGGTTGTGCACGCTCCGAGAAAAAAAGGGACTTGGCTGCTCGCCAGTTGGTTTTCAAAAGCCAGATCGTTCAGCTTTATCAAAACACATAAAAATGCATGGCGAATTGAATATTGTTATGAAAAGCTCGATCACCACAAACAACCAAAAAATATAATCTGATTTTATTAAATTTTCTACCCTCAGTCCTTAAGAACTTAACATGGCAGAGCAAGTGGACGAGGCCAAATGTTAATGAACAGAAATGCATAGCCTGCTCATCCTTAAGCAAGCTCAGCAAGTTCGGCAAAACATGCTTGAAATACACAAATTGCAGCTTGCGGACAAGTTTGTCGATGTGGTCATCATTTCTATGTACAGTTAATATCATCGACTCCAGTTCTCAATACACTGCGAAGTTTGTAACAGCCAAGTTCAAAAGAAACATGCCAAGCTGCACCTGCGAGAAGTATGCATGCCTAGGGTTCACAGCGAAGTTTTCGCCGTTCTTCTTTAAGTAGGCAAGCTTCTTTTTCGTAGCAAGTTGGGCCGCAGTTGAAGTTTTTTCCAGTACAGGGCTCTTGACTTCCAACAAAATTGCAGGGTTGGAATTCTTGAAAACAACACTATTTGGGCTGTATCCAAGCCATGAAACCTTGGGGTGAACAACGAAACCGATCTTTGAAATGTCCTTTCTGGTTATGCTACTGTATTTCTCAATGGCTAATTGTTCGCTGTGTTTACCCTAACAAGTAGCGTTATTTCCCCAGAAGCTTTCGGAGAGCATTTTGGACACCTTGCTTTCCCAAGATGTTGTTCTTTTGGAATGTATCTAAAATAAGCGTGACATATGCTCTCTGTTATCCTCACTTTTCGGGCTCATCGCCACTTTGTGTTGTCCTGATGCCTTGTCTCAGTGCACATTAGAAGTGCCTCCTCTTCAGTGAGTTGTATGTGTGTGTTGTAGAATTGAAGCTCATTTTTCGCAAGGTCACTTTTTGGAAAACTTATAAATTCTCATTGCTGTCGCATCACTGAATGCCACGTCATAAAACATTAGTTCACTGTATTGTTCCATTTCATTCTTCATGATGTGCTTAATTAAAATTTGCTCCTGAATAGTGGCACACTCGCGAACTTGATTGCTTTCAATATGGTGCATTCTGCCACGCTGATGCAGCGCCAATGCACTCTGGTGTGCTGTCGCAATCAGTCGCTGGCATATTTCTTCTTGTTGTTCTGGGCAGCGGTTTGGACTGTACATGGCACAGTTCTTTGAGTTTACAGGCCTCACATACTGCATTCGTCTTTAACTTGCCCCAGGCTTGTGTAACATCAGTATACGTGAGCAGGTCCAAGTTCTGGATGCCAGTCCTATTATTAAAATGAAAGGAACCACAAATAACACTCAAGATAGCTTCTGCTACATTGCAGTGCTGCGAAATCGATTACTTGGGAAGCACGTGTCGAGCATGTTTTGCAAAGTCGCACATAAAGGTTTACTGGTTTGTAACCTGTGATGTTGGCTCACTTTCTGAGACATGCCTGTTACACAGTTATCTTGAACATTTTGTTGTGCATGTCAATGTTCCCGGTTTTGAGAATTCGTTTTGCTCTGTATCAATGAGTCTTTAGCAGTGATTCTGGCATGAACCAAACAGCATGAAGAGACCATAATGAACCATAAAATTACTTTTTCACTCATTTGTATACAAAATATTTATGTGCAGTCAGTCTTGAGCTACTTGAATGAGGAGAGGCAAATTGAAAAAAAAATGCTGCGAAAGGTTTTCGCACAAATATTTTTGGTGGTGCTGCTTCTGGTACTACCATCAGAGTTTACAAACATTTTATGTTGAGACAGTAGCCCCATCGAATCATACTAGAGGCACCAGAAGCATCAGTGCATTTGAATACTGGCTGCTGCAGCATTAAAAGTCATAAGCCGAAAGGGGCGAAGGGAAAATTAGAACCACCTTTGATGTTTGTTTGTTTCTGACTTTTGGACACCATGGATTTGAATGGTGTGTATGCTATGCCTGAGAGTGTGAGAAGGCCAGTTGCTGTAAAAGGCAATGCTCGTGATAACGACAGATCAGTATCATCATTTGATAGTGAGTGCAAATTTTTGCATGCCTTTTTGTAACCTGTTTGATTATGACCATGTGACTACGTGCACTTGAAAATGTCTGCATCATGAATATATATTATATGGTGATGATAAATAAAGGCTGAAAGTTGGCGCCTGTTCATGTTCATTCTTTCCATGTCCCTGCCGAGTTTATAAGCACATACTAGTTTTATCTTCAAGTGTGAACCAAAGCGCCGAGCTACAAGTTTCATAGCTGTAGAAAACATTGATGGAAGTTTAGATCGTGTTGTTTTGCTATCTGTATGCTTGGCGGGTGTTTATACAATTGAATAAAAACAGAAAACTGCTCCTTGCCTGTTGACGTGTAGCAACATTGCAATCATATTGTTGCGAATGTATTTACTACTTTAGAGTAGAAAAGTACTCCAGCAGTCAAGATGGCAGCCGTTGTGTATATTCGAACAGCCCAAAACGTCGTCGTCTTCTTCTTCGCACCGCCCGCATAGCTGCATAGCCGCGAACCCGCAACATCGACCTCCGGCGGCGAAAAGCGCCGACCCGGCGCTTGTTAGCAGGTGTTGGACGAGATGTACGGCTTGAGGCGAGCGACGTGGACGATGTCGGAAGATGTGGAAGGTATCGAAGGGTTTAGAGGTGCTATTTCATAGGTAACATCAGTTACCTGCCGTAGCACACGATAAGGTCCGGAATACTTGGGTAGAAGCTTTTCAGCCAGACCAACATGTCGCGACGGAGTCCACAGAAGAACGAGGTCACCTGGACTAAAGTGGATGTCCCGATGGTGGCTGTCATAGCTACGTTTCTGACGGAGCTGCGAGTCCGAAAGGCGCTGGTGGGCAATCTGACGGGCTTTCTCCGCGGTGCTAATAGTGCGGCGAGCATATGCTGTGGACAGGTCGGCAGGGTTGGGTACAAGCGTGTCGAACGGCAATGTCGGGTCTCTTCCATACAAAAGGTAAAAGGGAGAATATCCAGCAGTGTCGTGGCGTGAGCTATTGTAAGCGAAAGTGACAAAGGGTAGCGCAATGTCCCAGTCACGATGATCCGTCGACACGTACATGGCGAGCATGTCAGTGAGTGTGCGATTCAGACGTTCTGTGAGGCCGTTTGTTTGAGGATGGTAGGCCGTCGTAAGCTTGTGCTTGGTTGCACAAGAACGAAGTAGATCGTCAATTACCTTAGATAAAAAGTAGCGACCGCGATCGGTGACCAGTTGACGAGGAGCACCATGATGTAAGATGACGTCTTGAATCAAAAAGTCGGCGACATCTGTAGCGCAGCTGCTTGGAAGAGGTCTCGTAATTGCGAAACGGGTCGAGTAATCTATGGCGACGGCGACCCACCTGTTACCGTCGGTAGAAAGAGGGAAAGGGCCCAGCAGGTCGAGGCCGACACGATAGAAAGGCTCGGCAGGTACGTCGATCGGTTGAAGGAGGCCGGCGGGGTGTACCGCTGGCCTTTTGCGGCGTTGGCACGACTCACAAGACCTAACATAACGTTGTACAGAACGGTAGAGGCCGGGCCAGAAGAAGCGTCGGCGGACACGGTCGTACGTTCTGGCAACACCAAGGTGGCCAGCCGTTGGTACATCATGTAGTTGCTGAAGTACGGTCGAGTGCAAATGAGTGGGTATTACGAGTAGTAGTTCGTTTCCCACATGGTGCATGTTGCGGCGGTATAAAATGCCGTCTATGACAACGAACATGCGAAGCGAACTGTCTGTACAGCCTGTGTTCAGGCGGTCGATTAGCTCGCGTAGGGACGCGTCACGCCGTTGCTCACATCCCATGTTGCCGAAAGCAGAGAGCGAGGAAATACAGATGGACGCGTCGTCGGTTACTAGATCTGGAGCGTCAACGGGGTACCGGGAGAGGCAGTCGGCGTCTTGGTGTAAACGGCCAGACTTGTAAACCACTGTGTATGTGAATTCCTGGAGGCGCAGAGCCCAACGAGCAAGGCGCCCCGTTGGATCTTTGAGGGCTGAAAGCCAGCATAGAGCGTGATGGTCAGTGGTAACTGTGAAAGGCCGGCCATATAAATAGGGGCGGAATTTACCAACTGCCCATACAAGCGCCAGGCACTCGCGTTCCGTAATAGAGTAATTGCGTTCGGCAGGAGAAAGGAGCCGGCTGGCATACGCAAGAACTCGATCGTGACCGGATTGACGCTGGGCTAAAACCGCGCCAATACCGTAGCCACTAGCATCAGTGCGGACCTCGGTTGGAGCAGACGGGTCGAAGTGGGCGAGAATCGGTGGCGTGGTCAGAAGTGTTATGAGCTGGGAAAAGGCCGTGCCTTGATCAGGACCCCACTCAAATGGTACATCTTTCTTCAAAAGATCAGTGAGGGGGCGTGCGACCTCTGCGAAGTTTCTGACAAATCGTCGGAAATATGAGCATAGGCCCACAAAACTTCGAACGTCCTTGACACAAGTCGGTACAGGAAAATCCAGGACAGCTCGGACTTTGTCGGGATCGGGGCGGATGCCGGAGGAGTCAACGAGATGCCCTAGAATAGTAACTTGGCGATGCCCAAAATGGCATTTCGAAGAATTAAGTTGGAGCCCAGCCTCTCGAAATACTGAAAGAATTGAGGAAAGGCGCTCGAGGTGAGACTTAAAGGTTGGGGCAAACACAATCACGTCGTCCAGATAACACAGGCAGATAGACCATTTAAAGCTGCGCAAAAGCGTGTCCATCATCCGCTCGAACGTTGCCGGCGCATTGCACAAGCCAAACGGCATTACCTTGAATTGGTAGAGACCGTCGGGCGTTACAAAGGCGGTCTTCTCCCGGTCGAGGTCGTCCACGGCGATCTGCCAGTAACCGGAGCGTAAGTCTATCGAAGAAAAATAGGTTGCGCCATGAAGGCAGTCCAGGGCATCATCAATACGAGGTAACGGGTAGACATCCCTTTTGGTGACCTTGTTTAAATGCCGATAGTCCACGCAGAAACGCCAGGTATTGTCCTTCTTTTTAACTAAGACTACAGGGGACGCCCACGGACTCGATGAGGGCTCTATGATGCCTTTTGTGAGCATCTTATTCACCTCCTGTTGGATAACTTGGCGCTCTGATGGTGACACTCGATAGGGACGCCTGTGAATTGGAGCTGCATCACCGGTATTAATGCGATGTTTGACTTGCGATGTTTGACCTATGGGCCTACCGTCAAAGTCAAATATGTCCGAATAGCTCGTGAGAAGATCAGTGAGGTCTTTGACCTGAGACGGCAACAGGTCTGAGGCAATCATCTTAGTTACATTGTTGAGCCGTGTAGAGTTGGCTGCGTCGGTGCTATGCGGGTTCGGCGAGGCGACTGTGGCCAGTTCACGTGACACTGATGAGATCTGGCACTCGTGTGACGGTGAAAGAGTGGCGAGAACAATGCCTTGTGGTAGGATTTGAGGGCTGAGTCCGAAGTTCAGAAGAGGAAGGCACGTCTTGTTCGCTGTGACAGTTAATATGGTGTACGGGGAGGAAACGTTGCGGGCCAGTAAAACACCAGGAGAGGGAAAGACCACGTAATCCCCATCCGGAACACTGGGATATGGTTCAACTGTGACACAAGTTAGGGCTTGGGGTGGGAGGCGAACAAACTCAGCGCACGAAAGCTTGTTCTGTACCATCTTCGACTCTTCGGTGGCCGCAGGCAAGTCAAGTTGCACGACGCCGGCTGAGCAGTCAATTACAGCGGAGTGGTCGGACAAAAAATCGAGTCCAAGGATGACGTCATGTGGACAGTGAGCGAGAACATGGAATAGAACGGACGTCTGGCGGTCGGCGAATCTCACACGCGCGGTGCACATTCCGAGCACAGCCGGGGTCGCTCCACTAGCGACACGTACAAATAGGGACTCTGGCGGCGTAAGGACCTTGTTTAATCGCGCACGGAGGTCAGAGCTCAGAATTGAAATATGTGCGCCGGTGTCAATAAGGGCAGTAACAGGAAGGCCATCCACTTCTACATCAAGCAGGTTTTTGTCCGTAGTCAAGGTCAGCAGAGGGTTTTCAGGTCGGGAGTCCAATGCAGCGTCACCTCCGGGAGCTGCATTGCTCAGTTTTCCGAAGAAGGGCGTCCACTAGGGTGGGGCGACGAATAGCGGCGGTGCTGAGGTGACCTGGAGCGACGGTCATGCGGGGACGGCGAACGGCTGGACCGGCGGACTGGCGTCGCAGGAGTGCCATTGTACGGTCCATCGTCACGAGCGCTGTACTGCAGGGGCCGGTGGTTGTCGTCACGTCGATAGCCAGGAAACGACCGAGGTGGATACGTGCGGAAACGACAGTAGCGGGAGATGTGTCCTACACCATGACAATGAAAACATATAGGCTTGTCGTCCTGTGTCCTCCACTGAGCAGGATCACGATAGCGGCGGAATCTTTCTGGTGCAGGAGAAGGCGCTATGGTACTGACCCGAGGTTCCGTCAACGAACATACAGGCTGCAGCCCAACGTTTGCCAGTTCCTCTCTCACGACCTGTTGGATCAACGAGATCGTTGGTCGATCATCAGATGGGCGGGTCAGAAAAGACGGAGACGCGGCCTCGATTTCTCTACGAACGATGCGAACCACACTCTCGTTGTTATGTGGTTGACTGCATGGCGGCTGAAGGTCCTCGCAAGATGACGTAGCGGCCGTGTTCGGAAGACGCAAGAAATTCTTGGCGACCCGGCGACTCTTCAGCTCTTCGAATCGGCGGCACTCTTTGATGATGTCATCAATGGTGGAACAGTCTTTGGAAACCAGTATGTTAAAAGCATCATCTGCAATGCCTTTAAGTAAATGGCTTACTTTGTCTTCCTCGGACATGTTGGGGTCGGCACGATGGCAAAGGGCGAGAACGTCAAGGATGTAGGTGACATATGATTCGGTCGTAGTTTGTGCCCGACCAGAGAGTTCTTTAGAAGCGGCCCGCTGGCGTCCGACGGCCTTACCAAACAGGTCACGAAGCTTCTGTTTGCAAGTATCCCAGCTGGTTATGTCCGCTTCATGAGCCTCGAACCACGCGCCAGCTGTTCCGCAGAGATAGAAGCCAACGTTGGCGAGCATCATCGTAGGATCCCACCGGTACACTGCTGCAAACCGCTCGAACTTCGGAATCCAGTCGTCAACGTCAACATGGTCGGTGCCGCAGAAGTTGCCAGGGTCGCGCGGTTGCGTCAATACGACCGGCTGTACAGGCTGCGCCGGAGTCGCGGCTGAAACAGGAGCGGCAGAATTGGTTTCTGTTGCCATGGTCGGGCAGTCGAGAACACGTCCGCTTCGAAGTTCCGTCTTGCGTCGTACCCAGCACCTCCACCAAAATGTTGCGAATGTATTTACTACTTTAGAGTAGAAAAGTACTCCAGCAGTCAAGATGGCAGCCGTTGTGTATATTCGAACAGCCCAAAACGTCGTCGTCTTCTTCTTCGCACCGCCCGCATAGCTGCATAGCCGCGAACCCGCAACAATATGTTTGCAACGCTCAGAGTTTCCGGCCTTGCAGGAGCAGTGGCCCTGCAGAAGAAAGTAGGTTATGCACATAAGCCACCTTTGAGAACATGGTAGCACTTCTTCTAAATAAAGATTGCACTACTGTGTTAGTCACCTAGGCTCAGAAAGGAAAGCTGCTTCCAGATGGCAGCTGGCAACTGTCAAACTTGGTCCACCATATCCTCACATGCACCATAACCACCCAAAGTTTACCTAAAAATGCTTTAATTGGATCAGTTATAAAATCATAAAATCTGGAAACTGATTTTAGGTATTCCTACTACTGCGGTTTTGTTTACAACAAAAAATTTGATTGCTTTGGGTAACATTTCATTATTTAGGAGCGCCATAACTATAGTGGCCTAAAATTCAGTTAAGAACACTGCTTGATCATTGGCATCATACACACAGTTTATCGCCGCTGTGCATGAATTTTGAGTGTTTGATAGTTTGCCAAAAATACAATAAAATTTTAAAGTATGGAAGTGCAGCTCACAATGCAGGAAAAAATAGCAAGGTACAGCCTGTTTCATACTCAACGGAATACCAAGGGCACATTACATTATAAGTTTTCACCGTAACGTACACCGATTATTGCTTGAGCTTCGGCTATTCGCGGCGTTTTTTTTTTTGTAACCCACGTAACATAGGTTGTACGACAGTGCTTTCAACCCCGCCCCAAGCATCTTGCTTTGTTTTCGTTGCTGAGGCAGGCGAAACAGAGTAAGCAAATTTTATGCGCGGCACGCTGAAGCGCACGTCCTTCACCTCACAGGCTCATTGCATACGAACGTAGCAGGGTCCGCAGCTCCGCGCCGTCACTAGCTATCTAATCTCTATCTTATATCATGCACTAACTACCTTCAATCATAATCCAATATGCGAACGAGAACAGCGTACTCTTTCTGGCCTACTCCGAAAACGCACACAGCCATATAGTCGTTTTCATATACTGTGCAGTAAGATAAGCGCGGACGCACTTCTTGTTCTTGACGGCACGATGTCGAGCACGTACGCATTACTTATTGAACATGCTAATCATCGATATTTACATAGGGTAAGTGACGGTTCGGTGTAGACATATGCGCAGCCACTGTGACCGCATAAAGAACACGTAGTGCGTACCTTGATGCGACTGTTCACGTCAAAAACGAACTCCAGCTCATGAGGCTTCCCTCGAACATGGGACGTTTGCAGGCAGAGTCCTTGAATGGCAACGGCGTCAATGTTGCATGCTTTGACGCCACAACAAATAAGGTGGCCGGCGTTCTAAACCTCTTCTCCCTCGATGATACACCGAATCCTTTCTTCAGAAGCTTCGAGGTGTGCCATATTATTCGCTAGTGATAGCTGCTTTGTAAAAGGCAGCGGCATTTTACAGCCGTTCAGAATCAACTCTGACAGAGACTACAAAAGGCTGGCCTGCTACGACACGCTACGTAGCACGGAGAAAGGAAAGGTACTCCGTGCTACGTGCAGTGAACAAGTTGATCACACATGGTTGTTCATCTCTCGGTCCTCCATCTTGAATCCCCACGCGCGCCACCTATAGTTCATGTGCATTGCGAATATTGAGAAACTCTATGATGCGCAACATTGTGCATCAATTTTTTGCTGGCAACATTGTGGGCATTGCCTAGGTTTTAATAAAGGTGTGCGCCGAGGCGATTTAGACCGGCGGTGGCGTGGGGGTCGTTCAGAGTCGGCGGCGGCGGCGGCGTCGGCGCACGCCGGTTATTTCATCGGCGGTGGCGTGCGGCCAATTTTCGTCGGCAGCGGCGGCGCCGGCGGCACGGAAACCGAAACTAAAAATTCAAAAGGTTGTTCTGCCACAGGTTACTAAATTAGTTGAAATTCAGGGATTTTCATCCAAATAGCACTAATGACACTACACAGATGTGTCGACATCATGATGAATGCAAAGCGTTTTGTAAAAAATAGTTTTTATTTCGCTTTCATAATACAATACGCGTATTTTAGTATATGTCCATGTTCTACCACGAATGTGCAGCACTTTGCTTCTCTTTTTTTATTCAGGATGCAGCAGTTTGTTTCTTTTGTTGGCTACGTCATACTTCATGAAACTTTCCTTCATTGAACATTGAGCAAGCACCGACGCACGTCACTCAGTTCGCTTTTTCCTAATCAGATCTCACTTTTACATGTACGCTGCACGAAAAAAGAAGCACCTCTGCTACGAGTTTTCGTATTGCGGTTGCAGAAAACCGCTCTTTTGAGTTTCAAACGAATCGAAATACCTACTTTTCACAATATGAGAATAATTTATGTAGCGGTGTAAGATGCGGAAGAAAACAAATCTGCGCATTTAGTCAACTAGTCTTCACCGCAGTGTTCAATGAATGAAGTGTAGACATGGGCGTGGGCGAGGCGGGTGGTGCAAAAGGGGCACTTGACCCCTTCAAGCCGCACCAGCACTTGCTACCCACTCTAGCGACGCCAACACGACGCCCTCCCTCAGCCATGATGCAAGTTGAAAGAAAAGTTTGTTTACCCCGAAGACAAAAACCTGTCGATGGCCATATGTGCAGATGATAGGAAATTCAATATTTGCTCAGATACACAGTCCACACTGGTCACGACCTGGAGGCCGGTTGACCACGCCTGCACAGAACGTTGACACCCCGACCCGTTTGTGCACGGTCAGGGGAGGGGAACACCCCTTGCAAGTGGGCACCATTAAAATTTCTCTTAAAGACGTCACAAATAAGAATGCTTGATAAGTATGTATAAAAGATTCAACTTTTTAATGCTTTTTTTTGTTGCGTGTTCACGTGCTCAACACCCATCAGGTGTGTGAGACATTTGAAATCACAAATGCCACTCTCGACTGGTTCCGGAAAAGACTCAATAGAAGAATGCAATTACGAGCGTGGGAACCTACGTTCGTTTGTCTATTTGATTTCTAGGCATGATTTCATTCCTATATAAACAAAAATAAAACCTGCAAAATATTAAAACAAAATGGCTGCTATTGCAAGATGTGTGTCCCCCTTTGTGATTTTTCTAGACTTACGCGTCTGCAAGCCACATCTGGTGTCAAAAACTTGCAAGTGCCCCCCCCCCCTCCTCCCCACGACATATCTCCACATACCCCCCTCCCCAATAAAAAGGCACCAATATAGGCCTCCGTAGGCCTCTGTGATTGCCTACCGGTGCACGTCGGGCCATTTCGGTTGCTAGGACCAACAGTACCGATTTCTACGTGTTCGATTGAAGGTGCTGAAGGAAAAAGAAAAGGCCGATTGTTGCAGGCATATTGCCACAACCACGTGGCAATATGGTGAGATGAGAACGGAGAAATGATTGATACAAAACAGTGAGCTGGGGCGTAAGTACACGGCCAAGTTTTATTTAAGATGCGTATACCACAAGCTATTTTCTTCTATAGAACCAATGTAATGCGGATTTGTTAAATTACTGTGAAGTTGAATGTCAAGAAAGCAAGTACACGACCTTGGAAAGAGACAGTGGAGACGAAAAGTGATGGTATCGACGTAAAGTTTGATCGGTCATTCCACGCCAAACGACCAAGGCGTTTTGGTGACTACCTCAGGTGTATTCGAAAAAATGTCGGGCTGATTTACTCCATGAAAGCAGTTTATTGCGAAAATGTTTTGCAGAGAAAAATGTTTTGGTCATTATACATGTGACCAAAATACCGGCTATAGGCTGAGCCCTATATCGAGTCCTAAAGTAAAAGCACATTTACTGAGCGAGTCTATACAGGCTCCATTTATTTTGCCGACCTATGGTTCCGAATATTTAAAACCTCCTACTATGGCGTGCCTTGTTGTCGTATTGACCTTCCGGCGTGTAAAGCAAAAAACTTTATTTTTCAAATGATAAAACTGTTCATATCTCTCCCTCCCCGGAACTCATTCTAGGTCCTTTGATAAACACCAGCCATATATCTTTAAAAAATGCTTGGATATCAATTATTCATAACTCTCATTTAAGGATGTTGAAATTAAATTACCGTCACTAAATGACCGATGAGGTGAAATATTAACATTAAAAAGCATAGTAAACGTGACTAAAAAGCTAATTCTACGCTACAACTATGTAACCTGAACTAATGATGTCACCACACCCCTAAAACCTCATGCAATGTCTATTGCATACCTGAACGTGCAGTTATTCGAGCGCTTCTTGCAGTGAAATTTGGCCATGGAGTTGATCCCGTTCATGGTGGTGCTATTTTTAAATTTGACGTTTTAATATATAACGAAGCACTAGCAAACTCTTTCCGTGAAACCCATATTTTCTGGCGATGTTATTGAGGATTGTATGCATTGTGTTGGCACGAAGTTTAATGTAGGAGATGTGTTTGTATAGAGTACACCATTCGCTGACTGTGGTGAAATAGAAACAGCTTCTTATGTTAATTCATGCTACAAAACTCACGTGATCTGCTCCCAGAGAACAGAAGAATACATAACGAAGTGCGTTACTAACGAACGGAGGAACTAAATATTTCTTGGTCTTTTAATGTTGTTTCTGTAATACAATCTACAAACGTTTGTATTAAATGAGCATGACGGTACGAAGGCATGGAATAGGTTCTGCAGCTTGTTGTGACACATGTGCCACTCCAGGTCACCTTTATTACGTTACAAAGGAATTTACGCTGAGCTTGATCTATGATTATGTACCTAATCAACGGAGAATAAGTGCTAAGCTCCAGATTGATTATTCATGTGTCTTCAAAAACGAGAAAGCAGCACGATTCGTGAGCAATCGAGCACCCGTTCTCTCTCTCTTTATTGCGTTGAACTGCTTGTGCCCTCAGATGTCACTTCAGTTTTTTCACTTGAATAAATGTGGCGATTCGGAAATCTGTGAGCCCTAAACAAGACGTTAAGAAGAACGAAAGAGACAGGATGGGTGCTTGTGAACGTCGTAAGGAAGCATTAGTTTGCGCTAAAAATTTCCCGATAGCAGTGCGCCATCTGGCTGGATTTCAAGTTTTGTTAAAATGTACAATGACAGAGACCATGGGCTTTTGTCATGTCATGTGCTACCAATCAAACATCGGCTGCGTAATTTAGGGTACCATGAAAATTCTCGCGGCCACATTTCAAGAAGGAAGGAGGCAGAAACGCACCGTTCATGCCGTACGTGATTATTTATCACTCGCGGAAATAAATTTATTCAAGCTGAAATGTGGTCGAAGAATTCTTTTGCCTCTCGGCCATCAGAGAGGCTTTTATTTCTCGAGTCTCTTTATGAGATATTGCTGCCATTTTTTTCCAAACGGCATGCAGTTCTGTTGTACCGACACAACATAGCGATGCCCTTGTTTTTGTAGATTTTTTTCGTTCTCATATAAACACTTTTCCACTCATAGTCATCTTTGAAGCGCGAAAGAACTTCCTGTCGTCCCTCACCCATCATTGCGTTTTCCCAGTCCACACTGCAAAAGGCGTAGTGGCAAAGTCGTTTTTCACTCTCAAGTTTCTCGTACCCAATCTTTCGCGCTCTTTGTGCTCTTCAAGGAATGCAGAAAGACTACAAAACGTAACGAGCTTTACACCGTTCCTTCGGGACTGGTATGGGGCAAACATGTTGCGAGTGGTGTCGCATTGTTTTGCCATTGTGCTCCGTTCGATGTTCCCTGCGCTCAAGTTGGGTCGACATGCGGCGTGGTTGCGGCGCCATTGGTGTCGTGTTTCCCGTGTCTTTTCTTATACACAGTTTTCTGCGAATAAATGCCTCTGTGTAGCCGCTCGTGCCGAGTTCACGGATTACGTTTTTCCTTCCTTCCGCAGCTGTGGTGACAATCCGTGGTTAGATTATCGGTTGTTTATTTATTTCAGTTTTCTCGTTTAGCTAGTTTTCTGTATTCTTGCCCAAGAAAGGTGATCTAGGACATTTTTTTTTCTTGTGGGAATGGCCATAGGTATGTGCGTACGTGGTTGCATCTCCACATTTCCAAGTCGTACGACTGGGACGGCCCTGCCAATGACCCCTATTCTCTTTCTGCTCTGGCAGCCATGGCCGTCACGTTTTCATTTCATTTCATTTCATTTATTTACTTTCAGGGCCCGAGGGCATTACAGAAAGGAGTGGGGTTTCACAACTAAAACGAGCAACAATACATTAAAAGCACTTCTTGGTGGGTGATGACCTTGAAGTTATTTACATCTGTGATGGAGGCGATGGCGGCGGGAAGGTGGTTCCAGTCCCTGCTTGTTCGTGGAATGAAAGAGTCATAATAAAGATTAGTTCGACTAGATGGCACACCAACTTTTAAACCATGATCCAAACGGGATGAAATGTAGGAGGGGTTTGTGAAAGGCTGATCTTTTAAAATGTGGTTGTGATGAAATATTTTGTGAAAAAGTGAAAGCCGAGAACATTTACGACGCAACGACAGATCGGGCAAGTTTAGCGACATCTTCATTGCAGTTACGCTAGAATAGCGGGAGTAGTTAGAAAATACAAAACGAGCTGCGCGGTTTTGAATCTATTCGAGGGCGAGGATTAGAGTATGTTTGGAAGGATCCCAGATGGCACATGCGTATTCTAATTTCGGACGTACTAGCGTTTTGTAAAGAGTTAGTTTTAGTGATGAAGGTGCAGATGAAAAATTGCGACGTAAATATCCGAGCATGCGGTTAGAGTTGTTAGTTACATAGTCAACATGCATCTGCCAAGACAGATTATTTGTGATATGAAGACCGAGGTATTTATATGAATCGACGTGTGATAAAGAAGCGGCATGAAGACTATACGTGCACGTGTTAGCAGTATTATCACGACGCAAAATTCGCATGTATTTGCATTTGGATACGTTAAGACGCATAAGCCATTTATTGCACCACTCGGATAGGTTGTTAAGATCGGTTTGAAGTTTCAAGGTGTCAGCTGGGGTAGAAATTTTCAGATACAATACGCAATCATCAGCAAAGAGTTTAATGGTTGAAAAAGTGATGCAGGCGGGAAGATCGTTAATGTAAATAAGAAAGAGCAACGGCCCCAGTACTGACCCTTGAGGTACGCCAGACGTTACAGCACAAGAGGGGAATAAACAGTCATTAGCGGTTACGTACTGGGTTCGGTTAGAAAGAAAGTCTTTAATCCAAGAGAGAACATTAGGGTCTATGTTGAGTTTGGTAAGCTTCAGAATTAGTATGTCGTGAGATACAGTGTCAAAAGCTTTCGCAAAATCAAGAAAAATGCAGTCAGTATCGAAACCTTGATCAGCGTTAACAAACAGGTCGTTAGTAAAGGACAAAAGCTGGGTGTCGCATGACACCATCTTCCTGAAGCCGTGTTGACAGTTGTTGAAAAAGGAATTTTCTTCGAGAAAACTAACTAAATGTGAATATATTATGTGCTCTAACATTTACATGGAATGCTTGTCAATGAAATGGGACGGTAGTTCTCCGGTGAATTAGTGTTACCTGATTTGTGAACCGGAACCACCTTGCCCTTTTTCCAGTCGCCAGGTAGGGATGAACACTGCAAAGACTGATGAAAAATCTTCGAAAAAATTAGTGATGAGTACAACTCTGTACATTTCAATATTTTGGAATTTATGGCACCAGGACCCGCAGAAGAAGACATATTCAAGTTGTTGATCAGTTTTCTAACTCCTACCCAATCTATTACAATATAGTCCATAGGAAAAAAATTATGGCTGGGGGCTGTTGGAACAGAAGACGAAGAACTTCGCAGAAAAACTGAACAAAATGCATCGTTTAAAAGCTTGCAACATTCATTATTTGGAACAGGTTCGCCACAGTGTGTTAATTGCACTATCTTGTTTTTGTTACCGTTCACAAGGGACCAAAATTTTCGTAGATTGTTTTGTAGATAAGAGGAAAGAGTAACGTTGAAGTAAGCATTTTTTGCATTAGCAACTTCATGGAAGAATTCGGCGTTAGCGTTTTGGTACTCGGACCAACGGCTGGGTCTATCTACTCTCTTGGCAGAGCGAAACAATCGCTTCTTTTTGTTGCGCAAGCGTCGAAGTGTAGCATTGAACCATGGCGAACGGGGATTAGTGCGGACATTTCTTTGTGGAACGTAACGTTCAGCTAAATATACAAGTTTATTTCTAAAAATAGACGAGTTTTCTTCTATTGATCGTTCTTCAAAGTTCGCCATGAATTCATCGACGAATCGCTCTATTTCTTCTGTTATTGACCTGATGTCTGCTCTAGAGTAATCCCGGATGGTTTTAACACTTTTGTTAGAAGAAACACGTGCCTTTAGATTAAAGTGTAACATGGAATGATCACTTATTCCTTGAAGGTAACTAAGGGAAGTAACCAAGGCTGGCTTGTTTGTTAGGATCAAGTCTAAGGTGTTGGAACAAGTAGCTGTATTGCGTGTGGGTTTGTGTACGAGTTGGGTTAGATTGAAGTCAGAACATACGTTTATGAATTCAACACACTCAGACGAATTTTGAGTAAGGGTTACAATATCGCTTTGCCACTTTATGTTTGGTAGGTTGAAGTCTCCCAAAAGAAATAAGGGCAAATTCGGGTAACTAATAACGACACTGTTTAAAACATCATGAAGTTCGTCAGAAAACGATGGTGAGGCGGTGGGCGACCGGTAACATGCGCAGAGAATGAAATCTTAGCCTTGCAGACAGATTCGTACACAGATAAGTTCTAGGCCGGAAGAAACATTAACCACATAAGATTTCAGAGCACTGCTGACACCAATCAATACACCTCCCCAGAACGTACGTCACGGTCGTAACGATAAATGTTGTACGATTTTTCGCATTCAAATATTTCACTGTTCTTTATTTTGGCTGACAGCCAAGTCTCTGTACAAACAATAATATCTGCTGAACATGAATCAATTGTAGAAGATAACTGCACCCGCTTGTTCATCATGCTCCGTGCATTTGTGAAAAGTACAGACACGTGCTCGACATGTGGCTGCGATGAAGATAGCTATGGATGGGGACTGGCGCGGGGAGTATGCACTGACGTTCTTCCAAACCTTCTCCTCCTTCCTACTTCTAAACTTTTTTTTCCACTCCCCCCTCCCCTCCCTTCAAGCCACTGAGCCCTGCTCTCCCAAGAAAAGATAGTGTTTTTTTTTCCTTTCTTCAACCACAGATTCATCCATTCAGGAGACACTTCATGCAGTAACTGGTTTTGAAGGCAGGTAAGGTTCGCGTAAACTCACCTCACCCTGAGCTACCGAGCACAAAACAAAGCTTAGCCGAGAGTCATGAGAAGGCTATAGGAGATTACACAGCAAGATGAAAACAGAAAATATTTTGCCTAATGAAGTATTGTGAAAGCCACTAGGGCAATAATTTCCTTTACCACCATCCCCACTTCTATTCGTACATTGAAGTAAGGAGAAAAGTCCAACAAAAACATATTTAAAAAATGACGTTTTGAAGCCAATCTCTCACCCCTGAGGAAGAAGCCGGACCAGCTTCGAAACATCTGGTTTTTGTTTTCCTTAAATAAATTTTGGTTGGAGTTCTCATTCCTTTAGTTTCTATCCAAAACAGACAGGCTTATGTCGAATGTTCACCTTTGATTCCTGTCGTACATTACATCCTCGCTGCTCCGAGAAACCCCCTCACACCGAAACATTTAGACAAGCAATGACAGGTGCGCAACCGTTGACAGCCCCTCTTCCTTCTTGGACGCTTATAGCTGTGGTGCGCGTGTGTGTGCGGGGGGTGGGAGGCAGAAAGAGGAGTACTGAAAGAAAAAAATGTTGCATCTTGTTTTTTTTTATTTGTTGCAGCAGTTAGATAACGACATAGTCATTATTTTCCTTTTGAGGAAGCAGCATACAATACAACACGATCATGCATACCTAAAAAGACGCAAACACAGGCGTTGTATTGCAACTGATGAGGTATTGTCGAAAGACTCAGCTTATGTAGGTAACACGTACATGTGCACTAACACCAGTGCATCCAATGAAGACAAGTTTTTCTTGTAGTGTTTTGCAGGAAGACTTGATGAATAATGAACCATGAATGCACCTTACCTGATACGAAACTCGGGACAGGTAACAGACTTTTTAAAGAACGCGACCCTGTCAAATCATGGTTCTCAGATTTTCTGCTGACAAAAACTTTATATAACAGCATTCTGCACAATGACCAAATTACAAGCGTGGGCGAATGTATATACCAGCATAGTATCACCAAATTTCAAAATAGCACAGGTATTTATAGCAGCCAATTCATATGGTACTTATTGTATTTAGTGCTATCAGCACGCATGTGCCTGTCGTGAAAATTGTATGGAATGTCAAGTTTCTCATTAATATTTTTATTAAGAGGCAGTGGAAATAACTTGTTTTGTTTTTGTATGTTGAAAGCTAATATACATATATATATATATATATATATATATATATATATATATATATATATATATATATATATATATATATATATATATATATATATATATATATATATATATATATATATATATTAGAAACATTTGGCGAGTCTATGAGACCGAGTAAGTCCGCTTGAGGAACGTTTTAATCAGTCTGAGTATGAGTGGGTATATTTGAGGAAAATATTAGTGGATCCGACTGACAAAAAAATCGGCGACTCTGAGTTTGAGTGAGTTTAAATAGAAAGAAATTTTGTGTCTCGGTCCGAGTGAGTCCAAAGCAAAATATTTTTATATATGGTTATTGAGTTAGTCTGACTTAGTTTTATTTATTTTGCCAACCTATGCCGTACGTGGGATCTTTCCGTATTTCGCAGAGTGTAGTCTGAGTGTTGTTTGCGAAATTTACTATAACCTTGCTCGTTTGATTGACGAATTTCGTTTTCCTATGTTAAGCAAAATTGTTTTCGCCAGGTGTTAAAAGCTGAACAATATTGCTGCTATTTTCTGTCATACAATCATCCAGAAATCTTGCCGAAATGTTCTGTTTGCATTTTTTCCAAGTAGCGGCGCAAGGGGTGGGCACAGGTAGCTGGAGCTACCCCCCCCCCTCTCAACTTTAATTCGCCCCCCACTGCCCCCCCAAGAGAGAACATAGTCACAACACAATGGCTAAGTTCCCTGCCTCCCTGCCCACCCTTAAGGAACTCACTTATCATGAGTGCCCCACCAGTAAAATAATCCTGACGCTGCTTCTGTTCTATTTCTTTGTGTTGTTGCGCTATGCATAAATACCTGAGTAAGAAAATGCTTGCTCTGGGGAGAGTATATTGTGCCTATATTTTTAGGAGACTAAAGTTTTTTTTTTATGAGAAAAAAATACGGGCTTAAGAAAATCGTAATTTGGGTTTACATTAAGACGAAATTTACACCACGTGGGGCTCCAAGTGAAAAGTGACTTTATACCTCAATCTAGAGCAAACAAAGAGCTTTATGTGGCAAATATTATCACTGGGCTATTCCACGCCCACTCACCAAACCTTGGCGCTTGACCATTAGAGATTAGCTTTAAAAAATTGAGGATCATCTATTTAGAGAGCAAGAGATTTTCCCCTGAAATGCTTCTTGACATACATTTTTCAGTACCGTGAGACGCATGCGAATTGTTTTCGGAAAGCTTGAAGCTTGACTCGTAAAATGTATTGCCAAAAAAACTGTTCTACATTCTCAATAATACTTTCACTATCTCACTCCAATATTAAAATAGAGAAAAGTTTGTCCAATTGAACAGGGTTGTCCCTTTAACTTGAAATAATTTTTACGAACCCTTTCATGGGTGTTTATTGCTGCCTTAAGGAAGAAAAATATGGCCCATATTAGAGATTTTTTTCCATACACAGATAATAGTGACATGAAATAGATTGTATTAACGAATTGTCAAGTAGTTTTCCTGTAGGCGAAAAATAATTTTAAACGTACGTAATGCAAAATAGTGTGAACAACTGGTATCAAATTTTGCTAAACAAAGCTTTTTTTTGTTTTTTGCCTATAAATGGTCGTAAGTTTACATTGACGTGCACCGGGTAAAATATACTGAACTGTCGATTTAGTAGTGATTTTCATTGCGAACTGACTGAAAGTTTTTGTTTACTTTTTGTTTTAGGTGAGAAAATTATTCACTAGTTATCTTCGGCTTGTCTAAGTTATCTGTGTGCTTGCACGTGTTCATACCTTGTAACAATGAATCCTAGCATGAAATACAAGCTATGTGGAAGCGAGGAGCATTTATAGAACATATTAAGCTTTGTTTAGACTAATTCAAATGATTTATTTCCAGACAACACTCGGTGTCCTGAGGTCGTCCTCTAATGGTACAATCGTCTTCACACTGTTTCCATTGACCTTAGTACTTACTGAGGACGACAGAAGCTGGTTTGACCCAGAAACGTCTTTTCGAGTGCTTTTTAAGGACAACAATTTATCCTGAAAAAGTACTTTTAAGGACGTTTTGGAGAGGACAAAAGCAATGCACGAGATCCGGTTCAAACGTTTTTTCGAGTGCTTTCTGAGGACAACAATTCATCTGGAAAAGGTCCTATCAAGGACCTTTTGGGGACGACAGAACATTGCACTGAGCACTTAGATATAATTCCTCAAGGCCTTTGCGCACCAAATAGATGCATTTCATATGTGAAAACTTTCTTCACACGTTCGTTTCATACAGTCATAAAGTTATTGTATATTTTCACCTCGTTTGTTTCTTTTTTGGCCGAAAATTTTCAACTTACGCGTTTCGCTTAATGAGACACACGTAAATAATTGGCTTAAGTATCGAACTTGGTATTGCGAAATGTCCATTTCAAACAGTGTGTTCCCAAATGTCACCACCTTAAATTAGTCATTATACGCCACTGTAGCGCGTAATAACAAACTAGCAGCTGGCAACCACTGACTATGCGGCACCATTTTAGATAGTCAAGTAGCCAAGCCATTCCAAGCCAACTGACTGTCATAATGGCAGCGGCGGCCCTGTCAGGGAAGGTGGAGTGTACCAGTGGAAGTTCATGGCCTTTGTTGTTTGTGTGCATGGTTAAAAGTGAGGTATGTGTGAGTCGTAGGTGATGACGCCTGGTAAATTGCCGTGTTGATGGGTGCGCTGGGTTGCACAACGTTCAGACTGATCATGGATGCATTGTCACCAGCCGACCGCGGCGAGGTGTGGTTCGAAGCAGCCTGGCACACCAGATATCAATTGTGCTTCGAAGCAGCATGGTCCCAACGTGGAAGGATCTACTTCTGCATCTGACACATGGCCTGACCTCGGGCAAGTCAAGTCGACGCCCGTGTCGAGTGTACTTATAGGCTGTCAGAGCGGAGCGTCTAACACAAATGAGTGCATTGGGCGCGATACACGTGGTGACGAAGACACTGTGTCAAACTTTCGAGGAAGATTACAAACGTAGTTGATTGACCTGTGTGGACTGCCTTGATACTGCTTTTCCTTTTTCAGACTTTACGCGGGCTCGAATGCCTGACAAAACTGTCAGTTGTGATTAATTACTGTTAAATAAATTTCAGTCAACAAGCTTTGTTTGTTTTGTCACCTGTCTGTTGATTATTACAGTATATATACACGAGACCTCGCAGGTGTTTTTCTTTTGATGTATGGAAATATCAAGAAAAGAAGTAAATCCTATGTAGTATCACTGCCCACAGTACCGAACCGGCCACACAATCGTTGTTCTGAAAAGATACTGAAAAAGTTCTGAGGTGTTGTATTGAGGATGTGCTGAGGTTGTTATGTGTACGAACAAAGAGACGGGATTAGTGCCATTCTAGTTCCATAAGAGGACATTCTGAGGGCGTCATATTGTCTTCACGGAGGCATACTGAGGACGTCCTGAGGTTGTGTTTGTGTTGTCTGGGTTAGGGAGTATTTGCTTGGGTCCCTATCAAAATGTCGAAAATCAAGACGCCGATTTATTAAAAGGTCGGATGTCAAAAGCTAAAAAATTAAAATGCCATTGAATCGAAACACCTAAAACAACGAATGCTGGAAAATCAAAATGCTGAAAAGACGTATCGCCGAAAATTCCTCGAACCATGCACGCGAATACCCCCAATTCGGAGGGAAATGTGTGGCGGTGTGTGTTACCAAAAAGGAAAACCAATACTTTGTTGCAGTTGTGGTTATGTTTATGTTGTTGACAAGAAGGTGTATTCTAGGCACTATTGGAGGTGCGAGAAGTGAAGAGACTGCAACGCCAGAGTGACTACCGACCTTCCTGTAGATGGTACTCGCATGACAATATCGAAGAAAGTTATCTACGACAGCCATGCAATTTTGGTTGATTGCTACCATGAAGAGGAAGCAAGCCAAACTTGAAGACATCGTCAAGGGAGCGACAACCCCACTTCTTACAGAGCAAACTGTTTGAAATAAGCAAGAAATCGCTCTGATGTGCGATTGGAGGTGGAAAAATTTATAGTTTGCTATTTTTATGAAGGCTTTAGATAAATGTAAAGATACAACTGGAAATGAGGGTGAACGAGTGTGCTGGCGTAACCTCTAATTTAGCTAGATACTTCATCTTCCAGTATAGCTAGCTGACGCAGACATTTTGATACTTCGGCGTTCGGATAGTTAGGTGTTTTGATTTTTTGAGATTTTACACTTTCGGTATCTTTTGATTTTTCGGTGTTCTAAATTTCAGCATTCCGAAAGTTCGTCATTTTGATTTTCGGCATTTCGAGTGCCACATTATTATAGTTTTAGTCAACAATAAATGTGAACCCTACCCAGGTGCATTTAAACCAAGTGCAGCTCTCCACTTACCGGGAAGTGATACCAACCTGTGCGACAAAAGCAAAGAATCCATAGAATTAAAAAAATGTTGCATGACAGAGAAGTCACAGTTATGAAATAACTGAATAGTATTTGAGGGACCATGCTCAATTAACCAGTATAATCATGTGTTGGTTTATAATTGCAACTTATCCGCCGCGAAGCATACCTTTTTTTTATTTTCGCGGATTCTTTGCATGATCGTTGTGCTGTATGAATTTATAAATCTATGGGTGTAATTCATGAGGAGCTTGACACGTCGGTATCCTTTCAGAGTGTCACAAAATGTCTACGTGGTGCACTCTAAAAGTATTGGAATTCCTTGTCGACTAAAACTAATACTTGCACGGAAATAACTTGAATAAGTACTTAGAGAGCTGGATATGCTGTCTAGATGTTTCTCGTATCTGCTGAGCTTGCACGTAATGCTAGGACGCATTGCTTAAGGTATAAACCAATTACCTTCATTTAAACTCGTTCGAGGACTGGGATCAGTAAAACGCCAATTAAAAATTATTGAACTCACTAAAAACAAAAAAACTTTTTTTGAAAAAAAAACTTACAGTCAGTGCACAGAGCAGGCTGCTAGCAAATGCAGTGAGTATATTTCTGTCTGGACACATCAATGTTATGCGGCGCGTCATTGGCTCAACATCTTTCTGCAGAGCACCACAGTCTAGATGGTGATGGTCTATAAGTCCTTCATTTACCAGAAGTGGTCTCTTATAATGTGTTTTACTTTTACAAGTGTGTCAGTGTGTACTTTTCCAAGTGTGTTTGTTACTTTTCCAAGTGTGTCTTCTATGCAGCCCCCTAGAATAGGGTTAATTGAAGGACTCATTTAAAGAGATACAAGCTAGTTTTCTCTTTGTACCAGCACCAAATAGCACATCAGCACTACGGCCGCGTGCTCCACATAGCGCCCCTCAAAAATTTTATTCAGAATCGCCATGATGAAAAATAGCAATGGGCAAAGTGCATGGTTTAACCCAACACTCTCAAGACTAGATGTTTTCGTTACACCGGACGCACAGACAACAGGGGCGGCGCCAGGATGTTTTTACTGGGGGGGGGGGGGGGGCAACCACGAAAAGTGAGTTCCTCCGGGGAGGGGGGGCAAGCTAGCTCTGCTCCTACCAGGTTTTCAATATATGCTTCCGGGCACTTGGGTGGGCATAGGGTGGGCAGGCGAGAATTTTGGGGGGGCTCCAGCCCACCCTTGCCTCCCCCCCTGGCGCCGCCCCTGACAGACAATAGCATAGAGGCTCTTACCTGCCGTCTTCGCACTCGCCATTATCAAGAGTTGCAACATGCAACATCTGTGCACCAGGCCCCTGTGCATACAACGGGTTTTCAGCAAAAATATGTCGCTTCTTTTAATCAAAATATGCCGGAGGGAAAATGCCTGGTGATCGTATGCTTGGTAGTCTGAAAAAAGTCCTGTAACTGCGTTAATACGGCTTATTGTACACCATTCTATAGAAGCGGCAGCGGGGCTTAACACTCATGAACCATGGAAAAGCGAAGACAGAGAACAAGTACTCCCACGAGCAAACTTAGTTTCGAAAATGTTGGAGCGATTTCCTTTTTCTCGGAGTATCATTTCTAGAAGACATGCGTGGCCAATAAATATTTGTAGTACTTTAACCCACATATATGCGAGTAACAACGGCCTCATATCTCGTCTATGTAATGAAAATATACTAGCATTACAAGACTTTTAAAAAAAAAGCTATCGCACACACTGCACGCCTTCTTATAGTAGATGCACGTTACGTACGTCAATTCGACCACTACCAATTCCCTCTTGGAGCGAAACAGTGCGTGCTTATGTGCGTGTGTCTAAAAGATGTTAAGATCGACCTCCCTGGCTGGGTGCCGCTTGGACGCGGGGGACGATTGCAGCTAAGCCTGCCCTGATTTCTTCCGGATCAACGCTCTCGAGGTGCGCCATAAGCGGCGACAACACGCAAGTCATACTTCGAATTCTTTAGGGCTGTTGGCTCCCCTCGTCAAAAACTCTTTGGAAACGCCTGACTGACTGACGGCCCAGGAAGAGCTGTTTGAAATCGAGGCTGCTTGATTTGTTCGACGTGCCACGAGACGCGCTGAACAATTAGCCGAGAGCTTAGGATCCCTCGTCAGGTATGTTTCTCACACTCTGTGGTGCTTGCAAGTCTTCCATTCTCACAAGCCCTAGCCTGCCTAGCGCTGCAGACCCTATTCTGCACATGCGATGCAATGTTATTGCACTGTGATGTGTTGTACGTATTATTGCACTGTGACCTACGTTATGTTTCTCTCTCGCCGTGTGACGAACTGAACGTGCACCTTCTCTCTTTCCTGGGTTGAAATAAAAGCAGTGTTTGACTTTCTCTCTCTTTCTCCCTCTCTCGATTTTTTAATCCTTATTCTCTGCACCCTGCGCTCCCTGCTGGGATGCAGAAATTAGGTGCCTTCTTCTAACCACTGCCCCCCTCCCCCATTTGGCGGACAGAGATGAAGACGACAATTTCTTCGGACTGCCCTGAACTGAATGAACATGCTGTCTGTCAGTCTACAGTGATCTACAAGGTGGCTTTCCTGTAAGGTTTGTTTTCTAACCAAAAACTCTCGTTCATCTCGTTCACAGACCGCTTTTATTTCTCATTTTGAGCACGCGAGTACAACAAAATGTCACCTCTCCAAATTCCAGTGAAGGCAAGCGAGCACAACAAGATATAAAAAAGGAATGGCAAAAACGAAATGAGTGAGAAAAGCAGCCTGTGAACGAGAGTTCTTGGTTGAAAAACTAACCTTACAGAAAAGCTACCTAGCAGATATTTGCAAACTGGCCATTGTTTTCTCCTGCAGAGAATTTTCGGAAGACCAGGGCATAAAGGGCGAGCACCGAAACGCTCTGAACCAGCTCTCAGAAGCTCCCATCAAGCTTCCATGATGCTACCATCAACGTATATATAATATTCATATGGATGTAGAACGGCATCATTATCAGTCCAAGATGGCAGCGTATGATCGTGCCCGAAACAGGGCGTATACACAGAAGAAATGAAAAGGTAGCAGTGCAGCGCGAGTGCGGCGCGTTAGGTGAAGAACTACACAATATTACATTTATTTTTTGTTAATTCGTCGAATATGTCATTTCATGCAGGGGCCACCGAACTTGTGCCGCTGTTCGTAGTGGTACTCTCGGTCTCTGAAGCTGGATGAAGATAACTAAGAAGCCTGGTTTTTACTGGCTACATAAAATGTGAAATGAAGCTATACATCAAGATGAAAAAGAAAAAAAGACAAATCTGTGAACAGTCGGTACTAGCGCATAAATGGCGCGCCGATTGCGCCGATGAAAAACGTCGTCGGCGGCGGCGGCGGCGGCGGCACTGGCGGCGAAAACTCTTGGCGGCAGCGCGCCGAACAGTCGGCGCACACCTCTAGGTTTGAACCAACGCCTCCTCTAGAAGATGCCTGCCGCATGAGAAAAAAAACGGCTGTCACACCCTTTTCCTCCTTTATTTTAGAATGTTCTCGGTCACTAGCGTCACCTGTGGTGGACGGTGCAACAACGCAACACTTTGCATAGCCTCCGAAATAGTGGTGTACCGTTGCAAGTCTCAAACAACTGTCAACTTACGCGCCCCTAGGGGCCGCAGTTGAAAAACGCTCAGTTGGTACCGGCTGTCGTCGTGATAATGAATGGATGGATGGATGAATAGATATGGCTGTACCCTTTAGATCGGGTGGTGGTTAGCGCCACCAAGCCGTAATACTTAATGAACCAAAAACTAGATTTACTTTTTCTTTAAAAAGTGAGTTTGAGGATTCGTACTTTGCAATGAAGAGTTTTGTTTTCACTCGTGCATTGAGTTTAGCCACCAATCAGATAACCTCCTTCTAGTTAAGTCGGCCTGCTTAAAGTCTATTTCGCCCTCCCGGTCCTTAAACCCCAGTGCTTTGAAAAACTCTGTGCCATCATCCTGAACTATAGGGTGAAGCCCTTTACAGAACATTGTCAAGTGTTCGGCAGTTTCTTCTTCCTCTCCACAAGCACTGCATACTGTGTCTACCCCTTCGTATTTGGCCCGATATGTCTTGGTTCGCAATACTCCCGTCCTGGCCTCAAACAGTAGAAGACTACCCCGAGTATTATCATAGATCCTTTCCTTGGAGAGTTCCTGCTTCAAACTTCGATGAATCTCTAGTGCGGACTTCATAATCATGCCCATTTTCCACATGTCAGTCCTGATTTTCCTGATTTGCTTCCTCCATTTTGTATCGACATTCTTCATGTACAAGAAGCTGAAAACCTTCCTAGCCCAACGCTCCTCCCCCATTTCTCTCAATCGCTTTTCAAATTTTATCTTGCTGCTAGCTTCCCTACCCTCAAATGATGTTCATCCCATATCACCTTTCACTCCCTGATTTGGTGTATTCCCGTGAGCTCCTAAAGCAAGCCTACCTATTCCACGTTGCTTAATTTCTAATCTTGCACAAGACTCATGCACAAGATCTCATGCACAAGGCTGCATTGCCGAACGTCAGCCCAGGCACCATGACCCCTTTTCATATTCCTCTCACAACATCATACCTATTGTACTTCCACAGTGCCCTATTTTCATCCCTGCTGCATTCCTGTTACCTTTCGTCGTCACTATATTTCGTGTTCCCTCAGGTACTCGGTCCCATTGCTTATCCATACGCCCAGATATTTGTATTTATCTGTTATTTCTAGCGTGACCTCCTGTATCCTAAGCTCACTACCTTCGTTGTCATTGAAATTCATGACTGCTGAATTTTCCTTACTGAATCTAAAATCTAACCTATCTCCCTCATTACCGCAGATGTCCATCAATCTCTGCAAATCTTCCTTGTTGTTGGCCATTAGCACTACATCATCTGCGTACATTAATGCCGGTAGTGCCTGATCAATAAGTTTTCCTTGTTTGACTAAAGAGAGGTTGAAGCCAAGTCCACTTCCCTCTAATTTTGCCTCTAATCCTTGTAGGTACATCATGAATAATAAGGGTGACAGGGGGCACCCCTGCCTAAGCCCCCGTTTTACCTCTGCAAGCTTCGATACCTGTTTTTCCCACTTTATAACTACCTTGTTACCTTTATAGATACCCTTTAAAAGATTAGTGACTACATGTTCCACGCCTAGTGTGTCCAGTATTCCCCACAATTCCTCTTGAACCACGCTATCGTACGCTCCCTTGATATCCAAAAATGCTAGCCACAGGGGCCTGTGTTCCTTTTCTGCTATTTCGATGCACTGCGTCAGTGAGAACAGATTGTCTTCCAACCTCCTGTGTTTCCGAAATCCATTCTGCAGTTCCCCCAGCACCCCCTCATCCTCTATCCACGCCTGCAGTCTTTCCTTTATAATCTGCATCGCCAGCCTGTAGACCACTGATGTCACTGTTATAGGACGGTAGTTGTTTATGTCAGCTTTGTCCCCCTTTCCTTTATAGATCATGCTCATCCTGCTAAGTTTCCATCCATCGGGAACTTCCCCATCGATTATTATTGTACTCACTGCCTCTCTCAAAGCCTGCTTAGACTTCGGACCTAATGTTTTTATCAGCCTAATTGGAATGCCATCTGGGCCTGTTGATGTACTACTAGGAACCCTTTTCTCAGCCCTTTTCCACTCTTGTTGTGAAAATGGAGCCATTGCACCACTTTATTCGTCTTTGTCTATTGTGGTGCTTAAAGTACTTCGTCGTTGAAAATTTTCCGTCACCCTTGTTCTTATATATTCAATAGCTTCGTCCCCTTCTAGCCTAGCACCTTGGGCTGTAGTTATAAAGTTCTGCTCTAGGCTCGTCTCATCTCTTAGGGAGTTTAGATGGTTCCAAAATTTCGCAGCTGCCTTTCTATCTTTTTTATGTACTTCTGCCAGCCACTGAGCTCCCTTCCTTCTAATCTTTTCATTGATCAGAAGGGATGCATCCCTTCTACAGCTTAGAAAGGTTGCCCATTTTCTTTCCGCATCATCTGTCGGTTCACCCCGCTGCTTAGCATGTCTGTGTTCCCTAGAGGCTTCCTGACGTTTTGCTATGGCTCTCTTAACTTCCTCATCCCACCAACTTTTGGGTTTGTGTCTTCTTTTCCGGGGCGACTTGTCACGCGTCTTAGCAAGCTCTATCTCAAAGAGTCTAATTAGATTCGTGTATGTCCACACTGTCTTATTATCCTCCGTGATTACTTTCTCAATTTGTTTAGTGGCTATTTCAATTTGCCTTTCTGGATAAAAATTTTCCTGTAGTTGCTCATCTTGTCTCCTTCCCACTTTCACTGCTCTTGCAAAACTTAGCTTGATACGTTTGTGATCGCTACCCAGACTTCTGGAGCCACCTTCATCTATGTGCATTTCCCTGAGCTTATCATACATCCTATGTGACATCAGTGCATAATCTATCGTCGACTGAAGCCTTCCTACCTCCCATGTTATTTGCCCTTCACACTTCTCGGTACTGTTGCAAATGATCAAATCAAGCCTTTCACACATATCCATGATCATTTTGCCTGTCAGGTCGGTATACCCATCTATATCTTCTATGTGCGCATTCATGTCTCCTAGTATAATTATCTCGCACTCTCTTCCTAACTCCTGAATGTCCTTTGATATACACTCTACCATTGCCTGGTTTTCCTCTCTGGCCCTAGCTCCCGTCCACAAGTACACGAAACCAAGGAGTGTCATTTGACCTGCCACTTTCCCTTTTAGCCATAAATGTTCCTTGCACTCCTGCTTGACCCTTTGCCAGTCTGTACTTTTATGAATGAATGCCCCAATACCACCCCCCTTTCTGCTGCCTTCTGTTCTATTACAATATTCCCACGCGTAGTCCGGATTGTTTGGAGGTTGTTCCATGTCCCTGAGATGTGTTTCTACAAAACCGTATACCATCGGCCTCTCTTCCCTTAGCTGTTCTTCTATCTCTTCCCACTTCAGCCTGTTCCTACCACCCTGCATGTTAATATACCCTATGTCTGAATTGGCTCGGCGCTCGTGGCTACGTCCATTTATGCCCCGGACTCTACGTATCTTAGATATTGGTGCCACTTTGGAATCGTATCTGTCCATACCACCTGTCGAAGAGTCTCCCTGGTTGTTTTCCTCGTTACTAGCTATCCTGCACCCCGAAGGGCTCGCTTGCCCCCCAAAAAAGCTACTGCGCGTCCTTTAAGTCGCCAACCCACCTCATGACCTAGCCGCCCATCGAAGTGAATTCTGTCTCGTTGAAAACCCCCACACCTATGCACCTCTCTGTTTATTTCCACCACCTCAAAGCCTTTCTCTCGACTCATCCGCCATATCTCTTTGTTTGCGTTGACCACCGCTCTTTGCAGGTTGCTATCACGCACCGGTACCTCCGGTATCGTGCATATAACTACCTGCACCTTAGGAGAAGTGGCGCGCATGTCATCGACGCCTTTCGCCAGTGTGGCTGCTAGTCCTGCTGCATCTTCATTTAGGACATCGTTTAAACCGCCTACAATTATCACGAGGTTGCCTCTATCAGCTGTCGTTTTGAGCTTTGCGCTCGCTTGCTTCATGACTGCTTCCAGCTTGCGTCCTGGGAACGCCCCTACTGCAACCCTCTTGTCACCTCTTACCCTCTCTTTGATGGCTTCTGTGCATCGATTTAAATTTGAGTCCCCGGCGATTATCACATGCTGTGACTTTTCCGCTGGAGCGTTCTGCACCTGGGGGCTACTTGCACCTGTGACGCCGGCTCTTTTGTTCCCTTCCTGCCCCACCACTACCTCGCTGAATGCCTTGTCTTTCAATAGAAAAGTATCTGCAGTGTCCGCTCTGCTCACGTGTGATAGCTCCCTGAGCCTACAAGTTGCTTCTTCAAGCGAAAAACTCAAGGGTTTTGCAGTCCCAGTGCTATGTTGGTGGTAGCAAATAAAGTACATGAAGTTTATTATCCCTTTTTCCCTCTAACTTATAATGTTGGAAAAAGTATATTGCGTCTATTTCAGGTAAAATGAAAGCGCACAGAGCGCGAGCATCGAGACAGCCCATCCAGTAATTGTCCCCCAATCAGCGTAGCGCCTGAAGTTGAAGAGCCATCTGCGTGTTCACCGACCAAACAGTAGTACAAAAACAATATTTGCCTCCGAAGAAAAGATAACACACTTGAGGGGAAAAAAATAAGACTTTGCAGCAGACTAAGTGAAGGCTTGCTAAGAGAAATGAGACAGCAGGAGAAATCATCAGAAAAATCAGGGAGTAATAACTCCTATCAGAAGAAGGCTCAAACGTGTTAACATCTGCCTTTTCAAGCGACATTCAACAGTTTCTCTTCAGAGATAGTAACGAACAGAAAGGCAAGTACCCACCAGAACTCCGTGCGTTCGCGTTGACGTTACATTTTTATTCTCCGGCTGCTTATGAGTATGTCCGGTTGAAATTCAATTGCGCCCTTCCGTCACAGCGCACACTTCGGGATTGGTATCGATCCATCGATGGAGCTCCTTGCTTGACGGCTTAAGCAATTTCTTCCCTCGAAAAGTTTGCACAATCACGGAATGAACCTCTGTACTGCTCATTTGGTCATCGATGATATGGCCATACAGAAACACGTAGAACTTGTCCGCAAGAAAGTAATCGTGTATGTGGACTTTGGAACGGGCCTAGCTGATAGCAGCCTCCCTAATGCTAGAAATGCGTGTTTGTTGATGATTGTTGGTGTAAACATCCGATAAGACTCAAAATGTCAGTTGCGCACTTCTTAACTGACTCACTCACTGGCGCAGAGAGGGTGGGGCTGACCAAGCAATGTATCAAGAAACTTGCATCAGTGCGGGCCGAAGTTGTCTCTCTTACGTTTGACAGGGCCTCGTCGAACTTTACTATGGCTAGATGTTTAGATGCTCAGCTTCAGCAAAACTCTGACTTTATTACAAGCTTTGACAACCCAGCTGATAACGCTAAAAATGTTCACATTATTTTAGATGCCTGCCATATGATTAAGCTTGCACGCAAATTGTTGGCAACCATGAGCCACCTCTTTGACATTGAAGGGAAGCATGTGAAATGGGGTTATGTTGTGGCTTCGGAGGCACTTCAACGTGAAGAAGGGTTGCGGCTCGGCAAAAAACTTACGAAAGCCTACGTTCAATAAGAAAAGCAAAAAATGAAGGTACGATATGCCGTACAAGTTCTGAGTGCCTCAGTTGCCGACGCTTTGGACTTCTGCGAATAAGAGTTCAAGCTGCCAATAATTCAAGGGTGCGAGTGGAACATCTACGTTTACTAAAACTTTTGATCACTTGTTTGACATCTTGAACTCGAGGAACCCGCTGGCAAGGTCGTACAAAGCGCCCCCTCGGAAGGGGAATGAAGCATGCTGGAAGTCGTTTTTTCTTAGACTTGAGCGTACACAAACGGGATGAGAGATCCGACAGGACGTGCAGTGACAGAAGAACTAAAAAAAGCGGGTTCATTGGTTTTTGGATATGCACGGCAAGCATGGAAAGAATGTTTGGCAAACTTGTCAGCCAGGGTCAGCTGAAATGCTTGCCGGCACACAAACTCAGTCAAGACCATGCCGAAAACTTCTTTGGGTCAATATGTGGACGAGGCGGCCATAACAACAACCCAACAGCTTCGCAGTTTATAGCAGCATAAAAGCGTCTATTGGTTCAGACGGACGTCACGTTAAGTTCTGGACACTGATCTCAGGACATTGCCTCCGTATTGAATGCAACGACTCCTGCAGCCATGGTAGACCCAAGAAGAAATCTGCCTGCCATGCGCAAGACAACAGTCATGCAGCCCGATGACCACGACTATACGCATCGCATTGACTGGCCCGAAAGCCTTTCTGCTATTGTCGGTTCCGTGATGCCATACAGAGCAGGCTTCATTGTTCGAAAAGTTGAACTACGACTACCTGTGAAGAGTGCATAGCAGCCATGCATTCAGAAAAGATGACACCTTTATTTAAGTGTAAGAACCTAGGTGGTCTTGTTTCACCGTCGCGAGGCGCCATTAGCCTCTGTAAAGAAGTCGAGAAAGGACGGAGGCGGCTACAGCCTGAATGTAATTCCATCACAATGGTGAAGTCAGGATCAAAACACCTCATCCTGGAAGTTCTATGAGTGCCCTTCGAAAAAAACTGGTTCCATAAACTAGAGCAACACATCCGAGACTTCGATCCACTTGATAATCGCGTTTACAGTTTGTGCAAGCAAATCGCTGAACAATAGGTAAAAGTGAGGATACAACACATGATGAAGGAAATAAACCGAGAAATGGTCAAAAGTAAGGTGAGACCACTTTTGACAAGGGCAATAATTTTCAACCACCAGTAAGGCAACGACAGAAAATAGCGCAAAAAAACGGGGACACAAGACGAGGACACATGGCACAGGTGCTATGCCGCGTGTCCTGTGCCGTGTGTCCTCGTCTTGTGTCCCCGTTTCTTTGCGCTGTTTTCTGTCGTCACAATGCACCAACAAGCCCAAATTTCGACAGTGTTGACCAGTAAGGCACCTATGTTATTGACGATGCGTTTGATTTAAGCTTCACTGTTTGATGCCTGTGCACTTTAATTGAATTCTATACATGTCACTTGGCTGCGTGCAAGTCGCAATAAACATTTGCAACCAAAACTACTTATTTTCTTTGCTTTATAAACACACGAGTCACTTCACCCGCAGCGCGACGAAGCATGAATGTGGCAGCGCTCGGCTCATTTCTGCCACTCGCAACATGGCCGCTGTGCGCTCGGTGCGGGTTCTCTCTCCCGTAGTGGTGCATAGGCGGTTTCTACTCCAACAAGTTTTATGTATCCTCCTTGGTTTGAACAGGGTTTGAAGCACGACCTTCTGTATTTTACTGACCTGCCCAGCGAGCGAAGCGCCAGCACGCCCTTTCTGGCATTAGTGCCTGCCGCTATGCGCCCTGTGGCGCTGCAACTTACCTCACTCTATATTTTAAAGTGATGGCGCAGAGTTTTTCAAACCACTGGGGTTTAGGGACAGTGAGGGCAAAAAAAACTTTAAACGTGTATATATATATATATATATATATATATATATATATATATATATATATATATATATATATATATATATATATATATATATATATATATATATATATATATATATATATATATATATATATATATATATATATATATATATATATATATATATATATATATATATATATATATATATACAGAAGAATAACTTCAGTTGCCGCAAGGTTATATATATGAAAGTAGATGCGCTTCACATAACAACTGTTTATTGTGCCGACGTTTCGACAGGAACCCTGTCTTTTTCAAAGCATAATACTATATACACATGTTCCATGCCTTTTTATATCCTGTCGAGACAGGAGGGGAGGGGTCAATTGAGAGAGAGAGAGAGAAAAAAAAGAAGAAGAAACAGCGAAACGGGAGAACAAACATTAAATAAAATATAGAAAATCTAGGAGAAGAAGCAAGACCGACATGGCGTAATTAGAAAGGGGCAGCATTTCAACAGAGTAGGGCAGAGCTAGATGAGGAATGTCATCATTGTCAACAATACCTCCCCCGCACCCACACTTCCCCAAGTGGGCAGGGAGCCGCCGTTTTTGTATTTCACCTTTCTGTGTAGTCCGCTGGCGGCTCCTTCCTCTTTGAAGTCTATGACAAGTTAATGGGGAGGGCTTAAGGGCTTTAAGTGCATGCTGGTGGCATCGGGAGGAGCGAAAAAGCCGGTGAATGAGGCACCGCCATCGATATTCATTATATGCATTGGCTCCTTGTCAGTGAAGGAACAGAATGTGCGTTAAAGGATTAACGAAGGAGGTGCACTAGACTGTGACTCAGACAATGTCATATACCCCCTGGAATGTGGGGTATGTAACAAGCAATACGTGGGCCAGACAGACACTCTGTTTAGAATTAGATTCAACAATCATCGGGCACATGTACGATCTCTTCCAGGCCTTCCACTTTCAAAACACTGCACATTAAAAGACCACAGCTTTGATGACATCAGGGTTACACTACTAGAAAACAACTTTCGAACAATCAGAGAACGGGAACAACGGGAGTCTTATTTTATCTACAAGTTTAACACGATAAAATACGGAATAAATGAACACCCAGGCACTCTGTCTGCGTTACGACCGCTAAAAGACGCAAACGCTTCTCTCTAATCAGTCCGGTTTCATTACGACAATAATATTACCCGCTAACAAAGCTTTTGGCCTATGCATCTGACAACATAGAAATGATTTGCCTCTTCAAGCACAGCCGGAACGCACAGATAAGTGGTCCCGGAAGTCGTACGGTCCCCCCCCCTTTTTTTGCTTTTTTTTTCCTTCTTTTTTTTCTTTGTCAAGCTTCAACACATATTCTGTTCCTTCACTGACAAGGAGCTGACAGCTAGGTGGTTTCGTTAACTTTTTCCTACATGCGCGCATATCTTCCCAGTGCGCCGCAACTGTGTGGTGACTGTCCCGGAGTGGTACAGTCTCCCCCCCCCCCCCTGTTCTTCTTCTTTTTTTTTTCCTTCGTTAATCCTTTAACGCACATTCTGTTCCTTCACTGACAAGGAGCCAATGCATATAATGAATATCGATGGCGGTGCCTCATTCACCGGCTTTTTCGCTCCTCCCGATGCCACCAGCATGCACTTAAAGCCCTTAAGCCCTCCCCATTAACTTGTCATACACTTCAAAGAGGAAGGAGCGGCCAGCGGACTACACAGAAAGGTGAAATACAAAACCGGCTGCTCCCTGCCCACTTGGGGAAGTGTGGGTGCGGGGGAGGTATTGTTGACAATGATGACATTCCTCATCTACCTCTGCCCTACTCTGTTGAAATGCTGCCCCTTTCTAATTACGCCGTGTCGGTCTTGCTTCTTCTCCTAGATTTTCTATATTTTATTTAATGTTTGTTCTCCCGTTTCGCTGTTTCTTCTTCTTTTTTTTCTCTCTCTCTCTCTCAACTGACCCCTCCCCTCTTGTCTCGACAGGATATAAAAAGGCATGGAACATGTGTATATAGTATTATGCCTTGAAAAAGACAGTGTTCCTGTCGAAACGTCAGCACAATAAACAGTTGTTATGTGAAAGCGCATCTACTTTCATATATATATATATATATATATATATATATATATATATATATATATATATATATATATATATATATATATATATATATATATATATATATATATATATATATGGGTGTGTGTGTGTGTGTGTGTGTGTGATTCAAAAAAGAAATTGTGTGCAACAATTTCGGTGCAACAAATATAATTAAGAATAAAGGAGCACACTTACGAAAATTTGATAATTGTTTACTCTACGTTTCAGCCGTGGCACGGCCTTCGTCAGGATATATATAGCTATAGAATTAACTAGAAGGAGGTTATCTGATTGGTGGCTAAAGTCAAGGCACGAGTGAAAATGAAACCCTTCACTGCAAAGTACGAATCCTCCACCTCACTATTTAGGGGAAAAAAAACAAATCTAGTTTTTGGTTCATTAAGTATTACGGCTTGGTGGCGCTAGCCACCGCCCGATCTAAAGGGTACAGCCATATCTATCCATCCATCCATCCGCAGCTGTTGCTGGCGCCCAAAACATGGGTCGCCGCGCTTTTTTTTTTTTTAGTCTGCTCGCGTGACGCTGTGAGAAAAGCAGCAATGTTTACGCGTGCATACACTCTGGACAATTAAAATGAATAAAGACCTCTTTGTGAATAAACTTAAAAGTATAATGACGATTTTTTGCTGCCTGTTGCAGCTCGGCACGAGCTGCGGCACGAGCTGCGACAGAAGCGTGCAGGTCGGTGCAGTTTGTACTCCAGCGAAGCGAGGTTTCTTGGTGCAAATTAACCATCACGATGGTGGTGTGCTGCTTGCCTTTCTGCGAATCAAGGCAAAGGAAGGCTTCTGATGTGACTTTTCTTCAGTTTCCAGTGACCGAGGTCCATAAAAAATGGATCAAGGCGATTTCTGTGTTGTAAAGGACTACGTGTCTCTAAAAGAGTGAGTTGCTGGGCTGGTTGGTGGTGCATGAAAGACTGAAACGCATATTAGCGCAAAAAAAATACTAAACCGACAACCTCAAGAAAGTGAGCGACGACTCGCTATACTCACAACTGTTTATTAACAAACAAACAAACAAAATTGAAAGATGAGTGCACATATGGAAACCATGTCACTACATGTGGTTATGCAACTAGGTTTTGAAACACAACCATTGTGTGAAGAATTAGGGTTGAATAAGTTATTTGAAGTGCTGTTTCGTGTCAAAACAATTGCAGAGTGTCTTGAATTCATTATTCATGTACCTGCGGTCTACATTTGCCATTTGAGACGAAGTTATTTCTGCGCAATATTATCTGTATTGGGTTGTTTTCTATGCGCGCCGGATGCCGCAAACACTGTCAAGTGTCATAGTCTTTGCCTTTTCTTGCCCAGACAGTAAATGCAAGCAAGCTGAGTGTAATCCAACGGCAACAAGTCTACCATTGTATACAAATATAGCAGGTATCATGAGTTAAATAAACATTTCGTGGCCAGCGCTATTTACAACCTGTTTATGTCGTCATTCTTTCTTGTTTTGCATGCTGATACACGTGTTTGTACCTGATTTGCGATTATATTTGGAACATAATGCACTGAAATGTCAACTAAAATGCAAAAAAAGGTTCTCAAAGTCACATAAAATAAAACGATTCAAGAAAGCCGTCACATTTACTCAATGCGTGATGAAACTCTTCTCTAACCGGCGGCAACCCATGCATTCCCATGCATTCAACGGCGCTCAGAATGGATGGATGGGTGGATGGATGGATGTGGCTGTACCCTTTAGTTCGGGCGGCGTCTAACACCCCCTAGCCGTAATACTTAGTGAACTAACCATTAGATATATCTTTTTTTCCTTTAAATAGCGAGGTTGAGGATTCATACTCTGCAGTGAACGGTTTAGTTTTCACTCGTGCCTTGACTTTAGCCCCCAATCAGATAACCTCCTTCTAGTTAATTAAAGTCTATTTTGCCCTCCCTGTCCCTAAACCCCAGTGCTTTGAAAAACTCTGTGCCATCATCCTGAACTATAGGGTGAAGCCCTTTACAGAACATTGTCAAGTGTTCGGCAGTTTCTTCTTCCTCTCCACAAGCACTGCATACTGTGTCTACCCCTTCGTATTTGTCCCGATATGTCTTGGTTCGCAATACTCCCGTCCTGGCCTCAAACAGTAGAGGACTACCCCGAGTATTATCATAGATCCTTTCCTTGGCAAGTTCCTGCTTCAAACTTCGATGAATCTCTAGTGCGGACTTCTTAATTATGTCAGTCTCCGTTTCATTCACCTTCTTCCTAACCAATAGTTCATTTTGGTTTGGCCACCTGCTGTTTTCAAAGTATTTACCAGTCAATTTCCTGATTTGCTTCCTCCATTTTGTATCGACATTCTTTATGTACAAGAAGCTGAAAACCTTCCTAGCCCAACGCTCCTTCCCCATTTCTCTCAATCGCTTCTCAAATTTTATCTTGCTGCTAGCTTCCCTACCCTCAAATGATGTCCATCCCATATCACCTTGCACTCCCTGATTTTGTGTATTCCCGTGAACTGCTAAGGCAAGCCTACCTACTCCACGTTGCTGAATTTCTAATCTTGCACAAGACTCATGCACAAGATCTCATGCACAAGACTGCATTGCCGAACGTCAGCCCAGGCACCATGACCCCTTTTCATATTCCTCTCACAACATCATACCTATTGTACTTCCACAGTGCCCTATTTTTCATCACTGCTGCATTCCTGTTACCAATATTTCCTGTCACGTATATTTCCTGTTCCCTTAGGTACTCGGTTCTATTGCTTATCCATACGCCCAGATATTTGTATTTATCTGTTATTTCTAGCGTGACCTCCTGTATCCTAAGCTCAGTACCTTCGTTATCATTAAAAATCATGACTGCTGATTTTTTCTTACTGAATCTAAAATCTAACCTATCTCCCTCATTACCGCAGATGATCATCAATCTCTGCAAATCTTCCTTGTTGTCGACCATTAGCACTATATTGTCTGCGTACATTAATGGTGGTAGAGCCTGATCAATATGTTTTCCTTGTTTGACTAAAGAGAGGTTGAAGCCAAGTCCACTTCTCTCTAATTTGGCCTCTAATCCTTGTAGGTATGTCATGAATAACAAAGGTGACAGAGGACACCCCTGCCTAAGCCCCCGTTTCACTTCTGTGGGCTTGGATACCTGTTTTTCTCCGCTTTATAACTACCTTGTTACTTTTAAAGATTTCCTTTAAAAAATTAGTGACTCCATCTTCCACACCTAATGTGTCCAGTATTTCTCACAAGCCCTCTTGAACCACGCCATCGTACGCTCTCTTGATATCCAAAAATGCTAGCCACAGGAGCCTGAGTTCCTTTTCTGCTATTTCGATGCACTGCGTCAGTGAGAACAGATAGTCTTCCAACCTGCTGTGTTTCCGAAACCCATTCTGCAGTTCCCCCAGCACCCCCTCATCCTCTATCCATGCCTACAGTATTTCCTTTATAATCTGCATCGCCAGCCTGTAGACCACTGATGTCACTGTTATAGGATGGTAGTTGTTTATGTCATCTTTGTCCTCCTTTCCTTCATAAATCATGCTCATCCTGCTAAGTTTCCATCCATCAGGGACTTCACCATCGATTATAGCTCTGCTCACTGCCTCTCTCAAAGTCTGTTTAGACTTCGCACCCAATGTCTTTATCAGTATAATTGGAATGCCATTTGGACCTGTTGATGTACTACTTGGAACCCTCTTCTCTGCCCTTTCCCACTCTCGTTGTGAAAATGGAGCCATTGTGCCACTTGATCCACCCCTGTCTATTGTGGTGCATAAGTCACTTCTTTGTTGAAATTTTTCGGTCACCCTTGTTCTTATATATTCAATAGCTTCGTACCCTCCTAGCCTAGCACCTTGAGCTGTAGTTATAAACCTCTGCTCTAGATTTGTTTCATTTCTTAGGGAGTTTAGATGGTTCCGAAATTTCGCAGCTGCCTTTCTGTCCTTTTTATGTACTTCTGCCAGCCACTGAGCACCCTTTCTTCTAATCTTTTCATTAATCAGGAGGGATGCTTCCCTTCTAGAGCTTAGAAAGATTTCCCATGTTCTTTCAACATCTTCTGTGGGTTGACCCCGTTGCTTAACCTGTCTGTGTTCCCTAGAGGCTTCCTGACGTTTTTCTATGGCTCTCTTAACTTCCTCATCCCACCAACTTTTGGGTTTGTGTCTTCTTTTCCGGGGTGACTTCTCTTGTGCCTTAGCCATGTTTAGCCCAAACAGTCTAATTAGATATATGTACGTCCACACAGTTTTATTATCCTCAGTGATTACTTTCTCAATTTGTTTATAGCAATTTCTATTTGCCTTTCCGAATGAAAATTTTCCTGTAGATGCTCATCTTGTCTCCTTCCCACTTTCGCTGCTCTTCCAAAACTTAGCTTGATACGTTTCTGATCACTACCCAGACTTCTGGAGCCACATTCATCTATGTGCATTCCCCTGAGCCTATCATACATCCTATGTGACATCAGTGCGTAATCTATCGTCGACTGAAGCCTTCCTACCTCCCTTGTTATTTGCCCTTCATCACTGTTTCAAATGATCAAATCATGCCTTTCAGACATATCCATGATCATTTTGCCTGTTGGGTCAGATAACCAATCTATGTCTCCTAAGTGCGCATTCATACCTCCTGGTATAATTATCTCGCACTCTCCTCCTAATTCCTCAATGCCCTTTGATATACAATCCACCATTGCCTGGTTCTCCTCTCTGGCCTTTGCTCCCGTCCACAAGTACACCAAACCGAGGAGTGTCATCTCCTAATTCCTCAATGCCCTTTGATATACAATCCACCATTGCCTGGTTCTCCTCTCTGGCCTTTGCTCCCGTCCACAAGTACACCAAACCGAGGAGTGTCATCTGCCCAGCTACTTTCCCTCTTAATCATAAATGTTCCATGCATCCCTGCTTGACTCTTTGCCAACCCACGCTCTTATGTATAAATGCAACAATTCCAACCCCCTTTTTGCTGCCTTCTGTTCTATTGCAATATTCTCATACGTAGTCCGGATTGCAGGCTTTATGTCCCGAAGATGTGTCTCCTCAACCCCATATACCATCAGCTCCTCCTGCCTCAACTGCTCTTCTATCTCTTTCCACTTTAACCTATTCCTGCCACTCTGCATGTTAATATAGCATACGTCTGACTTAACTCGGCCCTTGTGCTTACGTCGAATTCTTCTACAACGGACTTCGTGTGGCTTGAATATTTGTGCCCCTTTAGGTCCGTCTTTGGCTACACTGTTGGCCTCAGGGCTCTGGGTCGCCCTAAAAAAGCTTGGGCTTGGTGACCCATTCTCTTACTGACCCTCCTGCCCGTCGCACCGCTGTAGTGAATGCCATCCTATGCAAAAAGGCGAGCACCGGGCTCGTACACGTCTTGGTTAACTTCCATTACGCTGTATCCGAGTTGCCTGCTCAAACTTTTGATCACACAATGTGCCTCCACTACCCTCCTTTCAATCCCACGAGGCTGCCCCCAGACCTCTGGGGCTGTGCATATGGTCACATGCACATTCCCAGAGGTTTCTCGGAGCTTACGCATCCCATCCTCTAACTTTCTTTGAAGGTTCTGATCTTTACCCTTCAACACACCATTGAGCCCAGCATGAATAAGGACTAGATTTTCGCCCTCCATGCTGTTTTCTACAACCTCCTGAGCTTTGGCCAGTTCATCCACCATGCTCTTCCCTGACTGTGCCTCCACCCTGACTCTCCCATCTTCCTTTACTGTCTTGAAGACGCCATCCCTAACCCTGGCCACGTTACAATCCCCCACCACTAGGACCCTTCTATGCTCCAATCGCTAGCTTCCTGTTTGTGATGGCGCCCCTGTTTGATTCATCTGTTTCTCTCTCTGCCGTCTGTCCTGTGTTTCTGCCCTGCTTGAAGACCGCTGCGCCACCGAGCTGCATGTTCTCGGAGCCTCCGTGCTGTGGCCAAACACTGCGGCTCCTTGACCTCCCTTCTAGCCTGTTCCTTCCCGACTGTCGCCTTCTCCGCTACCCACGCCTTCCGTCTCACACCGCTCGGGGCCGGGGCAAAGCGCCATTAGCGCCTTTACCCGCTGATCTAGCTCGGTCCGCCCTTCCCCTTCATTCCGAAGGCCGCCCTTCATTTGCTTTAATAAACTGGCGGTAGCCTCCTCCCGCTCACGCGACGCTCCGAGCTGTTTTTGTAGTTCTATGCTCTGCTCCCGTTCCGCCCTAATAAGCTCCCCCTGAAGCCCCTTGATGCTAACCTCCATGCGCTGCACGGCCGCCTTCAGTGCCTCGCACAGCCTGCACATGAAACTCGCCTTCTGCGCGTCAACCAAACTCGGGAATGCTGTCTCATTTAAGTAGCACCAGCACTTGATTTCTTCGCACTGCACCAGCTCCCTCTCGCTCGTGGTTTTCCTAGCCTCCTTAGCCATCGCCCGCGCGACCATGGGACCGAGTGCCCGACAGGCCTACGTTCAACCCAAATCCCGCTATCCAGCCGCCTTCGTTAACTCTCGTACCTCAACAACTGTTTGAAGCTGCCGCTTACACCACACACAACGTGTTCAATTTCGCTAGTAACCTTTCACTAGGTTCCCTTAGTGTTCGGCTCTAGCTTTTCAACAACTAACCAAGCGCCCCAACCTTCACTCTAAGCCAAAACGGAGCAACAGGGGTATAGGGGTTGCTCCTTTCAGGGAGCAATTGCATTGCCACTCCCATTACTCTCCTAAAAGGAGTAACTGCAGAGGGAGGAACCGTTGCTCTCCTTTCAGTTCCTCCTTCGGGGGATGAACAGTTACTCCCTCCAGTTCCTCCCTGCAGACCAACAGTTACTCCCACCAGTTGCTCCCTGCCGACCAACCATTACTCCCACCAGTTGCTCTTTTAAGAGCAACAGTTACTCTTTACCGTTCCTCCCACGTGTTCGCAGTTACTCTCTGAAAACCAACTGCACATGCTTCCAGTTACTCCTTAGGGAAATGAGTATCTCGAGTATGCTTGTCACACGCTTAACACATGGCGAGAGCTCCTTGGAAGAGCACTGCTTGGGTGCTTCTAACACAAAAAGTGGACAATATTGAAAGGAAAATAAATGCTTTATTGTTCTTTTTATGAGGCGACGTGTGACCACACGTAAAAGTAGACTTCGCCACACCACAGCCAGCACTAAACAAACACCATAATACATCAAAGGTTTTCTGCGTCATCCGTGGAAAAACAATCTTGAATTTCTAGCATAGGGCAGTCTGTGTCATCATTGGTGAGAGAAGGGCAACTTCTCCAATTCTGAAGAACTCAAGTTTCGCAGCTGGTGTTTCCATCACGCTAGCGCAGCAGAACGTCACCGCAGGCATATTTGAAGCATCTCATTCCTGCAAGAAAAAAATAGAAGTGTGAGGTTAAACATGCCAGAATCGATTCATAACAATGAGTCACACACACTGCAGCAGCGCTTACATTCTAGGATGTCTACTGCAAAACGAAATGTGAAAAAAAGGAAGGTTCGGCCAAACGTTACTTGGCAAGCCATGTAAATGCTGATGTGGTAGACGCTCTTCACATGATGTCTAAGACAGCAATATTCTGGAAGAAAATGTGCAGCACCTCAACAAGGCATATTTGTAGCAGTTAAAGATACCCTTAGGTTCAGTTAACTTGTTTCCTATACACAGCTGAGTGACATTTCTATGAGCCAATTCACCAATGGGCATTCTAAATGAGGTCATGTGTGTGGCAAATAACACGTACTGTCCGCTCATGTTAAAATACTTATTTAGCTCGTGCACATAGTTGCTCTCGATTCTACTGTTATATCATACGCTGCTGCGTCTTGAATTGTGCAATACCTGTAGGCACAAGCCAAGCATGCAAAGCCTGCTTGAAAGCAACCATTTGCAGAGGCTACATGATAATCTTCAGTATATTTCTTTGTACCTGACGCAAACGGCTGGACAAAACTATAGACAAATAAATGTAGACCGTGCTACCTTCAAAAAATGCTTTAAATTTAGAAAACTAGGGTGCATTTGTTCACTCGGTTGACGAGTCCCAGCCACGAGATATGTAAACGAAGCAATATATCAATATATCTTAAGGCATGCACAGATATTCTGATTCTTTGTTTGACAGTGTCACAGATAGCTTGCCAATACATATATATTTGAGAGCAACAAGATGTGAAGCTTTTATTAGCTCAACGTCTTGTTAATTCACAGCCAAACAGGTCACTGCTTGTAAGACAAATTGGAATAAGCACACCATGGTTTCCAAAAAAAAAAAAGCATTATTAGAAGTTAGCTCCCGGTGTGAATGTCTGCCTATTTATTTTGTACTGCCTTCTACATGTGCCACAAAGACATTTGTTGAGGATGTGCTACCAGTCAAGCCAAGATCGCATACTTGGTCAATGTGATGGAAATACAAACATTAGAAACACTGCCACCTCTAGTAAGAGCATAACACTTCAGTATCTTGGACTATCAAAGAGGTGCGCAAGAAAGTTAAGCCCACTCTTGTGAAACTTTGAACGCGAATATTTCAGAGTGGGGGAGGTCAACATGCTGTGGCACTTTTAAACCCACGAAACATCTGCAGAAAACAGGGTAAAGGCAAGTCAAGAAACGCTGTTATGAAGGCCTGCGCATGGACAGCTTTGTGAATCTAGGCCCAAGTGTTATGCTTTGTGCAAGCCAAAATCCATGTAAATAGGGAAAGCATACTTTTAGGAGTACCAGCGTAAACAAATCTTGGCAGTTGGCTTTTTAGTACAAACAGCAATCCCTGCAATGAAAACATAAACATTTTATCTTAACGGTAACAGTGTGAGCACACACACGGGCCAGCGGAGCCATGTCGAATTGTCAGTGCCAGTGTAACCATGTGGCATAATGAACTATTCTCTGGCCAACACATGCACAGTTTGCCCCTAAAAAGCGATGCTTTCATATACGTAGTACAAAAAGTCTGCACTTACCAAAATTCACTTGCTTTCTGTACTTTAGCATCGTTGGGAGCATCTTTATCTGCAGTATAACCAAATTTGTGTCATATCCCTGAAAAAAAAAGTAAAAGACATGCATCAAATATTGTTTCATTTGGTAGCAGTGAAGTCAGGTTAAGAACAGCCAAGTGGGAATCAGCCTAATTATGTGCATGCGGCAAATCCCAAACGGCGTTATTGAGGTTGTCAAAATTTTCGTCGATTGGTATTAACGTCGATATGTGACTTCAACGGCATGCCAAGTTTTCACAGCGCATAAAGATTTCATGATGCAGAATAATGACAGTGCTAACGAGAACATACAGCATTTATGATTGTCTTTTACAATATTCAGTTTTGCTAAGGTTTTGCATCACTAAAGAAATCTGAAAGATTTGGGTCATTCCTCCTCCAATTGTTCTGTCAATATGTAAACAGAACATGTAAACTGCTCACTTGATGGTGCGCTTATAAAATAGTACGTTCAGCGCAGAGGTGAAGCAACTGACGCAGTGATGTGGGCAGATTTTTTTTTTTAGGCGTGCGGGGAGGGGGGGGGGAGGTCCGCTTATCTGAATAGGCCCGGCAAGCGAATATGGTCGTCAATTTGGGCTCCCTACGCCCGGCCTAAAAAAATTCTGTGCGCAACCGCCTGGCTATGCCAGTGAAGTGAGGCGACAATGATTTGTTTACTTACTGATTTACATACACTTTACATCTCTAAAAAATGCGGCCCAAGGCCCCAACACTCAGCCGTTAACATTACATAAAGCCAATGGTAGAAAAGTGCCAGTATGAATGCAGCTACAACCCCGCCCCAATGTTCTTTCAAGCGAGGTAGTGTTGCGGAAATGAACTTTTAATTGCAAAAGTACACTGGCACTGCAGTGGTGACAGGGGAAGCAAAAGGGTATGCAGGCGGTAATAGAGGTAATTTAGTCCGATACGGCTAGCAATGGATACGGTGAATAAGAGCAAAGCATTTCTCTTTCAATAGCGCAACCACTCAACAATGTATTGTAAGAGCATTAAATGCTGCTGGAAATGCCACTCACCTATACGCTGACGCATGCACAGTCCTTTGTCCGACGAGCGAACAGGCTTGCAGATAGCTGAAGACGTGTTTACGATGTGTTTGTTCCACCAAGCAGCAAAATCCACAACTACTTCGCGCTCCATAAAGATAAATATACACTAACCTTCATCACGAATAAGTAGAAACGCAAATCTGCGACACACACACACACGATCAAAACATAGCTCACAGCTCGGACGTCCATGTGCTCGCCAACCACAGACCATATGAAAATGAGTAAGTAGTGCGAACGCGAACCTAGTTGCGCCGAAAAAAAAAAAAACGTCGAGCAGTGGCAGCACAGGCGTCAGCGCAATAATTTCAGCGTGTTCTCTTAATACAATTATAAAAACCAACTGAGGTACACTAAAACTCATAAATAAATATAAAAAGTTGAGTGTAATTTTTATTTAGTGCTAGTCAACATAAACACTAAATAAAAATTACTTTGTGACTTACATCGTTTGCTACGCTAGCGCCACACTTGTCGTGCGGGCGCAGATGGCGCAGATTTGTCATTCTGCCCTCAACCTACACGGTGAAGCGTGCTACTAAGTGAATGGCTGATGAGAAGCGCGTCTGGGTGCGCTTTTTTTTTTTTCTCCGATATATTTGGGCGGGGGGGGGGGGGGGGGGGGCTCCTTATGCACGTGTTTTGGTGCTTGATCGACTTTGACGCCCTTACTTCGCGGACGAACGGCGTGTCTAGGCTTTTTTTATCGTTGTTTTGCACGTGTTTCGGCGTTCGGTCCGCTTTGACGTGCCAACTCTCCATTCTGCTGCTGCGTGTGTTAGGTATTTGCCGTACTGTATTCTCAGGCCTTCTGTGTTCAGCCAGCGCTGCTATCTTATTATCTACGGATGATAAAATAAATCACTGTTTTGGTTTGGTGAAGTTTGGCACACAGAACAAACAATAATCTGGCCCATGAATATCAATGTGGGCGGCATGCATATTTGTGTGCGGTGTTCTGCCGGGGAGTAACCGTTGCGTGACGAGAGCATTTACAACGGTTCCTCCTTCCGTTGCTCTCTTACAAACTTAAGATGAATACAGTTGCTCCCCCATTCTCGAACAAGTCGGCCATCTTGTTCCGCTTGGTCTTTTCGGAGAGTAACAGTCAGTCTGAAGGAGTAAAAACAGCCGTTGCTCCCATTTTGGCCATTTTTGGCTTAGAGTGTTCTTCAAAACAGCCGCCTAGCCCGTTCACGTGGTCAACGTCACTACAACGTTGCCCGTGTCCCACACCTACAATACTCGCAACGCTAATTATTGATTAGGAGAGAAAAAATAATAATGGTTACACAAACACACAGAAATGAAGAGAAATTTATCTCTCGTTGCACGCTGGTTCCGCACCAATCAACCTTGCACAACCTTGCACGACCTTCAATCTGCTGAACAGGCGGAGTGCGCGAAAACACCTCCGCACAGCTCGGAAGTAGGGCGAGTTACCCCAGCTGAGATGTCTGCTCAGGATGGATGGATGTATGGATGAATGGATGTGGCTGTACCCTTTAGATCGGGCGGCGGCTAACGCCACCTAGCCGTAATACTTAGTGAATTAATCAATAGATTTATCTTTTTTTTCCTTTAAATAGTGAGGTTGAGGTTTCGTACTTTGACGTGAAGGGTTTAATTTTCACTCGTGCTTTGTCTTTAGCCACCAATCAGATAACCTCCTTCTAGTTATTTCTACCCGCTTAAAGTCTATTTTGCCCTCCCTGTCCCTAAACCCCAGTGCTTTGAAAAACTCTGCGCCATAATCCTGAACTATAAGGTGAAGCCCTTTACAGAACATTATCAAGTGTTCGGCAGTTTCTTCTTCCTCTCCACACGCAATGCATACTGTGTCTACCCCTTCGTATTTGGCCCGATATGTCTTGGTTTGCAATACTCCCGTCCTGGCCTCAAACAGTAGAGAACTACCCCGAGTATTATCATAGATCCTTTCCTTGGCAATTTCGTGCTTAAACGTTCGATAAATCTCTAGTGCGGATTTCTTAATCATGCCAATTCTCCACATGTCAGTCTCCGTTTCCTTCACTTTCTTGTTAACCAATAGTTCTTTTTGGTTTGGCCACCTGCTGTTTTCTAAGTATGTATCAGTCAATTTCCTGGTTGGCTTCCTCCATTTTGTATTAACATTCTTCATGTACAAGTAGCTGAAAACCTTCCTAGCCCAACGCTCCTCCCCCATCTCGTTCAATCACTTCTGAAATTTTATCTTGCTGCTAGCTTCCCTGCCCTCAAATGATGTCCATCCCATATCACGTTATACTCCCTGATTTGGTGTATTCCCGTGAGCTCCTGAAGCAAGCCTACCTATTCCACGTTGCTTAATTTCTAATCTTGCACAAGACTCATGCACAAGATCTCATGCACAAGACTGCATTGCCGAACGTCAGCCCAGGCACCATGACACCTTTTCATATTCCTCTCACAACATCATACCTATTGTACTTCCACAGTGCCCTATTTTCATCCCTGCTGCATTCCTGTTACCTTTCGTCGTCACTATATTTCGTGTTCCCTCAGGTACTCGGTCCCATTGCTTATCCATACGCCCAGATATTTGTATTTATCTGTCATCTCTAGCGTGACCTCCTGTATTCTAAGCTCACTACCTTCGTTGTCATTGAAAATCATGACTGCTGATTTTTCCCTACTGAATCTAAAATCTAACCTATCTCCCTCATTACCGCAGATGTCCATCAATCTCTGCAAATCTTCCTTGTTGTTGGCCACTAGCACTATATCATCTGCGTACATTAATGCCGGTAGTGCCTGATCAATAAGTTTTCCTTGTTTGACTAAAGAGAGGTTGAAGCCAAGTCCACTTCCCTCTAATTTTGCCTCTAATCCTTGTAGGTACATCATGAATAATAAGGGTGACAGGGGGCACCCCTACCTAAGCCCCCGTTTTACCTCTGCAGGCTTGGATACCTGTTTTTCCAACCTTATAACTACCTTGTTACCTTTATAGACACCCTTTAAAAGATTAGTGACTACATGTTCCACGCCTAGTGTGTCCAGTATTCCCCACAATTCCTCTTGAACCACGCTATCGTACGCTCCCTTGATATCCAAAAATGCTAGCCACAGGGGCCTGTGTTCTTTTTCTGCTATTTCGATGCACTGCGTCAGTGAGAACAGATTGTCTTCCAACCTCCTGTGTTTCCGAAACCCATTTTGCAGTTCCTCCAGCACCCCCTCATCCTCTATCCACGCCTGCAGTTTTTCCTTTATAATCTGCATCGCCAGCCTGTAGACCACTGATGTCACTGTTATAGGACGGTAGTTGTTTATGTCAGCTTTGTCCCCCTTTCCTTTATAGATCATGCTCATCCTGCTAAGTTTCCATCCATCGGGAACTTCCCCATCGATTATTATTGTACTCACTGCCTCTCTCAAAGCCTGCTCAGACTTCGGACCTAATGTTTTTATCAGCCTAATTGGAATGCCATCTGCGCCTGTTGATGTACTACTAGGAACCCTTTTCTCAGCCCTTTTCCACTCTTGTTGTGAAAATGGAGCCATTGCACCACTTGATTCGTCTTTGTCTATTGTGGTGCATAAAGTACTTCTTTGTTGAAATTTTTCTGTCACCCTTGTTCTTATATATTCAATAGCTTCGTCCCCTTCTAGCCTAGCACCTTGGGCTGCAGTTATAAAGTTCTGCTCTTGGCTCGTCTCATCTCTTAGGGAGTTTAGATGGTTCCAAAATTTCGCAGCTGCCTTTCTATCTTTTTTATGTACTTCTGCCAGCCACTGAGCTCCCTTCCTTCTAATCTTTTCATTGATCAGAAGGGATGCATCCCTTCTACAGCTTAGAAAGGTTGCCCATTTTCTTTCCACATCATCTGTCGGTTCACCCCGCTGCTTAGCATGTCTGTGTTCCCTAGAGGCTTCCTGACGTTTTGCTATGGCTCTCTTAACTTCCTCATCCCACCAACTTTTGGGTTTGTGTCTTCTTTTCCGGGGCGACTTGTCACGCGTCTTAGCAAGCTCTATCTCAAAGAGTCTAATTAGATTCGTGTATGTCCACACTGTCTTATTATCCTCCGTGATTACTTTCTCAATTTGTTTAGTGGCTATTTCAATTTGCCTTTCTGGATAAAAATTTTCCTGTAGTTGCTCATCTTGTCTCCTTCCCACTTTCACTGCTCTTGCAAAACTTAGCTTGATACGTTTGTGATCGCTACCCAGACTTCTGGAGCCACCTTCATCTATGTGCATTTCCCTGAGCTTATCATACATCCTATGTGACATCAGTGCATAATCTATCGTCGACTGAAGCCTTCCTACCTCCCATGTTATTTGCCCTTCACACTTCTCGGTACTGTTGCAAATGATCAAATCAAGCCTTTCACACATATCCATGATCATTTTGCCTGTCGGGTCGGTATACCCATCTATATCTTCTATGTGCGCATTCATGTCTCCTAGTATAATTATCTCGCACTCTCTTCCTAACTTCTGAATGTCCTTTGATATACACTCTGCCATTGCCTGGTTTTCCTCTCTGGCCCTAGCTCCCGTCCACAAGTACACGAAACCAAGGAGTGTCATTTGACCTGCCACTTTCCCTTTTAGCCATAAATGTTCCTTGCACTCCTGCTTGACCCTTTGCCAGTCTGTACTTTTATGAATGAATGCCCCAATACCACCCCCCTTTCTGCTGCCTTCTGTTCTATTACAATATTCCCACGCGTAGTCCGGATTGTTTGGAGGTTGTTCCATGTCCCTGAGATGTGTTTCTACAAAACCGTATACCATTGGTCTCTCTTCCCTTAGCTGTTCTTCTATCTCTTCCTACTTCAGCCTGTTCCTACCACCCTGCATGTTAATATACCCTATGTCTGAATTGGCTCGGCGCTCGTGGCTACGTCTATTTATGCCCCGGACTCTACGTATCTTAGATATTGGTGCCACTTTGGAATCGTATCTGTCCATACCACCTGTCGAAGAGTCTCCTGATTGTTTTCCTCGTTACTAGCTATCCTAAGAGAACTTGTTGTTGGGCTAGTTGGTAGATCATTTCAAAAGTTAATTAGAGCACGAAAACTTGACACAATCACTCACACACGCACACACCCATGCATCAAACACACAGCGCTCACTTCCAACTGATTTATTCATGGCTCGAAGGCTTGAATATATACAGGACACATTGTGCGCACACACACCAAAAAAGGCCAACAGCAACATTATCAAAACGTACAGTTAATCAATGTCATCGCCTAAGATCGATAAACTGAAGTTCGCTTGGTATCAACGAAATTGAAGGGGCGCTTACACAGTTATCTTTATTTTTGTCAATGAAAAATGCTTCTAACACTTCACGTGCAGTTTTACTTGCGCTTCTGCCCAGAATCTTTGTTTCAGAAAATCGTGCGTCACATCCACACGAGATGACATGCGCAACCAGGTGCGCATACTTGTCATCTCTTTTCGTTAATTTTTGGGCGTGTTCCCTTAATTGGTCATTAATACACCGTTCGGTTTGGCCAATATTCACTTTTCCGCAGGATAAGGGTATGGAGTACACAACCCCCATGGAACACTTAACAAAGGCCCTCTCATGCTTCTTCTGACAGCCTCGCTTCTTTCTATCGCACACACTTTGGCACAGTCTTCCAAGTTTTTCTGGTGCGGAAAACACCATCGGTATGCCGTGCCTGGCCGCGACTTTCTTAAGGTTGTGCGAGACCTTATGGATATATGGCACAACTTGTGGCATAATCCTTGAGGGCTGGGTAGCAGTCATCGCTTCCCGTGTGATCTTAGGCGATGACATTGATTAACTGTACGTTTTGATAATGTTGCTGTTGGCCTTTTTTGGTGTGTGTGCGCACAATGTGTCCTGTATATATTCAAGCCTTCGAGCCATGAATAAATCAGCTGGAAGTGAGCGCTGTGTGTTTGATGCATGGGTGTGTGCGTGTGTGAGTGATTGTGTCAAGTTTTCGCGCTCTAATTAACTTTTGAAACTAGCTATCCTGCACCCCGAAGGGCTCGCTTGCCCCCCAAAAAAGCTACTGCGCGTCCTGTAAGTCGCCAACCCACCTCATGACCTAGCCGCCCATCGAAGTGAATTCTGTCTCGTTGAAAACCCCCACACCTATGCACCTCTCTGTTTATTTCCACCACCTCAAAGCCTTTCTCTCGACTCATCCGCCATATCTCTTTGTTTGCGTTGACCACCGCTCTTTGCAGGTTGCTATCACGCACCGGTACCTCCGGTATCGTGCATATCACTACCTGCACCTTAGGAGAAGTGGCGCGCATGTCATCGACGCCTTTCGCCAGTGTGGCTGCTAGTCCTGCTGCATCTTCATTTAGGACATCGTTTAAACCGCCTGAAATTATCACGAGGTTGCGTCTATCAGCTGTCGTTTTGAGCTTGACGCTCGCTTGCTTCATGACTGCTTCCAGCTTGCGTCCTGGGAACGCCCCTACTGCAACCCTCTTGTCACCTCTTACCCTCTCTTTGATGGCTTCTGTGCATCGATTTAAATTTGAGTCCCCGGCGATTATCACATGCTGTGACTTTTCCGCTGGAGCGTTCTGCACCTGGGGGCTACTTGCACCTGTGACGCCGGCTCTTTTGTTCCCTTCCTGCCCCACCACTACCTCGCTGAATGCCTTGTCTTTCAATAGAAAAGTATCTGCAGTGTCCGCTCTGCTCACGTGTGATAGCTCCCTGAGCCTACAAGTTGCTTCTTCAAGCGAAAAACTCAGGGGTTTTGCAGTCCCAGTGCTATGTTAGTGGTAGCAAATAAAGTACATGAAGTTTATTATCCCTTTTTCCCTCTAACTTATAATGTTGGAAAAAGTATATTGCGTCTATTTCAGGTAAAATGAAAGCGCAGAGAGCGCGAGCATCGAGACAGCCCATCCAGTAATTGTCCCCCCATCAGCGTAGCGCCTGAAGTTGAAGAGCCATCTGCGTGTTCACCGACCAAACAGTAGTACAAAAACAATATCTGCCTCCGAAGAAAAGATAACACACTTGAGGGGAAAAAAATAAGACTTTGCAGCAGACTAAGTGAAGACTTGCTAAGAGAAATGAGGCAGCAGGAGAAATCATCAGAAAAATCAGGGAGTGATAACTCCTATCAGAAGAAGGCTCAAACGTGTTAACATCTGCCTTTTCAAGCGACATTCAACAGTTTCTCTTCAGAGATAGTAACGAACAGAAAGGCAAGTACCCACCAGAACTCCGTGCGTTCGCGTTGACGTTACATTTTTATTCTCCGGCTGCTTATGAGTATGTCCGGTTGAAATTCAATTGCGCCCTTCCGTCACAGCGCACACTTCGGGATTGGTATCGATCCATCGATGGAGCTCCTTGCTTGACGGCTTAAGCAATTTCTTCCCTCGAAAAGTTTGCACAATCACGGAATGAACCTCTGTACTGCTCATTTGGTCATCGATGATATGGCCATACAGAAACACGTAGAACTTGTCCGCAAGAAAGTAATCGTGTATGTGGACTTTGGAACGGGCCTAGCTGATAGCAGCCTCCCTAATGCTAGAAATGCGTGTTTGTTGATGATTGTTGGTGTAAACATCCGATAAGACTCAAAATGTCAGTTGCGCACTTCTTAACTGACTCACTCACTGGCGCAGAGAGGGTGGGGCTGACCAAGCAATGTATCAAGAAACTTGCATCAGTGCGGGCCGAAGTTGTCTCTCTTACGTTTGACAGGGCCTCGTCGAACTTTACTATGGCTAGATGTTTAGATGCTCAGCTTCAGCAAAACTCTGACTTTATTACAAGCTTTGACAACCCAGCTGATAACGCTAAAAATGTTCACATTATTTTAGATGCCTGCCATATGATTAAGCTTGCACGCAAATTGTTGGCAACCATGAGCCACCTCTTTGACATTGAAGGGAAGCATGGGAAATGGGGTTATGTTGTGGCTTCGGAGGCACTTCAACGTGAAGAAGGGTTGCGGCTCGGCAAAAAACTTACGAAAGCCTACGTTCAATAAGAAAAGCAAAAAAAGAAAGTACGATATGCCGTACAAGTTCTGAGTGCCTCAGTTGCCGACGCTTTGGACTTCTGCGAATAAGAGTTCAAGCTGCCAATAATTCAAGGGTGCGAGTGGAACATCTACGTTTACTAAAACTTTTGATCACTTGTTTGACATCTTGAACTCGAGGAACCCGCTGGCAAGGTCGTACAAAGCGCCCCCTCGGAAGGGGAATGAAGCATGCTGGAAGTCGTTTTTTTCTTAGACTTGAGCGTACACAAACGGGATGAGAGATCCGACAGGACGTGCAGTGACAGAAGAACTAAAAAAAGCGGGTTCATTGGTTTTTGGATATGCACGGCAAGCATGGAAAGAATGTTTGGCAAACTTGTCAGCCAGGGTCAGCTGAAATGCTTGCCGGCACACAAACTCAGTCAAGACCATGCCGAAAACTTCTTTGGGTCAATATGTGGACGAGGCGGCCATAACAACAACCCAACAGCTTCGCAGTTTATAGCAGCATAAAAGCGTCTATTGGTTCAGACGGACGTCACGTTAAGTTCTGGACACTGATCTCAGGACATTGCCTCCGTATTGAATGCAACGACTCCTGCAGCCATGGTAGACCCAAGAAGAAATCTGCCTGCCATGCGCAAGACAACAGTCATGCAGCCCGATGACCACGACTATACGCATCGCATTGACTGGCCCGAAAGCCTTTCTGCTATTGTCGGTTCCGTGATGCCATACAGAGCAGGCTTCATTGTTCGAAAAGTTGAACTACGACTACCTGTGAAGAGTGCATAGCAGCCATGCATTCAGAAAAGATGACACCTTTATTTAAGTGTAAGAACCTAGGTGGTCTTGTTTCACCGTCGCGAGGCGCCATTAGCCTCTGTAAAGAAGTCGAGAAAGGACGGAGGCGGCTACAGCCTGAATGTAATTCCATCACAATGGTGAAGTCAGGATCAAAACACCTCATCCTGGAAGTTCTATGAGTGCCCTTCGAAAAAAACTGGTTCCATAAACTAGAGCAACACATCCGAGACTTCGATCCACTTGATAATCGCGTTTACAGTTTGTGCAAGCAAATCGCTGAACAATAGGTAAAAGTGAGGATACAACACATGATGAAGGAAATAAACCGAGAAATGGTCAAAAGTAAGGTGAGACCACTTTTGACAAGGGCAATAATTTTCAACCACCAGTAAGGCAACGACAGAAAATAGCGCAAAAAAACGGGGACACAAGACGAGGACACATGGCACAGGTGCTATGCCGCGTGTCCTGTGCCGTGTGTCCTCGTCTTGTGTCCCCGTTTCTTTGCGCTGTTTTCTGTCGTCACAATGCACCAACAAGCCCAAATTTCGACAGTGTTGACCAGTAAGGCACCTATGTTATTGACGATGCGTTTGATTTAAGCTTCACTGTTTGATGCCTGTGCACTTTAATTGAATTCTATACATGTCACTTGGCTGCGTGCAAGTCGCAATAAACATTTGCAACCAAAACTACTTATTTTCTTTGCTTTATAAACACACGAGTCACTTCACCCGCAGCGCGACGAAGCATGAATGTGGCAGCGCTCGGCTCATTTCTGCCACTCGCAACATGGCCGCTGTGCGCTCGGTGCGGGTTCTCTCTCCCGTAGTGGTGCATAGGCGGTTTCTACTCCAACAAGTTTTATGTATCCTCCTTGGTTTGAACAGGGTTTGAAGCACGACCTTCTGTATTTTACTGACCTGCCCAGCGAGCGAAGCGCCAGCACGCCCTTTCTGGCATTAGTGCCTGCCGCTATGCGCCCTGTGGCGCTGCAACTTACCTCACTCTATATTTTAAAGTGATGGCGCAGAGTTTTTCAAACCACTGGGGTTTAGGGACAGTGAGGGCAAAAAAAAACTTTAAACGTATATATATATATATATATATATATATATATATATATATATGTACAGAAGAATAACTTCAGTTGCCGCAAGGTTATATATTTGAAAGTAGATGTGCTTCACATAACAACTGTTTATTGTGCCGACGTTTCGACAGGAACCCTGTCTTTTTCAAAGCATAATACTATATACACATGTTCCATGCCTTTTTATATCCTGTCGAGACAGGAGGGGAGGGGTCAATTGAGAGAGAGAGAGAGAGAAAAAAAAAAGAAGAAGAAACAGCGAAACGGGAGAACAAACATTAAATAAAATATAGAAAATCTAGGAGAAGAAGCAAGACCGACACGGCGTAATTAGAAAGGGACAGCATTTCAACAGAGTAGGGCAGAGGTAGATGAGGAATGTCATCATTGTCAACAATACCTCCCCCGCACCCACACTTCCCCAAGTGGGCAGGGAGCCGCCGTTTTTGTATTTCACCTTTCTGTGTAGTCCGCTGGCGGCTCCTTCCTCTTTGAAGTCTATGACAAGTTAATGGGGAGGGCTTAAGGGCTTTAAGTGCATGCTGGTGGCATCGGGAGGAGCGAAAAAGCCCGTGAATGAGGCACCGCCATCGATATTCATTATATGCATTGGCTCCTTGTCAGTGAAGGAACAGAATGTGCGTTAAAGGATTAACGAAGGAGGTGCACTAGACTGTGACTCAGACAATGTCATATACCTCCTGGAATGTGGGGTATGTAACAAGCAATACGTTGGCCAGACAGACACTCCGTTTAGAATTAGATTCAACAATCATCGGGCACATGTACGATCTCTTCCAGGCCTTCCACTTTCAAAACACTGCACATTAAAAGACCACAGCTTTGATGACATCAGGGTTACACTACTAGAAAACAACTTTCGAACAATCAGAGAACGGGAACAACGGTAATCTTATTTTATCTACAAGTTTAACACGATAAAATACGGAATAAATGAACACCCAGGCACTCTGTCTGCGTTACGACCGCTAAAAGACGCAAACGCTTCTCTCTAATCAGTCCGGTTTCATTACGACAATAATATTACCCGCTAACAAAGCTTTTGGCCTATGCATCTGACAACATAGAAATGATTTGCCTCATCAAGCACAGCCGGAACGCACAGATAAGTGGTCCCGGAAGTCGTACGGTTCCCCCCCCCCTTTTTTTTTGCTTTTTTTTTCCTTCTTTTTTTTTCTTCGTCAAGCTTCAACACATATTCTGTTCCTTCACTGACAAGGAGCTGACAGCTAGGTGGTTTCGTTAACTTTTTCCTACATGCGCGCATATCTTCCCAGTGCGCCGCAACTGTGTGGTGACTGTCCCGGAGTGGTACAGTCTCCCCCCCCCCCCCCTGTTCTTCTTCTTTTTTTTTCCTTCGTTAATCCTTTAACGCACATTCTGTTCCTTCACTGACAAGGAGCCAATGCATATAATGAATATCGATGGCGGTGCCTCATTCACCGGCTTTTTCGCTCCTCCCGATGCCACCAGCATGCACTTAAAGCCCTTAAGCCCTCCCCATTAACTTGTCATACACTTCAAAAAGGAAGGAGCCGCCAGCGGACTACACAGAAAGGTGAAATACAAAACCGGCTGCTCCCTGCCCACTTGGGGAAGTGTGGGTGCGGGGGAGGTATTGTTGACAATGATGACATTCCTCATCTACCTCTGCCCTACTCTGTTGAAATGCTGCCCCTTTCTAATTACGCCGTGTCGGTCTTGCTTCTTCTTCTAGATTTTCTATATTTTATTTAATGTTTGTTCTCCCGTTTCGCTGTTTCTTCTTCTTTTTGTTCTCTCTCTCTCTCTCAACTGACCCCTCCCCTCCTGTCTCGACAGGATATAAAAAGGCATGGAACATGTGTATATAGTATTATGCCTTGAAAAAGACAGGGTTCCTGTCGAAACGTCGGCACAATAAACAGTTGTTATGTGAAAGCGCATCTACTTTCATATATATATATATATATATATATATATATATATATATATATATATATATGTGTGTGTGTGTGTGTGTGTGTGTGTGTGTGTGTGTGTGTGTGTGTGTGTGTGTGTGTGTGTGTGATTCAAAAAAGAAATTCTGTGGGTCCGGTGCAAATATAATTAAGAATAAAGGAGCACACTTACGAAAATTTGATAATTGTTTACTCTACGTTTCAGCCGTGGCACGGCCTTCGTCAGGATATATATAGCTATAGAATTAACTAGAAGGAGGTTATCTGATTGGTGGCTAAAGTCAAGGCACGAGTGAAAATGAAACCCTTCACTGCAAAGTACGAATCCTCCACCTCACTATTTAGGAAAAAAAAAAACAAATCTAGGGCCGAATTCACAAAGCTTTCTCTTTGGCTACGCATTTTCTTAGCCAAAAGTTCTCTTATCTGGAGGGATTACTATAGCGCGGTTATGAATTTAACTTATTCGGCACTTAAGAGGGCAAGGAGGACACACGATAGTCGATGAAACGACAAGGAAAGAAAGAAGTGTGTGCCGATAATATCAAGGTAGCACGCAAAGCGTCTAGCATCGAGAGTATACGATGATAGCCAATGATTTGCTGCATCTAAGTTTCAGTTCCGCGAGCGTCTGCTACAGCGCTTACAGGATGCCGCGTACGTTGTAATAGACGTTCTGGTGGGCTGTGCAAAGCCAAGCACTCGCCTTTAATCAACGACTGTAGCTAAAAAAATAATTGCACGATGGCCTTAAGCCACCGAGCAATCCATGCACTATCTCGCCAAGTACAAGTATAAACAACACTCCAGGTGCATCACATAAATGAAACCACACATAAGTCGATGCATGCAATGTTTTAAATTGTGCCTCGAATGCCTTCCCTTATTTAACGCGACCAGTTACCTTACATTTCATTGAAGCTGCGCTGCTACTTAACTAATTCGGTGCAATATAGCACGGTATAGTGGTGAACGTAAGGGTGTTTTGTACCTATAGTCAAAGGTAGCCTTTGTTACAATATTCTTATTACAAGACACGTGAGGGACTTTGGTGCCTGCAGACGAATTGTACGGAAATCGATAACAGCAGTAATCAAATGAAATTGTGAGCGCAATTTCGCTGGTTCCATGCACTGCAGCATTTTTATAAAGCCGGAATGCGAGAACGTGCATACGCTTACGCTTAGGTATATGTCTACGTAAAATGAGGGAGACTCGTCGGGAGGTGTGTAAGTGCTAATGCTTTTCACAAAACACGGTGCAAATATTTCATCCAGCGTTGTTTGAGTGCGCAAACAAAGCAAGGGACGTGTATACGAGTCTTGAGGTCGAGAGACGTTATCACACGTGCGAAAAGGATAAAAAGAGAGAGAGAGACTCTCGTTTCGGCTTCGCGAAAGCTTGAAATTGATAGATAATAAAGACAATTTTCTGGCCCAGCAGACGTCAGGGAAAGTCTCCGCAAAGCAGCGTCAGATGCTCGTAGAGCATAAAAAAGTGGAGTACGCGTTATATGAGAGTAACAGCCACTACGAAAGCGAGATGAAGTGTGACTGTCCTTAGATGTGAGAATCAATGCCAATTAGGAAAGTTGAGTTAATAACCCAAAACTTTCCTAAATAACGATAATGGAAGCAAACTGAGCATTCATTTAGTGATAGTGACACTAGTGACAGTGAACTTATAATAGTTGATTAGCGTTGTCACAGGCCGATATATATTTTTATTTTCTTATTTATATTTGGCAAACTATGAGAAGGTAGCCTACGTTAGCGCCGGCTATCCCAACGTCATGATAGTAATGTACAAGAATAAATAGCACACCGTTATACATTCACACGTGGTGGTTTCTATCTTCTAGTAACCTTGGGCAAACGCATTCTAACTATTTTTTCTATTTTTGACAAAGTTTCACCGGACGTTTTTGCATTTGGCTTCATTCGAAGGAATGACGATATATCAGCAATAGGGTGAATTCAAGCACTGCTGCAGTGGACGAGCGGTTACAGCGCTCAACTACAATCTAGGAGGTACGTGGTTCGATTCGCAGAATCACTGAGCACTTTTTTTTTTTTCAAGAGGTTGCCCGGCCTGACATTATGCGTGGTGGCGGGTACTAATTTTTTGAGAAGTAGGCTTTCGCACTTGCTTCTTTCACTTCCCTTTTGTTCCAAAAGCACTGTACTGTGCTCCTTAAAAATTAAACAATTCAGGGTTCATAATTTTCTCCTCCATCCTCTATTATCGCAAAAGTGTCCAGTACTGAAATACCAATAACATACCTGGTGTATCACTTTTCACGTGTTTGGATATTCTACCAGCAATCAGTCTTCACGGTGTTTTGAAGAAAATCTACACATGCAGTGAGCTAACTGCTTGCAGCCAAGCTACTGCCTTTGTAGGGACACGCTTTCGTGCTAATTTGGTGGGCATCATCACATGCAGCAAGACCAAAGAGCACGGACAGTTAGAGCTGACGCAAACAGCGTGATTAGTTTGTGTCTTCTCTCCCGCTATTTGTCATGCTGCACGCTTCAGTGTAATGTCGCTGTCAATGGTTAAAATGAACTATAGCAGTTATTCGAGTTCTGCTGAGAGGGTCCCCTATTGTCCAAAATGGAACAGAGCAATGGCAATTTGATTTGTGTGAAAAAGAGATACCCTGCTTTTGGTTACTAGAATAAATTTCTAAATGCTGAAGTTTATTTTTTATTAACAACAATTCCAGTGCAGATGAAAGGTGCATGGACAAAACTCGTGTATTCAGCTTGACTAGGTTTGTGACCTTAATTGTCATTGCGAACCGGTATCACAGTAAGCATAAATATCACACACATATACAACCACGGGTGATAGCTTGCTTATTCTGATTAAAATTGAAAGCTTGAAATCGACATCTTCAACCAACACAATGTGTACGAGATATGCCATGTAGAGTAGCTATGCGGTAAACTAATCTTCGCAGGTTTGTTCCATTTTACCAAATTTCTTGCCCATGACTGTAGGTTGGTAAATGAAACAACTTTTTGAACACACATATTCTGTGTAAGGTTACATTTATTTTTATGCAGTACAAAACAAATGGAAATAAATAATGGCTCAAAAGAGAAATAACTAGAAATAAATTCAGCCAAATCATTACCAAACTTACTCACCAATGATAAACGGATTCTCATTTAAAAGATACATACATACATACATACATACATACATACATACATACATACATACATACATACATACATACATACATACATACATACATACACATACGCACACACACATATACATATGTACACCCATACATACATACATACACTCAGTTGTAAATAATAAAATGAATGGCTATAAAACAACAATTCTAATACACTCATTCTGAATATACTACAGAAAGTAACTTACGAGAGAAATCCACCGGCACTATTATGTCTGAACACGGTGTTTCTCGAACCATCTCGCAAAAGCTTGATGCATAGTTTTCCGCTGCTGCCCAGTGACAAGCAGTTTTTATAAAAAAACACAAGAATAAAGCCCTTGACAATGTTATGCTAAAGAAAAGGGCTGTGCATCAATATTTTGTACATGTCTGCAATATCACTCTGTTTATTTACATAGCTTGGCTCATTCACAACCCACTAACAAAGCATGTTAGGACACTTGGGCTGAAAGTTGGCACAGCGCGAGTAAATTATAGACAATACATGAATAATACAATTATAAGCTAATAAGCTCCTTGGTGCAAACAGTGTTTATATTGATAGCTATAGGTGCCATTTCGTTTCCCCAAAACACTTATTAAAAGTAGAATCAACTTTGTTTCGCTAAAAGTTTCTATTCTGGTGCGTCGTGGTGGCCCAACTGTGAAAGTGACTCTTTCGGCCAAAAAAACAAAGACCAATTATTTTTCCAGTTCGTGAATTCACCCCATGCTAACATTGAGGCAGCTGGTAGGAGTGCTTTTGGAGAGAGGAAACCACCACATTCCCACCAGTTCTGGCCTTGGGTAGCTACTTCACTTCACAAAATGATGAAAAACACTCCTCAAAAAGACTTCAAAGTTTGCACACCAACACAGTTAGTTACCATACAGCTGTCTATTAGTCTGCTTGAAAAATATTGAGTTTACTGGTGGGCAAAGACTGTACACTATGTGAGGTGATGCTCCAGTGCACTGCATGTATGTCTTGCTGCTGGCCTCAACTGCGATGTTGCTCAGCACATATGTGTAAAATAACAACTAATACTATGCCACTGCAAAGTGATTATGTGTCATTTGCATGAAACAGGGACCACAATAAAAAAACATAACATTTGCCTTCACAACGTTCAAAAACTGTCAATAAATTTCCACAGAGTTTTCACAGTTCATCTGAGGATAGTAATATTGGTTGTAAACACATTCTTACTTCCACTAACAAACTATTTTAAGATGCCAGATTCAATATTAGAGTATACCAGCACTTTTGTAGGGCTAAACAATTGTACAGGCACCTAGAAAAACACAAGTGAATGCATGCTATAGCTACATATAAAAATAAACACTTTTATTTCTAGTCTGAGTAGAGCTGCATAGATGATAAGTCACTTGCATTACATTATGAACGAAGTTACCCGAGCAAAGTATACATTTAAAAAGTTACACTTACACAGTAGATAAGTAGACTGTTGAAGGACGGACAGGCAGTGGGATAATACCCAAGCACTAAAATCTACTGTCAAGATATACTAGGAGTAGTGATGATCCTCTTCCTTCCAAATAAAATAATCCACATAGATTCACTTCCCAGAGCTTATACACTCATGGCATCATTGGTGCTATACAAATGATAGTACACTGAAGGATTACATCGACTAAGTACATAATTACTGCATCCATGGCTTTACTTCTTGTACTACAAAGAATGCAAACACAGTTATCATTGGCTACCATGGATGCTGTGATTTCTGGCATGCAAATGTAGAGGCACGCAGGCACTTAACACACATGTTAAAAACTTAAGCTCAAAAATATTTGCCCACTAACACTACAGCAGCCTTTAAATTAGTGTCATAGTTTGGTATCTTCTATGCAAAATTTAAATAATTTCGAATGCAAGCAAAGGAACTGCTGAATAATGCACTGCTAAGAAGTTAAGCAGCAGCTGCTCCTGACATCACAATGTGCTCTTTCTGCTGTTGTAAACTTTGAGCAGGAGAACAGTCACTGGCAGTCCCTTTATACTTGTTGGTCTTCTGTGCTCTGTTCTTGATACACTGTACATGACCGTGGAGCACCGAACCCCTTGTTACTGCAGGAACTTAGAAAAATACAGATCATTGTTACAACCATGCTACATGCAAGAGTGCATAGTTGTCAATTATGTGCTCATATTTACAGATATTGTATTTTCAGAAGCCAATGACAAGCTTCAACACACACACAAACAGTGAAGGCTGAAAATATATTTAATATGATACAAGAGCAAAACCACAGTGTTATAGATGAAGGCATGAAACTTCTGACAGGCATAAAAAGCCAATAGAGTTTCTTTTATTTCGACTTTACACTAGGTGCGAGAAGTAGACCACAAATAAGTTCACTAAGAAACACAAGTTAGACTGCATTACAACACAAGAGCCAATGTTAATAACTTTAGGGCTGTCTAACATAGCCAGCTCACCATACCGCATATAGGAGCAAATGGGCAGTCTAGAAGACACAAAGAACTTGTGGATTATGAGTGTGCTTGTTACTGACATCTATTATTCTAAATGAAGAAAACCTTTCAAAAATGCACTTCATCAGGGGAAATAATCATACGCAACAAACACAACGGGCTCCTACAGGTGCCACCAACACTCACCATTATTGTTGATACCAGTGTGTTGCCGGATGGATATGCCGTGTCCTGCACAGAACACCAAAGGAGCGCCCCATGACTTGGATTGCATGTGTGCTAGCTGCATGGCTCTGCTGCTGAAATAGGCTAGCCACAGACAGAAAAATGAGAAGCCATGGCTTTGAAACACACTGAACGTCGCCATTAGAGATCAATAATGCATACTTAGGTCAGGTACAATTTGCAGAAAAATATATATCACTATGCAATCGTGGTGAACATGTTCGGCTGAAACACAAGCAACAGCACTGAGAGAGAAAAAGCTACATTAGGTAAAAGATGCAGTTACTGGCCCTATGTCATCTGAGGCTTCTTCAATAGGTCTTTCTGCTTGCAAGTTGTGAACAGCCAGGCAATTTTCACCCACTTGCTATTTCCTTCCAGAGCACTTGATCCACAGAGGAAGTCACAAGCTCGAGAGCTCAATAAGGAGTCAAAGTATTTGTGCTCGTTTCAAAGCACAAGCTTTTGAGTCTCAGATAATTGGAGTTTCATTCATAAGCTGCAGGCTTTCAGCTTTCAACATTCCCAATTATCTTGTAATTTAGTTCTATAAATGTTGAATAATAATTATGTGTAAGAATATTACAGGTATCCACTGAAAGCAACCATGCTTGGGTTTTCAATTTGTGCACAGTAAGTGGTGTTCACGTAATCGTATGTATTAAAAAAAATAACCTTGCAGCCAGCCGTTAGGCAGTTTTGTGCCCTCGAAGCTCCCAAGCAGATTGCAGTCCTTCCAAATGAGGCTGCCATGCATGCTTCCATGCCACATCCGCTGAATGATAACAGCCCCAGCAGTGACATAGGCTTGCACAGTTAGGGAGAACGTGTCCTTCCTATTTTTGTACAGGTGCTCCAAGTAATGATGAGGATTGATGTGCCAGAATGTGCAACCGATGCATCACAGGACCTTAACAAACCAATCTCTGCGATCTGTGAAGAGCCAAAAAGAGATCTGTGAAGAGTCTGTGAAGAGTCATAATCAAACAAGAGCTTACTTGTATCAAATCACAGAAAACTTTTTATGTATTTGCTCTATAATATATGTATGTATATAACAGTAGTAGTAAATTTTTCATGCTTCAACTTACCATAGACACGTTATAGAACTGCCTGAATGATACAAGAGGGTACCGGTGAAATTTAGTTCTGCAAGGTGAACTCACCGATGGCAGCATTTAGTAGCCGTCGGTGTCATGAGGAACCAAGTGTGCTCTACGGCCAACAGGCAAAGGGCATCTGCAGACTGGAAACTGACGATGACAGCAATGAAGGGCTGGCCAGGCGTGCACGTCCATTGATAAAGTGTAAGAACTGGCCATGACCGGCTGTTTTCAAGGCTCTAGTGCCGTGCAAAATGATGGCCAGACGAACTCGGAAACCTGTAGTTAGGCGATATTGGCCTACAACTTCATCCAAAGCAAGGCACCGGTGAAATCTTTGCTTTTTTGGGGGGGCTGGAGGGAAGCTTGGCGTTCACGGGCTCTCGCTGCCACATAGAACTCTCAATTTGTTACCGAAGAACAGTCTAGTCACGCTTCCAAAGTAACACGTTCCACAACAGAAAGTGGCATCTCGCAGTTTTGGTTGATCACATCACAGCGCTAGGACTATGGTTATCACAAAAAGGAGAAGTGACGACTTAACAAACAAAAGCGCCAAGCTGCCCCACCACGACTTCGCTGGGCAAAATAGTTATCAACGCTGTCTTTCAATTTTCGGTCACACGAGCACAGCTTGTTCACAAGTCTTGGAACGTCAACACAGCACCACTGTTCACAGCGAACATCGTTTCACTCCCGAAGAGTACATTGCTCTCAAGTAAATAGAAGCGTACGAGCTAACTAGTGGCGAAGCAAGAACCGAGCGCGTAGTTCATACGTTTCCGTACGTACTTGGGGTCACTCAAGTAACGTGTCAAAACGCTGTCAATCCGAAATGTCGCACAGCACCAAACTGAGAGACTGGAAAGTCAAGCGAACAAACTGTTACCGGCACACAAACACACATTGCAGGCTTCTCGAGTGCTAGTTGCCGTCGATACATCGACGCCGATCCCCGCTTGATAACCACACTGACGCACAGGCTTCGCTGCGCTTCACTGTGCACCATTGCACTGCCGCAGCTTTTCGCACTGCTTACACGCACCGAAACAGCTGCCGTAATCACAACGCATCCGGTCGAACGCTGAAGTAACTCATTTGAGAAGCGTTTGCTGAAAGTCGCACCGACCGATATGCTGTTTACGACGCCATGTTGCTTTCGACAACTGCGCAGCACATAAGATGATAAGAGAGCTCTTAGAAAGTACTTGCACTATTTTCACGGCGTGACAAAATTTTCTCTTATGTGCGAGGGGGGTGATATGACGAACAGGACAGGAGTGCCCGATGAAAGAAGTGTTTTGGTAACGTCACGGAGTGAGCTGATGTAAAGGGTATTGCTTCACAACCAATCACAAGCTGTGCCTGTCGGCCAAGCCGTCGTCTGCTCGCGTTTGTCGTCTGCTTCGATCAGAGCATGCGACAGGGGATTCGCCTTCGCAACGCTATTATTCTCAGGTCAAGTGGTCGCTACGTCGCACAAAATACATGTCAGTGGCTCGCTCTACCTTTGAATAATGTTCGTGCGCCAAGTTAAATGGCTGGTAATTGACGCAGGGATGAATTCAGCCAAGGTTTGCTCCAGAATCGTGAGGGTTTGCATATTTTCGGTGTCATACAAAGTTACTAGGGTCCTTTCATTCCGATTGCTTGCCATAATATCACGGTCCATATCGGTGTCTGAACAGTGAAGGTGAAGATGCATGATTTGTTTGTAGTTCCATGCGTAATCACGCGCACCCCTAATACGCTTTGGTTTACAAAGTACGCTTTGTTTCACATCGTCACAAAGTGTATCGACAGCTGTATTTCAGAGATCGCAACCATTGGACAGTTAGAGCCGATGAAAGTACACTAGAGCACAAACTTTAGGAACCACTCACTGAAAACTTCCTCTCATTTTTATTTCCAATAGCGTGCAAAGAATGTGCTCCCATTAACCTCTTTGGTGGTAATTTCCACCAATGAGGCAAGGATCTCGAGTCGCACTTTTCATTGGATGAGATGGGGCGCAACACAACAACATAACAAATAAGGTTGATCCTATGCCATGTCGCGTTCGAATGCACCGACCATTCACGTATCACATTGGTTTTCATCCAACCACAAATCTTCACATGCGTAGTTTTATGCCATTGGCGCCCAATAAAATTCTTCCGTTACTGCGACTTCGAACTTATTGGACGATGGTGGTTGTTAACACCATCCACTGCGTACAAGGGAAACAACACGCGAAGCTCAATGCGCCGAAAGAAATAAAAACGCTCCAGCAGTCATCAGGCAGCCCTTAATGGGCGTGAATTAACTCAAAACCAGCCAGGGCACCAAAGTATACCGCTGCGGCAGCAGGTTCTAAGTAGCCACATTCTTCCTAAGAGTGGTCCGGATTACTCTTAGGATTTTTTCTCAGCCATGCTGTTTTTACGCACAAGTTCGCTTTGTGAATCCACTTACGAGCACTTTTCGGTGACATAAGCAAATATAGCAACTGCATCACCATCGCTGACATGTTCCCGGGCAGTCACAGCGCGCTTTATTTGCAGCGGCCGATGTGACAACTATGGCCTCTTACGACGTTTTTTCGTTTCGTGAATCGACTTACGCTACAAAATTTCTCTTGCGCAAAAATGTTTTCGTAAGTGAGTTTTGTGAATCCGGGCCCTAGTTTTTGGTTCATTAAGTATTACGGCTTGGTGGCGCTAGCCACCGCCCGATCTAAAGGGTACAGCCATATCTATCCATCCATCCATCCGCACCAGTTGCTGGCGCCCAAAACATGGGTCGCCACGCTTTTTTTTTTTTTAGTCTGCTCGCGTGACGCTGTGAGAAAAGCAGCAATGTTTACGCGTGCATACACTCTGGACAATTAAAATGAATAAAGACCTCTTTGTGAATAAACTTAAAAGTATAATGACGATTTTTTGCTGCCTGTTGCAGCTCGGCACGAGCTGCGGCACGAGCTGCGACAGAAGCGTGCAGGTCGGTGCAGTTTGTACTCCAGCGAAGCGAGGTTTCTTGGTGCAAATTAACCATCACGATGGTGGTGTGCTGCTTGCCTTTCTGCGAATCATGGCAAAGGAAGGCTTCTGATGTGACTTTTCTTCAGTTTCCAGTGACCGAGGTCCATAAAAAATGGATCAAGGTGATTTCTGTGTTGTAAAGGACTACGTGTCTCTAAAAGAGTGAGTTGCTGGGCTGGTTGGTGGTGCATGAAAGACTGAAACGCATATTAGCGCAAAAAAAAATACTAAACCGACAACCTCAAGAAAGTGAGCGACGACGCGCTATACTCACAACTGTTTATTAACAAACAAACAAACAAAATTGAAAGATGAGCGCACATATGAAAACCATGTCACTACATGTGGTTATGCAACTAGGTTTTGAAACACAACCATTGTGTGAAGAATTAGGGTTGAATAAGTTATTTGAAGTGCTGTTTCGTGTCAAAACAATTGCAGAGTGTCTTTAATTCATTATTCATGTACCTGCGGTCTACATTTGCCATTTGAGACGAAGTTATTTCTGCGCAATATTATCTGTATTGGGTTGTTTTCTATGCGCGCCGGATGCCGCAAACACTGTCAAGTGTCATAGTCTTTGCCTTTTCTTGCCCAGACAGTAAATGCAAGCAAGCTGAGTGTAATCCAACGGCAACAAGTCTACCATTGTATACAAATATAGCAGGTATCATGAGTTAAATAAACATTTCGTGGCCAGCGCTATTTACAACCTGTTTATGTCGTCATTCTTTCTTGTTTTGCATGCTGATACACGTGTTTGTACCTGATTTGCGATTATATTTGGAACATAATGCACTGAAATGTCAACTAAAATGCAAAAAAAGGTTCTCAAAGTCACATAAAATAAAACGATTCAAGAAAGCCGTCACATTTACTCAATGCGTGATGAAACTCTTCTCTAACCGGCGGCAACCCATGCATTCCCATGCATTCACCGGCGCTCAGAATGGATGGATGGGTGGATGGATGGATGTGGCTGTACCCTTTAGTTCGGGCGGCGTCCAACACCCCCTAGCCGTAGTACTTAGTGAACTAACCATTAGATATATCTTTTTTTTTCCTTTAAATAGTGAGGTTGAGGATTCATACTCTGCAGTGAACGGTTTAGTTTTCACACGTGCCTTGACTTTAGCCCCCAATCAGATAACCTCCTTCTAGTTAATTAAAGTCTATTTTGCCCTCCCTGTCCCTAAACCCCAGTGCTTTGAAAAACTCTGTGCCATCATCCTGAACTATAGGGTGAAGCCCTTTACAGAACATTGTCAAGTGTTCGGCAGTTTCTTCTTCCTCTCCACAAGCACTGCATACTGTGTCTACCCCTTCGTATTTGTCCCGATATGTCTTGGTTCGCAATACTCCCGTCCTGGCCTCAAACAGTAGAGGACTACCCCGAGTATTATCATAGATCCTTTCCTTGGCAAGTTCCTGCTTCAAACTTCGATGAATCTCTAGTGCGGACTTCTTAATTATGTCAGTCTCCGTTTCCTTCACCTTCTTCCTAACCAATAGTTCATTTTGGTTTGGCCACCTGCTGTTTTCAAAGTATTTACCAGTCAATTTCCTGATTTGCTTCCTCCATTTTGTATCGACATTCTTTATGTACAAGAAGCTGAAAACCTTCCTAGCCCAACGCTCCTCCCCCATTTCTCTTAATCGCTTCTCAAATTTTATCTTGCTGCTAGCTTCCCTACCCTCAAATGATGTCCATCCCATATCACCTTGCACTCCCTGATTTGGTGTATTCCCGTGAACTGCTAAGGCAAGCCTACCTACTCCACGTTGCTGAATTTCTAATCTTGCACAAGACTCATGCACAAGATCTCATGCACAAGACTGCATTGCCGAACGTCAGCCCAGGCACCATGACCCCTTTTCATATTCCTCTCACAACATCATACCTATTGTACTTCCACAGTGCCCTATTTTTCATCACTGCTGCATTCCTGTTACCAATATTTCCTGTCACGTATATTTCCTGTTCCCTTAGGTACTCGGTTCTATTGCTTATCTATACGCCCAGATATTTGTATTTATCTGTTATTTCTAGCGTGACTTCCTGTATTCTAAGCTCAGTACCTTCGTTATCATTAAAAATCATGACTGCTGATTTTTTCTTACTGAATCTAAAATCTAACCTATCTCCCTCATTACCGCAGATGATCATCAATCTCAGCAAATCTTCCTTGTTGACGACCATTAGCACTATATTGTCTGCGTACATTAATGGTGGTAGAGCCTGATCAATAGGTTTTCCTTGTTTGACTAAAGAGAGGTTGAAGCCAAGTCCACTTCTCTCTAATTTGGCCTCTAATCCTTGTAGGTTTGTCATGAATAACAAAGGTGACAGAGGACACCCCTGCCTAAGCCCCCGTTTCACTTCTGTGGGCTTGGATACCTGTTTTTCTCCGCTTTATAACTACCTTGTTACTTTTAAAGATTTCCTTTAAAAAATTAGTGACTCCATCTTCCACACCTAGTGTGTCCAGTATTTCTCACAAGCCCTCTTGAACCACGCTATCGTACGCTCTCTTGATATCCAAAAATGCTAGCCACAGGAGCCTGAGTTCCTTTTCTGCTATTTCGATGCACTGCGTCAGTGAGAACAGATAGTCTTCCAACCTGCTGTGTTTCCGAAACCCATTCTGCAGTTCCCTCAGCACCCCCTCATCCTCTATCCATGCCTACAGTATTTCCTTTATAATCTGCATCGCCAGCCTGTAGACCACTGATGTCACTGTTATAGGATGGTAGTTGTTTATGTCATCTTTGTCCTCCTTTCCTTCATAAATCATGCTCATCCTGCTAAGTTTCCATCCATCAGGGACTTCACCATCGATTATAGCTCTGCTCACTGCCTCTCTCAAAGTCTGTTTAGACTTCGCACCCAATGTCTTTATCAGTATAATTGGAATGCCATTTGGACCTGTTGATGTACTACTTGGAACCCTCTTCTCTGCCCTTTCCCACTCTCGTTGTGAAAATGGAGCCATTGTGCCACTTGATCCACCCCTGTCTATTGTGGTGCATAAGTCACTTCTTTGTTGAAATTTTTCGGTCACCCTTGTTCTTATATATTCAATAGCTTCGTACCCTTCTAGCCTAGCACCTTGAGCTGTAGTTATAAACCTCTGCTCTAGATTTGTTTCATTTCTTAGGGAGTTTAGATGGTTCCGAAATTTCGCAGCTGCCTTTCTGTCCTTTTTATGTACTTCTGCCAGCCACTGAGCACCCTTTCTTCTAATCTTTTCATTAATCAGGAGGGATGCTTCCCTTCTAGAGCTTAGAAAGATTTCCCATGTTCTTTCAACATCTTCTGTCGGTTCACCCCGTCGCTTAACCTGTCTGTGTTCCCTAGAGGCTTCCTGACGTTTTTCTATGGCTCTCTTAACTTCCTCATCCCACCAACTTTTGGGTTTGTGTCTTCTTTTCCGGGGTGACTTCTCTTGTGCCTTAGCCATGTTTAGCCCAAACAGTCTAATTAGATTTGTGTACGTCCACACAGTTTTATTATCCTCAGTGATTACTTTCTCAATTTGTTTATAGCAATTTCTATTTGCCTTTCCGAATGAAAATTTTCCTGTAGATGCTCATCTTGTCTCCTTCCCACTTTCGCTGCTCTTCCAAAACTTAGCTTGATACGTTTCTGATCACTACCCAGACTTCTGGAGCCACATTCATCTATGTGCATTCCCGTGAGCCTATCATACATCCTATGTGACATCAGTGCGTAATCTATCGTCGACTGAAGCCTTCCTACCTCCCTTGTTATTTGCCCTTCATCACTGTTTCGAATGATCAAATCATGCCTTTCAGACATATCCATGATCATTTTGCCTGTTGGGTCAGATAACCAATCTATGTCTCCTAAGTGCGCATTCATACCTCCTGGTATAATTATCTCGCACTCTCCTCCTAATTCCTCAATGCCCTTTGATATACAATCCACCATTGCCTGGTTCTCCTCTCTGGCCTTTGCTCCCGTCCACAAGTACACCTAACCGAGGAGTGTCATCTCATAATTCCTCAATGCCCTTTAATATACAATCCACCATTGCCTGGTTCTCCTCTCTGGCCTTTGCTCCCGTCCACAAGTACACCAAACCGAGGAGTGTCATCTGCCCAGCTACTTTCCCTCTTAATCATAAATGTTCCATGCATCCCTGCTTGACTCTTTGCCAACCCACGCTCTTATGTATAAATGCACCAATTCCAACCCCCTTTTTGCTGCCTTCTGTTCTATTGCAATATTCCCATACGTAGTCCGGATTGCAGGCTTTATGTCCCGAAGATGTGTCTCCTCAACCCCATATACCATCAGCTCCTCCTGCCTCAACTGCTCTTCTATCTCTTTCCACTTTAACCTATTCCTGCCACTCTGCATGTTAATATAGCATACGTCTGACTTAGCTCGGTCCTTGTGCTTACGTCGAATTTTTCTACAACGGACTTCGTGTGGCTTGAATATTTGTGCCCCTTTAGGTCCGTCTTTGGCTACATTGTTGGCCTCAGGGCTCTGGGTCGCCCTAAAAAAGCTTGGGCTTGGTGACCCATTCTCTTACTGACCCTCCTGCCCGTCGCACCGCTGTAGTGAATGCCATCCTATGCAAAAAGGCGAGCACCGGGCTCGTACACGTCTTGGTTAACTTCCATTACGCTGTATCCGAGTTGCCTGCTCAAACTTTTGATCACACAATGTGCCTCCACTACCCTCCTTTCAATCCCACGAGGCTGCCCCCAGACCTCTGGGGCTGTGCATATGGTCACATGCACATTCCCAGAGGTTTCTAGGAGCTTACGCATCCCATCCTCTAACTTTCTTTGAAGGTTCTGATCCTTACCCTTCAACACACCATTGAGCCCAGCATGAATAAGGACTAGATTTTCGCCCTCCATGCTGTTTTCTACAACCTCCTGAGCTTTGGCCAGTTCATCCACCATGCTCTTCCCTGACTGTGCCTCCACCCTGACTCTCCCATCTTCCTTTACTGTCTTGAAGACGCCATCCCTAACCCTGGCCACGTTACAATCCCCCACCACTAGGACCCTTCTATGCTCCAATCACTAGCTTCCTGTTTGTGATGGCGCCCCTGTTTGATTCATCTGTTTTTCTCTCTGCCGTCTGTCCTGTGTTTCTGCCCTGCTTGAAGACCGCTGCGCCACCGAGCTGCATGTTCTCGGAACCTCCGTGCTGTGGCCAAACACTGCGGCTCCTTGACCTCCCTTCTAGCCTGTTCCTTCCCGCCTGTCGCCTTCTCCGCTACCCACACCTTCCGTCTCACCCCGCTCGGGGCCGGGGCAAAGCGCCATTAGCTCTTTTACCCGCTGATCTAGCTCGGTCCGCCCTTGCCCTTCATTTCGAAGGCCGCCCTTCATTTGCTTTAATAAACTGGCGGTAGCCTCCTCCCGCTCACGCGACGCTCCGAGCTGTTTTTGTAGTTCTATGCTCTGCTCCCGTTCCGCCCTAATAAGCTCCCCCTGAAGCCCCTTGATGCTGGCCTGCATGCGCTGCACGGCCGCCTTCAGTGCCTCGCACAGCCTGCACACAAAGCTCGCCTTCTGCCCGTCAGCCAAACTCGGGAATGCTGTCTCATTTAAGTAGCACCAGCGCTTGATTTCTTCGCACTGCACCAGCTCCCTCTCGCTCGTGGTTTTCCTAGCCTCCTTAGCCATCGCCCGCGCGACCATGGGACCGAGTGCCCAACAGGCCTACGTTCAACCCAAATCCCGCTATCCAGCCACCTTCGTTAACTCTCGTACCTCAACAACTGTTTGAAGCTGCCGCTTACACCACACACAACGTGTTCAATTTCGCTAGTAACCTTTCACTAGGTTCCCTTAGTGTTCGGCTCTAGCTTTTCAACAACTAACCAAGCGCCCCAACCTTCTTCAAAACAGCCGCCTAGCCCGTTCACGTGGTCAACGTCACTACAACGTTCCCGTGTCCCACACCTACAATACTCGCAACGCTAATTATTGATTAGGAGAGAAAAAATAATAATGGTTACACAAACATACAGAAATGAAGAGAAATTTATCTCTCATTGCACGCTGGTTCTGCACCAATCAACCTTGCACAACCTTGCACGACCTTCAATCTGCTGAACAGGCGGAGTGCGCGAAAACACCTCCGCACAGCTCGGAAGTAGGGCGAGTTACCCCAGCTGAGATGTCTGCTCAGGATGGATGGATGTATGAATGGATGTATGTGGCTGTACCCTTTAGATCGGACGGCGGCTAACGCCACCTAGCCGTAATACTTAGTGAATTAATCAATAGATTTATCTTTTTTTTTCCTTTAAATAGTGAGGTTGAGGTTTCGTACTTTGACGTGAAGGGTTTAATTTTCACTCGTGCTTTGTCTTTAGCCACCAATCAGATAACCTCCTTCTAGTTATTTCTACCCGCTTAAAGTCTATTTTGCCCTCCCTGTCCCTAAACCCCAGTGCTTTGAAAAACTCTGCGCCATAATCCTGAACTATAAGGTGAAGCCCTTTACAGAACATTATCAAGTGTTCGGCAGTTTCTTCTTCCTCTCCACACGCAATGCATACTGTGTCTACCCCTTCGTATTTGGCCCGATATGTCTTGGTTCGCAATACTCCCGTCCTGGCCTCAAACAGTAGAGAACTACCCCGAGTATTATCATAGATCCTTTCCTTGGCAATTTCGTGCTTAAACGTTCGATAAATCTCTAGTGCGGATTTCTTAATCATGCCAATTCTCCACATGTCAGTCTCCGTTTCCTTCGCTTTCTTGTTAACCGATAGTTCTTTTTGGTTTGGCCACCTGCTGTTTTCTAAGTATGTATCAGTCAATTTCCTGGTTGGCTTCCTCCATTTTGTATTAACATTCTTTATGTACAAGTAGCTGAAAACCTTCCTAGCCCAACGCTCCTCCCCCATCTCGTTCAATCACTTCTGAAATTTTATCTTGCTGCTAGCTTCCCTGCCCTCAAATGATGTCCATCCCATATCACGTTATACTCCCTGATTTGGTGTATTCCCGTGAGCTCCTGAAGCAAGCCTACCTATTCCACGTTGCTTAATTTCCAATTTTCCTTGAACTTCTGATCTCATGCACAAGACCGCATTGCCGACCTGGGTTAACTCAGCTGTGGTAACTCGAGCGCTTTATAGGCGGCGAAGTTCGGAATCCGAGCTGGCGCAGGCAGCTCCATAGACCACCACCAGCTGGGCAGGTCAGGAGCACAGTAGGTCGTGCTTCAAACCACGACATTCTGTACATAAGCAATGACAGCAAACACTTCTCCACACATTAAATGATTATGTTGTACTAATAAAAGCAATAATATAATCAGACCTCTTTTTTTGGGGGGGGGAAGTAAATAGAATGCTTAAAAAGTCTTACCAGTCTGTGCTTCAATATTGTAGCTCAACTATCACTGAAAGCCAGAGCCATTTACAAATACCATGTGAATACCCGGAAAGTGCTAGGTAGCTCTATATATATTGGAGATGTCTGCAGAAAAGCGAAAAGCCTACGTTTATGTTGAGCAGATGTTCAAGTAAATGTGTATCTTCATGAACGGGTGCACTGTGACATGTGGTGCAACAGCTCTAGCTTAAAAGCTTGAGGCGGCTTTTATGCTGCTCCAAAGAGATTTTAGTTGCTCCACAAGCTTCGGAAATGCCTTTCATGAGTCACGCCCCTGCGCCAGTTGAGTCTTTAAAAAAACGGGTTTAAAGGGAATGCTAAAAATTTTTGAAGGGCTGAGCAACAGAGAGCATTACTTTATTAAAGTCTCCAATTTTATTGGGTTAGCACAAAGGCTTGCAGGTATGTTAAATGAGCATGGTCACTTGAGTAACACCGCAGAGGTAAATAACTATTGGGTGGACAGCAAGGTATACATGAGATAGGAATATGCAAATTGCAGAAATATAAGTAATAAAGCTGTCGGGAAGACTTTGTTAACAGGAAATTTACAGGCGTCATGCAGAATTTGGTTTCTAGCAGGGCGGGTTTACTTTTGCTGGTGCTTTCAATGGCATCGTTGCAATTCATAAGCACTGGTTTTATGCACTGCACGTGACGGTCTTGTTTTTTCAAGGTTCATGTACAGATTAAAAAGTATAGCATCAAGAAACACACATGTTGTCTTAAGGCGCAATCAGGCTCACCATAGAGGTAATTGGTGACATTTTAGTGAGCTATATGTGGGAAGTCTGTGTGTAGTCATCATAGTAATCTTGCAATGCTGTAGCTTTAGTTGCGTAACGATTGAAGCTTCTTTTCCTGTTCAAAATTTCTGCAAAGCAAACAAGTTCCAACAGCAGGATTGGCCCTTGGGTAAAGCAGGTTGTGAGAGTGAGCTTATTCACAAGTCCTTCAAGAGCACCAACTGAAGGAACTAGTACCTATAGGGTAAAACTTCCAGGGCACCATGAAGGGCAAAGGAGAACGGTGCAGGTTAACATTTCAGGAGGGTATCTTCTGGACATCATCCTTCTCTAGCCACAAGCTTGTATGGCCAATGTTTAGCAGACTCCTACTAACATAGACTAGGTATAAATGTTGCTTCTCTATTGCAAGATGACGCACCATATACCTTACGTGAGTCTCCTCACCACAAGCCCTTACATTAGCCTAAAAATATTTTTTTCAGGTTGTCCTTTTTTTTGTCCTAAACAGTTGTCTCATGCAACAATATGCACATTGTGACAGCATAGCTGGTGCCCACAGAGATGTCTGCAGCCATCACCATGTACACTCCACTCAAAATGTAAGACACTGTAAAATCATAATCCGGTGTGCGTTTGCTTTTTTCTTTCCTTTTTTAGTTCCCTCTCACTCTAGCAAACATCTTTCAAGGCGAGAGGGACGCGGCAGCAATGAACTTTGGAAGTTCATGTCAGTATAACTCATCCCCTGATGAAGGGAGGACCCCTCCCGAAACTGTTGGGAAATAAATATATTTATCCTTGTTGACAACGCTCCCGTTGTGCCATACCCCATACCTTCACGAAGACTAACTGGCCCATTGAATTATTACTCCCACTAACCTGAACCATGGCTGCCAGTACATCATCAATGGAGCGTTTGTCGCGGAGATATCCAAATTACCCTACGAAGTGTGCCGTCATCGGGGACTCAATCATGCGGTACGTCCACACGCACTTCTGCCCGAACGATTCATCGACGCCGTGCTTCATCTCCTTTGGTGGTGCTATGTTTTCCGCGCTACTTGAGTACCTACCTTACCGGGTGGACACGTTGTTTCTGCACGTGGGCACCACGGACATCTTGAAGACGAGCTCTTCAAGATCACTGGATTCGTTAAGGGAGGCATTGAAGCGAATGAGGCAGATGCGCCCGAACATCGAGACACTGCATCTTAGTCTGCCACTACCTCGCGCGCCCAATCGCCGGCGGCGGGACTCGAACTGGCAATCAATGAATTGGTTTAATATGGAAGTACAACGATTCAGCAGAGAGGCCCGCCGTCTCTGCCACTACGGGTTGTTGGGAGCAGGCGTCTATTACGTCGAACATGGTTTCTCAACACTCCCGCTGCGCCGCTTCCTGGAAGCAAGCTTCGAGGGAGTCGTACTGCTGGCACAGCACACGAGGGTGAAGCTGCGATGGACGTCGGCAGCATGGAGATCGGCGGCAATCGCTTGCACGGCCAACTCTAGTGCCAAGCCCCCTCAACAACAAGGAGCCGAGCGACACACAGAGCCATCCAACGCACCAGCAGTGACGATGTCGCCCCTACCACCAGCGAAGCCAGCGATGTCGCCACTACCACCAGCGAGGCCAGCGAGCCAGCGAGTCCCACCAGTGAGTCAGAGATCGGCGGCAACGGCTTGCACGGCAAACTCCAGTGCCAAACTTACTCAACAACAAGGAGCCGAGGGACACAAGGAGCCATCCAGGGTCCCAGCAGTGATGACGTCGCCACTCCCACCAGCGAGGCCTTACAACACGAGGCGGACAAACGCGGCGAAGACCAAGGCGGCGGCTTCCAAATGACACGGGGAAACAAAAGGTACGGGCAGTCTTAAACACGCATGGTCTCACTCATTTCTATCGATTAGGAAAATCATTGAAAAGCGGGTGCAATGCGAAAAACACGCGGAACAACTAACCAAATATCTATCTCACGAAATTGCACCTAAGGGCCTCCGCCAAGCCTGCGACCCCTCAATGTCTACACTAAGTGAAGCAGAAAGGGGGAAGTGGGAAAAAAATATTGCTAGAAGCGTCCTTGGGTCATTGCGGACCATAGTGAGCGTAAGGCCGCCGAATACAGTGTAACGGAGGCCACGCAGAAATTGGTATCTAATCTCGGAGAGCATGAGGCAAGAGAACTGGAAAGATATGAACTAAATAAGAGAGGCGAAATTTCAGTAGTGAAAGATAAAAAATTCAAGCGGGACTGCAGTAGCTCCACTGCTCTGCAACAGGAAAATAGGAATGAGGCCGTACAAGCACGCCAGGGACCAACCATACCACAACCTAACTTTGAGGAGAAAATGGGAACTCGAAACTACAGTGCAATTCTAATCAAAACATCCTTCCTCTCGAATATGACGCTGACACTCCCGTGCCACGTGATAGCCAAGAGCAGCCGAAAACCTATGAGAAAAGTGTCCTCAATCTGTCAAACACAACACTCACACCCGCTCAGCTTCAACTTTTATCGAGAGGCTTGACCTTTTGTCCATCATCCGGTAGACTCAATGAATTTGGACTGTACCAAGGCCTCGATAACTTTGCGCGTAATCTCCGCCTCCGTGAGTACTTTTATGATCGCAGGGACTGTACGGACGAGAATAGAGTGATTGGTGGTGACAGATTATGGTGTCCGGTTGAGCAGAGGGACAAACACCTCGATATGTATATATCAGCAGTTCAAAAAGATATCATCAGAGCGTATGAAAAAAAATTGGCCATTTCGAAACAACATATCAAAGTCAGAACGAGGGGCACTCGATGAACTACGAAAAAACACTGAAATTACTATTAAACCGGCTGATAAAGGGGGCTGCATAGTAATTCTAAACACGTCGGACTACTTAAAGGAAGGGGAACGACAACTATCTGACACAAAATTCTACAAAGAACTTCCAATGGACCCGATTCCCGAATTGGAAAGGGAGGTAAAAGTAACCCTACACAATCTCCGACGGGACGAGAAAATTACCGGCAAAATGTTAAAAGCAATGTTACCTGACCATTCATTTCCCGGTCGATTCTATTTGCTCCCCAAAATACACAAGGCAGGTAATCCGGGACGTCCGATAGTATCGAGTAACAGCACATCAACAGAAAATATATCAGAATTTATCAATTTCTTAATAAAAAACATCCCCCTAAATTTTCCCTATTACCTAAAGGACACAAACCACTTCATCTATGAAACTTCAAGTCTCGACATCCCAGGCGGCAGTTTTTTGGTGACCATGGACGTCTGCTCACTGTAGACCAACATACCCCACCATGACGGAATAGCGGCTATGGTTTCTGAATATGTGAAATCTGACTCATCAACTAGTGTAAGTGGCGAGGTACTGTTTACACTTCTTGAACTTGTACTAAATTATAACCATTTTGAGTTCAATGGCAAGCATTTCCTTCAGGTCAGTGGCACTGCAATGGGCACGAAAATGGCCCCAAACTTCGCGAGCACCTTTATGGCTTCACTTGAAATCCCATTCATTAAGGGACGCACCTTGAAACCTTTCTACTACAGAAGATACTTAGACGATATTTTTATGATATGAAACCATGATGAGGGAAGTCTTTTCCGCTTCATAGAAGATTTTAACAAATGCCACCCGTCAATAAAATTCACGCACAAAATTTCCAAAACTAGCATTAACTTTTTGGACGTCATTGTCACGGTCGAAAATGACCGCTTGTCAACAAACCTTTACAAAAAGCCTACAGAACGTCAAATGTACCTACATTTCAACAGCATCCACCCAAAGCATTGCAAAACGGGTATTCCATATTCTCAGGCCTACCGGTACCGAAGAGTATGCACCGATATGCGGGAATTCGACAGACACGCGGAACACCTAAAGCATTCTTTATTGCAACAAAATTATCCGGAAGACATTATTGACGATGCCATACTACGTGCTCGCAACGTGAACAGGAATCATATTATTATGGGACCAAACAGAGTATCTAAAACGACTTCCCAAACGAACCTTGTACTAACTTACTCCTCATCAGCGCCACGAATCAACAACATACTGTCCCGCCATTTCAACATAATCAGGCAAAGCAAACGACTAACTTCTATCCTCGCGAAGCCACCTCACGTGGTGTACCGCCGAGATAAAAATCTGAAGGACATTCTTGTCAGAGCAAAAACAACCACCCCCAAACTTCAATCAGGGTGCCATCCCTGCGGAAAAGCTCGATGCAAGGTATGCCCACAGATGGTCACAACACGTGAATCCAAAGCGAACTTCTCGGATTTCAAAGTCTGCATAACTGAAAGCCTTAATTGTGACTCCAGTAACGTAATATACATGCTACATTGCAATATCTGCGGACAAGAATATATCGGCCAAACAGACACGCCATTTCGGCTGTGGTTCAATAATCACCGGTACCACGCCACTTCACTGCCGAAGCTACCTTTATCTAGACATCTGCACCTGCCAAACCACAGTTTTGAAAATATCAGCGTAACTCTTTTGCAGTCCGGTTTCTCAAACAGACGCGAGCGCGAACAGCGCGAGGCCTATTTTATTTTCAAATTTCGAACATTTGTAGCCGGCATCAACGAGGACCCCGGTAAACTCAAATGCCTCCGAGAAGTAAGCCAGGAGGAAATTGGTGACAAAGATTGATAGCTGGAGACCATGCTTTTTTTCTGACTGACTCGTACGTAAACACTGTCCATTCTTGTTTTCGTTTTTTCTTCATTCATTTTTTCTTTTCTTCCTTTTTTCACATGCACATACAAAGTGTTTTTGTTCGCCTACCACTTGATGACCATTGAAGGGAAACGGACGAAGATTAAAGGTAAAAAGAGCCGACCGGCCCATTAGCGGGAGACCCTTCCTTTACGCACGCCGCATGCCGACTGACCCATTACGGGGAAACCCTTTCTTTACGCACGCCGTCACGGACCTTCCCGGCACCGCGGCAACAATCTTGGGTGGATCGACACACGTCGAGAACTGAACAGCACGTGATAAGAAACGTATGTGGACGTGTACGGACAGTTGGTTTCGTTCTCAGTGTTGACAGTGGTTCTTCCTCTTTTTTACTTTCTTTCTTTTCTTTCTTTTTCTTTTTTTCTTTCTCCCCCCCCCCCCTTTTTTTTTCTAGCTCCCTCTCACTCTCGCAAACATGTTTCAAGGCGAGAGGGACGCGGCAGCAACGAAGTTTGGAAATTCATGTCAGTATAACTCATCCCCTGATGAAGGGAGGACCCCTCGCGAAACTGTTAGGAAATAAATATATTTATCCTTGTTGACAACGCTCCCGTTGTGCCATATCCCATACCTATACATACATATATATATATCATCATCATCATCATCAGCCTGACTACGTCCACTGCAGGACAAAGGCCTCTCCCATGCTCCGCCAGTTAACCCGGTCCTGTGCTTGCTGCTGCCAATTTATACCCGCAAACTTCTTAATCTCATCTGCCCACCTAGCCTTCTGTCTCCCCCTAACCCGCTTCCCTTCTCTGGGAATCCAGTCAGTTACCCTTAATGACCAGCGGTTATTCTGTCTACGCGCTACATGCCCTGCCCATGTCCATTTCTTCTTCTTGATTTCAGCTATGATATCCTTAACCCCCGTTTGTTCCCTAATCCACTCTGCTCTCTTCTTGTCTCTTAAGGTTACACCTACCATTTTTCTTTCCATTGCTCGCTGCGTCGTCCTCAATTTAAGCTGAACCCTCTTTGTAAGTCTCCAGGTTTCTGCTCCGTAGCTAAGTACCGGCAAGATACAGCTGTTATATACCTTCCTCTTGAGGGATAGTGGCAAATTACCTGTCATAATTTGAGAGTGCTTGCCGAATGTGCTCCACCCCATTCTTATTCTTGTAGTTACTTCAATCTCGTGGTTCGGCTCTGCGGTTATTACCTGCCCTAAGCAGACATAGTCTTTTACAACTTGAAGTGCACTATTATCTATCTCGAAGCGCTGCTCCTTGCCGAGGTTGTTGTACATTACTTTCGTTTTCTGCAGATTAATTTTAAGACCCACCTTTCTGCTCTCCTTGTCTAGCTCCGTAATCATGAGTTGCAATTCGTCCCCCGAGTTACTCAGCAATGCAATGTCATCGGCGAAGCGCAGGTTACTAAGGTATTCTCCATTGACTCTTATCCCTAACTGTTCCCATTCTAGGCTTCTGAAAACCTCCTGTAAGCACGCGGTAAATAGCATTGGGGAAATTGTGTCCCCCTGCCTTACACCCTTCTTGATTGGTATTCTGTTGCTTTCTTTATGAAGCACTATGGTAGCAGTTGATCCCCTGTAGATTTCTTCCAGAATGTTTATACATAATTCATCTACGCCCTGATTCCGCAGTGTTTGCATGACGGCTGATGTTTCTACTGAATCAAACGCTTTCTCGTAATCTATGAAGGCTATGTATAGGGGTTGGTTATACTCTGAGCATTTCTCTATTACCTGATTGATAGTATGAATGTGGTCAATTGTTGAGTAGCCTGTTCGAAATCCTGCTTGTTCCTTTGGTTGATTGAATTCTAATGTTTTTTTTACTCTGTTAGCAATTACCTTTGTAAATAGCTTGTATACTACAGAGAGCAAGCTGATCGGCCTGTAATTCTTCAAGTCCTTGTCATCTCCTTTCTTATATATTAAGATGATGTTAGCGTTCTTCCAAGACTCTGGTACTCTTCCCGTCAGGAGACACCTCGTAAACAGGGTGGCTAGTTTTTCTAACACAATCTGTCCTCCATCTTTCAGCAGATCTGATGTTACCTGATCCTCACCAGCAGCTTTGCCCCTTTGCATGCTCTCCAAAGCTTTCCTGACTTCTTCTATCATTACTGGTGGGGTGTAATCTGGGTTACTGCTAGTTCTTATAGTATTAAGGCCGTGGTTGTCACGGCTACTGTACAGATCTCTGTAAAACTCCTCTGCTATTTTAACTATCCTATCCATATTGGTAGTTATTTTGCCTTCTTTGTCCCTTAGTGCATACATCCGACTTTTGCCTATCCCAAGTTTCCTCTTCAATGCTTTGACACTTCCTCCGTTTTTCAGAGCGTGTTCAATTCTCTCCATGTTATACCTTCTTACATCGCATACCTTACGTCTATTAATCAACTTCGAAAGCTCTGCCAGTTCTATTTTGTCTGTTGTACTTGACACTTTCATGATTTGACGCTTCTTAATTAGGTTCTTCGTTTCCTGGGAAAGCTTGCCAGTGTCTTGTCTAACTACCCTGCCTCCAACTTCCACTGCACACTCCGTAATGATACTTGTTAGATTATCATTCATTTTATCTACGCTAAGGTTCGTTTCCTCACTAAGAGCCGAGTACCTGTTCTGCAGCGACACTCTGAATTCCTGTACTTTCCCTCTCAGTGCTAGCTGATTGATTGGCTTCTTGCGTATCAGTTTCTGTCGTTCCTTCTTCAAGTCTAGGCGAATTCGAGACCGTACTATTTTATGGTCACTGCATCGTACCTTGCCAATCACTTCCACATCCTGCACGATTCCAGGTTGTGCACTCATTATAAAGTCTATTTCGTTCTTATTTTCGCCATTAGGGCTCCTCCATGTCCACTTGCGGTTTTCTCGTTTTCGGTAGAAGGTATTCAAAATCCGTAAATTATTGCGTTCTGCGAATTCTACTAGTAGCTCTCCTCTGGCGTTTCTAGTGCCGATGCCATAATCTCCTACTGCCTGGTCTCCAGCCTGCTTCTTCCCTACCTTTGCATTAAAGTCGCCCATCACTATAGTATACTGTGTTTTTACCTTACTCATTGCCGATTCCACGTCTTCATAGAAGCTTTCAACTGAAGCGTCATCATGGCTGGATGTAGGCGCGTAAGCCTGTACTACCTTCATCTTGTATCTTTTATTCAGTTTAATTACGATACCTACCACCCTTTCATTAATGCTATAGTATTCCTCTATGTTGCCAGCTATGTTTCTGTGAATTAGGAACCCCACTCCCAGTTCTCTTCTGTCTGCCAAGCCCCTGTAGCAAAGGACGTGCCCATTCTGTAGCACCGTATAGGCCTCATCTGTCCTCCTAACCTCACTGAGCCCTATTATATCCCATTTAACACCCTCTAGCTCCTCAAATAGTACAGCTAGACTTCCCTCACTAGATAAGGTTCTAGCATTAAACGTTGCCAAGTTCAGGTTCCAATGGCGGCCTGTCCGGATCCAGAGATTCTTAGCACCCTCTGCTGCGTTGCAGATCTGACCACCGCCATGGTCAGTTGCTTCGCAGCTGCTGGGGACTGAGGGCCGTGAGTTATTTGACGTAAGCATGTGGGAGGTATATATATATATATATATATATATATATATATATATATATATATATATATATATATATATATATATATATATATATATATATATATATATATATATATATATATATATATATATATATATATATATATATATATATATATATATATATATATATATATATATATATATATATATATATATATATATATATTGTTAAGCGGTTTATTGGCGGACACTCAGCGATGATTAACGACAGCCACAGTCAATGTGGTGATCGACTCTCTGCGCGAGCTGCTCTTCTTCTTATGAAAAGGGCGACCCACTAGAAGGCGCTGAAGAGGACGACCCACTGTTCAAAGGCTTTACCACAACTACCCCGGGTACGAAAAGGGAGCCGCCTGGCGACCTAACAGGTGGTTACAATGAGCGGGTCATGGTAGGCCTTCAGGCGCTCCACGTTAACAATGTCGCGTCCTCGACGACGCATGTCCGAAGATGGTTCGATGGGTTCAATCAAGTAGTTGACTGGCAAGTGCATTTGACGACACGGTAGGGGCCTTCGTATTTGGGCAATAGTTTTGAAGATAGGCCAGTCGCAGTAGTAGGGATCGAGAGCCAGACGAGCGCTCCAGGGAGGAACGTGGGCGCAAAAGCGCTGGCGTCAGCGCGAATGACTTTTTGCCGCTCTTGATCATGCGCTGTAAAGGTCCTTGCAAGCTCTCGACACTCTTCAGCAAGCTTGGCTGTAGCAGAAATAGGCGCCCACTCAGACGGATCTGGCTTGTACGGAAGTATAGTGTCGATGGTGTGCGACGGGTGCCTTCTATATAATAAAAAGAAAGGTGAACAGCCAGTAGTGCTTTGAGGGGCGGTGTTATATGCGTAGGTGACGAAGGGTAGAATGTCATCCCATTTTGTGTGATCGGCGGCGACGTACTTGGAAATCATGTCGCCGAGCGTACGGTTGAAGCGTTCCGTGAGGCCATTCGTCTGCGGGTGGTAAGCAGCAGTTTTGCGGTGAACAACGTTGCACTCTTTGAGAATGGCTTCGACGACTTCAGACAGGAAGACGCGGCCTCGATCACTGAGCAGTTCCTGAGGTGGACCGTGTCGCAGCATGAATCGTTGGAGCAGGAAGGAGGCCACATCGCTCGCTGTAGCCGCGGGGAGAGCGGCAGTTTCGGCGTATCGCGTGAGGTGGTCCACAGCAACAATGGCCCAGCGGTTACCAGCTGACGTTAGTGGAAGTGGCCCATACAAATCAATGCCAACGCGCCCAAACAGCCTGGCAGGGCAAGGTAGAGGTTGCAGACCTACCGGTGACGTTGGTGCGAGGGGAATGTCTCGGCAGCGTGGAACCCATCGAAGACGCGCAAGTTATGGATCAACCCGATGACATGCACTGCTCAAGTTCCTGTACGCTTGGTGCTGTTTCGACATCTGCTTCATCATTCGATGATATATTCGGTCCCTGCATACCCGACGACCTTACGCAGGGCCAGCGTTCCCAGCTTTTGGGCCTGTTGGAAGAATTCCGCTCTTTTTTCGATGTCGCTCAACCTTCTCTCGGCCGCACATCCACCGTTACGCATCGCATCGACACAGGCGCACAGCCACCGCCGCGGCAACGTCCATATTGCGTATCTCCCACAGAACGCCGTGTAATCAACGAGCAAGTCGACGACATGCTTCGCCGCGATGTTATTCGCCTCTCTAGCAGCCCCTGGGCATCTCCTGTCGTTCTCGTTACGAAGAAGGACGGTTCTGTGCGGTTCTGTGTGGACTACCGACGCCTCAACAAGATCACTCGTAAGGACGTGTATCCACTACCGCGGGTAGATGACGCGATTGACAGCCTGCAAGGAGCAGAATTCTTTTCATCCCTCGATTTGCGCTCAGGGTACTGGCAAGTACCTATGGCTGAGGACGCTCGACCGAAGACCGCTTTTGTCACTCCCGACGGCTTGTACGAGTTCAACGTTATGCCGTTTGGGCTGTGCAATGCGCCCACCACCTTTGAGCGCATGATGGATACAGTTCTGCGTGACCTAAAATGGCACACGTGCCTGTGCTACCTCGATGACGTCGTCGTTTTCGCTCCTTACTTCTCGACGCGTCTTCAACGCCTTCGGCATGTTTTAACGCGTCTGAGAAACGCCAGTCTGCAACTGAACCTAAAGAAGTGCCAATTTGCAGCTCGGCAGCTGACAATACTCGGCTACGTCGTGTCCAAGGACGGAATTCTCCCTGATCCAGCCAAGCTTCGGGCCGTGACCGAGTTCCCCAAGCCGACATCCGTCAAGGAACTGCGCAGTTTCGTAGGGCTGTGTTCCTACTTTCGGCGCTTCATTCGAAACTTCGCGACTATCATATCGCCGCTGACGAAGCTTCTCGGAAGTAACGGGCCTCTCCATTCGTGGTCATCACAGTACGACGACGCTTTCAGAACACTTCGTCGTTTGTTGACGTCGCCTCCCATACTCCGCCACTACGACCCTACGGCCCCTACAGAGGTACACATGGATGCCAGTGGTGTCGGCCTCGGCGCTGTCCTTGCGCAGCGCAAACCAGGGTTCCCGGAATATGTCGTGGCGTACGCGAGCCGTACGCTTACTAAAGCCGAGACTAATTACACAGTCACCGAAAAGGAATGTTTGGCAATCGTCTGGGTCCTTGCAAAGTTCCGACCTTATTTGTATGGTCGCCCATTTGATGTCGTCACCGACCACCACGCACTATGCTGGTTGTCGTCATTGAAAGATCCCTCTGGCCGTCTCGCCCGGTGGGCACTTCGCCTGCAAGACTATGACATCCGCGTGCTATACCGCAATGGAAGGCAACATGCTGACGCCGACGCCCTGTCGCGCTCTCCCTTGCCTGACGACAATGCCAACAACTCAGTGTCTCACCTTGCCATTTCTTCGATTAGCATTCATGCCATTGCTACTGAACAGCGCAAGGATCAATGAATTGCCTCACTGATAGACTTGCTGACTGATCCATCCACTCCATCCACTCGCGCGTTGCGTCGTCAAGCCCACCATTTCGCCGTTCGCGACGACCTCCTCCACCGACGCAATTACAACGGTGACGGCCGCCAGTGGCTACTAGTCATACCACGCAGTCTGCGCTCTGACATATGCGAATTCTTTCATTCTGATCCGCTATGTGCGCACTCCGGGGTATCGAAGACTTACCACCGCATTCGCCAACGGTACTTTTGGTGCGGCATGTACCGCTACGTGCAGAAATTCGTTCGCTCCTGCATAGAATGTCAGCGCCGCAAAACTTCAACGCAACTGTCACCGGTAGGTCTTCGATACCCCAGAGTGCGCACATTGCGGATCAGAATGAAAGAATTCGCATATGTCAGAGCGCAGACTAGGGTTCCCGGAATATGTCGTGGCGTACGCGAGCCGTACGCTTACTAAAGCCGAGACTAATTACACAGTCACCGAGAAGGAATGTTTGGCAATCGTCTGGGCTCTTGCAAAGTTCCGACCTTATTTGTATGGTCGCCCATTTGATGTCGTCACCGACCACCACGCACTATGCTGGTTGTCGTCATCGAAAGAAGAGCGGAATTCTTCCAACAGGCCCAAAAGCTGGGAACGCTGGCCTTGCGTAAGGTCGTCGGGTATGCAGGGACCGAATATATCATCGAATGATGAAGCAGATGTCGAAACAGCACCAAGCGTACAGGAACTTGAGCAGTGCATGTCATCGGGTTGATCCATAACTTGCGCGTCTTCGATGGGTTCCACGCTGCCGAGACATTCCCCTCGCACCAACGTAACGTTGTACGGAGATGAGTTCACAACAAAAATAGTGGTGCTGCCGTGAGTGAGTTGCACGGTCGCGAAAGGAACCAGCAAGCTTTTTTTTTATGAAGACACGATGAGATGGCGAGAGGAGTGCAGCGGTGTCAGAAAGGCTTGCGCAGTAGAGCGACACCGCAACGGAAGAGTTTGCAGGCACTTGAGTGTCGTCTCTGACGAGTAACTTGCTTGCAGCGGATGGACTGTCGGCTGGCGTCAAAGAAGAGAATGGCGTGGGTTCTATTTCTGCTGGTGCGCAATGAATGACGGCGTCGTGGCGGGAGAGAAAATCCCATCCTAGGATGACGTCGTGAGAGCATGAAGAAATTATGATGAATTCGACCGCATACATCACGTCCTGAATCATAAGGCGGGCTGTGCGCATCGCCGTAGGGTGAATACTTTGGCCGCTGGCTGTACGGAGGGAGAGCCCACAAAGCGGCGTGGTCACTTTGCGCAGTAATCGGCTAAGTTTTTCGTCCATCACGGATACGGCGGCTCCAGTATCTACAAGGGCATATGCACGAACGCCATCCGCAAGCACGTCTATCACGTTCAACGGGCTTTCCTGAGGGCTTCCGCAGTTCGACAGCGTCGCAGCCCTTGCCTCGTGGACTGCGACGACTAGTTTTCCTGGTCGCCCTCGAGTGGACGTGGCCGCATTGGCGACAGTGAGCGACGTCGTGGAGATGGTGAACGGCGGGTAGACGGAACGGGGTGGGACGACGGTGACATAGGCGGCGGTTGGTCATAAGAGCGGCTTGACTGGCTGGGATAGTTGGAGGCGACCTGCGGTTGCTGCACACGATTGCAATAGCGTGCTACATGACCGACGCAACCACAAGCAAAGCAGATGGGGCGATTGTCAGCAGTGCGCCATTGGTTTGCGGGTCGCATCCATGTCGCAGAACGCGATTGGCGAGCCGGCTGCTGATATGAGTGCATGGTAGGCGGCACTCGGGGCACGTGGGTGACGCCGGCGTATGTAGGCGAGACCGTTTCTCCAAAGGCCTGGGGCCTCGCGACGGTTTCGGTGTAATTTAGGGGAACAGTTGCAGAAATCGGTGGGGGCGGCCTTGCAACAACTTGGGCGTAGATGAGTGGCACAGATGCAGGAGGCGGCTGGTGGTATTCGGGGACGACCTCCGCGATTTCCTGTCACCTACGTGCCCCGAGTGCCGCCTACCATGCACTCATATCAGCAGCCGGCTCGCCAATCGGCCAATCGGCGGCTCGGCGGAGCGGAGGTAGAAGTGTACTTGATGGCTGTTGAGCATGTTGTGGGGAAGCAAAAGCCAGTAGAGAGACCTGGCGGGCAACTTCCTCACGCACGAACGACTTGATTTCGGCGAGCAAGGTTGCGTGGTCAGGAATTGCTGACAAGGCCGAGAGATCAGCATCACGTGGTGGCGGTCGACGGGTCATCAAGCGCTGCCGCCGCAGCTCGTCGTAACTTTGGCATAACATGATGACTTCTGCCACAGTGCGGGAGTTCTTTGCCAGGAGCATGGTGAAGGCATCGTCGGCGATGCCTTTTAGAACATGCGTGATTTTGTCAGCCTCTGACATGTTCAGGTCGACTTTCTTGCACAAGTCAAGGATGTCCTCGATATAACTTGTGAAGGACTCGCCGGTCTGCTGGGCTCGTTCACGTAAACGCTGTTCAGCTTGCAGCTTACGAACGGCCGGGCGGCCGAACACGTCAACGACAGCGGTTTTAAAAGCGGACCATGTCGGGAAATCAGATGCGTGGTTGCTGTACCACATGCCGGCCACACCCGCGAGATAGAAAAACAGGTTGCCGAGTTTACCTGCCTCGTCCCAATGGTTGGGGACGCTCACGCGTTCGTACATGGCCAGCCAGTCCTCGACGTCGGTGCCATCCGCTCCGGTGAAGACAGGAGGGTCGCGGATGCGGGGGACACCGGGACATGGCGTCGGCGTAGGAGGAATCGTTTGCTGGGCGGCGTCTTGGTGCATGGTTGGAGGCACGGTACGGGACCGAAGCTCCAAGGGCATCGAATGCGGACCGAAGGTGTTTGAAGGGAAGAGCACTCTCAGCACTCTCCACCAAATTGTTAAGCGGTTTATTGGCGGACACTCAGCGATGATTAACGACAGCCACAGTCAATGTGGGGATCGACTCTCTGCGCGAGCTGCTCTTCTTCTTATGAAAAGGGCGACCCACTAGAAGGCGCGGAAGAGGACGACCCACTGTTCAAAGGCTTTACCACAATATATATATATATATATATATATATATATATATATATATATATATATATATATATATATATATATATATATATATATCCCGTATGACGAGTGAGGTAGGCTTGCCCGCACACTCACGAAAGAATTGGTACGCCACTGCAGATAGATCTGTTTGCATTGTTAGTGATGTCTTCAATGCGTGCATGCTAGGAAAGGTTATTGGCAATCTGAATTCTGAGGTATTTGTATCATGTTACCTACTCGAGGTTGTATTGATGGCATAGCCGAAAGATTTTGTCGAGTCAGGGCGATGCAATAAATGCATAATTTACCATTTGTAATGGGATTTAAGAACATAAGCCGTTGCGAGCAGTTACTTTATGTTATCCAAGTCAGATTGAAGAATAGGGTTATCATGCTGATTAATGATTTCATGGCATAAAACACAGTCATTAGCAAATAGTTTAGTGGGACTATTAGGTACTGTAGGTAAGTCATTAATGTAAATTAGAAATAACTATGAGGTGAGGACAGAGCCTTGAGGGACGCCCGACTCTACATCACAACAAGGGGATGCAGCATCAAGTTGTAAATTGAGTATGGTTATCCAGTTCAAGATGCTAGGGTCAATGTTAAGAATACTAAGCTGGAGAAGTAGTAAGCGATGAGACACCTTGTCAGAAGCTTTAGCAAAATTTTAAAAAATACAGTGAATAATATGGCCTTTGTGAAAAGTAGAGGAAATGTTATGGTTAAACAATATTAGCGCTGTTTCGCATGAGTAGTTCTTGCAAAGCCCATGCCGAAATGAAGTAAAATAAAGAGTTTGATGTGAGGAAGAAAACAAGATTAGTAAATAGGACGTGATGCGATCCTGCCTGCGCTCAATGTAGGATCATCTGCTGTTGCCTGGCCAGTTTGGGCTGCGGTTCTGGCAATTTGCACCATTCCTTTTGGTGTAACCGGGTAATGTCCCGAAGGCCGGTACCCGGGTGCAGTAGCTCTTGCGATTTTTGCTCGGCCCTGGTTAACATTTCTCAGGCATGGCAGTCAGCGATGATGTTGCCTGCTACCTGTGAGTGAGCCGGGATCCACACAAGCTCTACAGAAACATTAATTTAGTAACATGATATGTGAGACACCACAAATGTCTGTGCACAGAAATGTTTGAGCTTTTTTTCCAACTATTGCAACTGCTGTACAGTCGAGCCCCTTAATCTCTGTTCGTTGTCACAATTTCTTTGCAGCTAGAACTGAAAAAAATGCAAATCTTGCAGTTTCACAGCACTATTAAAATTTATTTAAGGTTGTTGGTGACCTTCTTCTGCTTCGTATAAGGACATTGCTTTGAAGGAGTTTGATGGCTGACCACTTAATACGCTTTGCATAGCTTCGTCATAGTCATGGGTGCTGAAGAATGTGCGAGCGTTGTTAAAAGCATCAACAACTTCACCCAAACTTGCTTTACGGCTTTTCTCACTCTTGTTGTCATCCTCATTTTTCTTTTCGCCCAGTAGGAGAGGTGTGCAAACACCCCTGCAACTTCGTTAAGTCACAATATATGTGGTTAAAAGCACACTTCCTTTCTTTCTCTCTCCTCGAACCTCTCCTAGGCTGGTGCCGACTTGGTTTTGTCTAGATGCTGTCACGTGGGACCGCTCGCAGCCAACGTTTGTTTGCAGTCGCTCTCGATTACCAACTTTGCTTTAGAAGCACAGATTCGATGGTGTACAACGAATCTGTTTTTGGGATATGCACTTGCCCTTTAGTGCACGCTGAGCTGTGAAGTACCTTTCACCCTAAAATGACGTTGCTGTTGGATGTCATCGGTGCCCGTTGCACCTTCTGATGCCAGAATAAGTTATGTCGACCGAAAGCACTTCATGGTGCCATCTGTTAAGTGTATCGAGTTGCTACAAAAGACACGGTTGCATAGAATCAGAATTAAGAATTTGAGGCAGCCCCACCGGGGTGGTCTAGTGGCTAAGGTACTCGGCTGCTGACCCGCAGGTCGTGGCATCGAATCCTAGCTGCAGCGGCTGCATTTCCGATGGAGGCGGAAATGCTGTAGGCCTGTGTGCTCGGACTTGGGTGCACGTTAAAGAAGCCAAGATGGTAAAAATTTCCAGAGCCCTCCTCTACAGCGTCTCTCATAATCATATAGTGGTTTTGGGACGTTAAACCTCACATATCAATCATTCAAATTAATCAAATCAGAATTTCAGGCAGACATTTTCCGCTCGACTTTGCGATGTAAGTTGCAAGTCTATCTCTATGAGTATGGGTTATGTCAAGGCTTGCTTAATTTAAAGCCTGCTTTAACACTGTAGACATGACCTGCTGAGTCGTTGAGTGTGTTCATCGTTTAGGAACCTCACGTAGACGTGCAATTTTGCGTGGCGGTCTTCGTGCTAATAAATGTAAAGATTTATATCCATGACTGAAGCTCTTGTGAAGTAATTGCTTATGGTGGCATGCTAGTTCATTAATTTGCTAGCTAGTTATTTCAGCGGTATAGTTTGTATGTCAGACACCTCTACAAGGCGTTACTGCAAAATATGGCTGGTGCATCTAACCACTTACGAAATAACTACTGTCGTTCGAATGTATCAGCTATAAATTATGTGCACCAAAAAACTATTAAGTATGCCGTCTGGTGCATTAATAATGTGAAAAGCTTAGATGCCTCCCCCAAACACTAATATTGGCCGTCGGCAACATCGCCGTCGTACGTCGGCGGCATCGATGCGAGCTGTTGCTTCTACGGACAGTCATTGTGCGTGCCCTCTGCACATGCTGTATACTTTATACGGCACTTCACAGAGCTCTCATTGACCAACGTGACACTCGTTTAGATAATTTTATGGTGAGTTTGACAGCTGGTGTGCAAGCTCTCATAGCACTGCCTGGCAAGCAAGCGCTCTCTCCACGAAAGGGCGTCTGCTATGCAAGAACAAGGCAGGTGGCACCACATTCGTAAAGGTAATGTAAAGAAGACTGCGCGGGAGCACTTTGAAGAGAGTGTGACATGCTCTTGCTGTAATTGTTGGGTTTCAATAATAGGTAGCATCAGTTGCTGTCCAGTTATTTAACGCATGGTTTTGTAAGAATGCGTCACAGTCTGCAGTTCATAATTGGGAGAAAACGTTTTTTACCCTGCTGCAATACACCCCTGGGTATAAGATATGAGAAAAAAGTTTTTCTTGTTTTGTGCAACAAAAGATGATGATCTTTTGGACAAGTGGAGGCGAGCAGTCCTCATGAACGATCAGGTTCTTCCTTCAACTGACTTTGCCTGCAAAAAACATTTCGAGCTCAAATGCATGTGCAAAGAATGAACAACACACTACAATGAACACGTCCTGACGAACATGCTGCAAAGAGGAACATTGTCAAGGGACACTGTGCCGGTAAAGTTCCCTACCTGGCATATCCGACCAATGTGAAAAAACATTGCATTAAATGCCAAGCTGCTAAGTGCAGTGAAGCAATTGGTTCTGCTGAGGTTTTTAATAGAGTGTCGCTACCACTTCTCTTTAGGTATACATGTATTTCACTGTTTTAGTTAACCATAGTTTTGTTTCACTGCAGTCTGTGCAGCTAAGGCGACGTGACGTACTCTGCTGTGGTGACTCATGCATGCTCACATAAGCAATAACACAATTGGTAAAGTTAGAAAATATATTTGTAGCAGAAATTGCTTGAGTATGTGAGTAATGTGAGTCCAGCTAAACCACTGGTCCTGCGAGGATGTACAGGCACTATTTTACAACTCAAGATGACACAAACCACTGCATCATAGGCCCTTACAAAAGTAAGTGTGGGTACCGCAGCCTGCAGTTGTCGACGTACGTAAATAACACTTTCAGTGTTGACAGAGTACACGTCTATAATGCCGAAACTGAATTTCAATATTCAATTCAAAAACAAAAGCAAAAAAACCAGCTTTGACTCTCCCTATAGCTTCATTGTGCTACAGAAGAAAACCATCCTTCTAGTGGGGCATACATGTTGCAGGTGCCTATTATACAAATGTGTATGTTGATTTTTCAGGCATTTTAATGTGACTGGTGTGCTCGCATAGGTATCTGTGCATGACAGCCGTGCCTGTGGCGAAAGCCTGCATTTGTTTCTACTTTCACAGCAAGAGCAGATGATCGCAAGAACTTCGACAAAGGGAAAAAATTGTCAACAAACCCATTTTATTGCCCTCAATGGTTCAGCTGCGCTTTCCATATATATACATATGGCAAGCCGGCGAGACCCTGGTGCACAGCTCACTACGTATTAAGCCATCTATTGCAGAAAGAGCACAGCCTTATTGATTTGCCTACCAGATCTGGAGACCAGTTCATAGGCTTCTTACTTTTCCACTGTGGCATGCACCTCTGATGTTGGCAACATTGCAGAACTCCTCCCATGCGATCAGGTCGCCATAAGTTCACACAAAGTCATGTAGGTCAACAGCGCCTGGTGTCGCTCCATTGAAGCTGAAATGCCAAACAACACTGCACGTAAGCAAATTGTGTGAGGTCTTGGCATGCGTTTGGACAGAATCACATCAGCAAGAAGTTAGGCAGTCTGCAGAACATCTATCAAAATTATGGCACTTTATATGTCATGTGCTGACGTAGTTGCCAACAGAAGCATTAGCAAAAAGTATTTTCTTGGAGAAAAAGTGATTTTGCTATCATTATTGTTCAACAACGTAAACAGCAATGGTTGCACCAATGCCTTTTGGCAAATACCCAAGTGCCCGGCTTGTGAAATAACCGGCGCTGCAATTTTTTTACATATACTTTCTTACGTAGTTTAGGAGTCTAAAAAAGTCGCATATTACTAACATGTATTGTGGGAGTGCTTTTAAAATCTCTTTGCTGTTGGGAGAGAGCAAACACCTTGTAGTTAATTAATGTTCACCTTGGACGTTATATTTCTTTCTTGCTATGAGAACTTCATTTTTCAGGGCTTCCCTTATGGAGGGGTTCAACTGTAAATGTGCTCCTCTGTGTTCCAGCTGCTGGGGTGCCTGCTACGTTCAGCCATCAAGCAGGCAAGCAGAGACCCTGAGGCAAGCCACAATGGAGCATTACAGCAGCAGCACCAGAGAGAAAGGACCACAAGAAGCTTCGATTCCAGCGTGGTGATCAGTCAGAAAGGCTGGCACAGTATTGGAATAATATAACTAATTTCCGAGCTCTTTCCACAGACCCTACGCTTGCTGCAGCCCCTGCATATCCATGCAAGGAAATGTGGTCGGACGTTGCACGGAAGTCTGATTTTGCTACCATACAATGACACAGTGCGTTGTCAGTGACACCTAAGGTCGCAGAAACAGATACTGCTCATGGGTACCCTTCACTGCCATTAACTGCAGTGGCAAGCACCAGGGCTCCAACTGTGACTGTTTTCGCTCAAGTAAAACGGCGCCCTGTGCGTGCTTCTGCACTTGTAGGTGCTGTGTGGATGCAGCACAAAGTGAAGAAGACTGGGCGTACTGCTGTGCGACTGTGCTCTGCTGCTTTTGAGCAGAGCCCACCTTCTGACTGTGGGCCACCTGACGCCTGCACTGTAACATCCACGGTGAGCCCCCAGTCAGAAGGTGTGGTTCTGCGCATGGGCAGCAGTGCGGCTGACACCAGTGCTTCCACACCTCGTGGTGATCTCCGTGTAGAAAAGGAGGTTAGAGTCGAAAATAAGAAAGGGCGCAGTAACAAGAAACCAGTTTCTCCTGCTCCTGTCAGTGGTGCAAGTGTGCACCAGAAAGTGACGAAGACTGGGCGTACTACCATGCCACTGTGCTCTGCTGCTTTTGAGCAGAGCCCAGCTTTTGACTGTGGGCCAGCCGACGCCTGCGGCGTTAACGTCCACGGTAAGCCCCTAGTCAGAAGGTGTGGTTCTGCGCAAGGGCAGCAGTGCGGCTGACACCAGTAGTTCCTCACCTCGTCGTGAAGACCCTGAACAGGAGCAGAAAGCAACATCAGCAAAATTGTCACACAGCCATATTTGCACAGGTGGAGGAAATCTTTCTGTAGGGAGCAAATTCAGCACTTATAAGGAGTATAAGCTAGCTTTCAAGGATGGAAAAGTGAAGGGTTCCATCGGATGCGTATTGAAAGATAATAATAATAATAATAATAATAATAATAATTTTTATTTCCATCAGCGATGGAGGAGACTGCGGGTAAAAGTTGCTTGAAGGCACAAGCAACTTGACAGAGGCCCGCAGCCACCCCTACAGTGCAGGCAGCGATGGCAAAACATTCACATAAAGAGAAAAAAAAATCACAAGAAACACATATTCGGAATACAGATATGTCTAAAAAAACACATCAGTAAGGAAGAATGAAAAAAAGCAATATTTTACACTATTTACTATGTTAGCATGAATTGATGAAATGCTCGCGCAGTGTTCGTGCAGAGGTTATTTTCAATTCAATGTGTAATTTATGAAATGAATTTAAAAGGGTTGGCAGCGTGTATGATAGCTTCTGCATAGAATAGCTTGTCCGCGCAGTGACCACCTTCCACTGTTCTATGTAACGAGTGCCGTATGAATGGGTGTTTTTGGCAAGATGAGATAACTCGTGGAAAAACTTTAGGTTTTCTTTTATCTCTCGTTTGAACGCTATACTTAACTTGTAATTGTATAGGGTAAACACGCGGATGACATTTCCCTTCAAGAATAAATCTGAAGTATGGGAATTGTAGGGTACATTGAAAAGCGCCCGTAGAAATTTTTTCTGCAGTACATGAAGTCTTTCAAGATTTGTATATGTCGTCGTACCCCATACCAAAAAACAATAATACAAGGAAGAAAAAAAGAGCGCATTGTAAACAAGAAGCTTTATTTTAAAAGGTAATATCAATCTGTGACGCGCCATCATACCAACCACACGAGATAGCTTGCCTAAAACTGATTCGATGTGTAAATCCCAAAGCATATTTTGTGTGAAGGTAACTCCCAGTATTTTCACACTACTCACTATTTCTATTGCTTCATTTGTGTAAAGAAGGGTGATGTGTTCGCAGGTTATCTGCTTAGATTTTGGTCTGAAAATCACGGCTTTTGTCTTTTTAGTATTAATTTGCAAAACGTTTGCTGCTGACCATTCTTGGAGCGCCCTTAGAGCAGTGTTGGTGTTATTCTGAAGGCTACCAAGTTCAGGTGACGAAAAAAATAGGCTAGCGTCGTCAGCGTACATAACGTATTTCGCATCACTGTAGATATTTACTAGGTCATTGATGTAAACTATAAAAAGAAATGGGCCGAGAATACTACCTTGAGGAACGCCTCTGCTGATGTGTTTTAAGTCTGAACGGTAATGCTCAATCTGGACGTACTGATGGCGATGATCTAGATACGACTTCACGAGGTTTAAGCAGTGCCCGCGAATACCATAGGTTTCAAGTTTTTTAAGTAGTATGGAATGATGGATACAATCAAATGCTTTACTGAAATCAATGTAAAGGCCGAGCACAAGATTCTTGCTTTCAAATTGTGTTAAAATAAATTCTTTTTGTTGTAGCAAGGCTAACTCAGTAGAAAGGTGTTTTCTAAATCCAAATTGGGCTGTAGATATAAGATTGTGCTTATCGAAAAAATTAGACATTTGCACGTGTATAAGTTTCTCCAGCCCTTTGGATAATACTGGTAATATCGAAATAGGTCTATAATTTTTGATATCGTTTATGTCACCTTTCTTAAAAAGCACAGAAACTCTTGCGATCTGCATCCTCCTGGGAAAGATAGCGCTCGCCAAAGACAGATTAAAGATGTAGGTAAGATATGGACAAATTAAATCAAGCACATACTTAATTGGACGAACCTGCATGCCCTCAACGTCACAACTTGAGCTATTTTTAAGCGAAAGAAAAACTGACAGTACTTCAGACTCTGTAAATGGGCGAAGGAAAAAGGAAGATGGATTGCTATCAGGCATAAATTTTGTAATATCAGCAGATGCACAAGAATTAGAATTGCTCACAAAATAATCATTAAATGTATTCGCCAAATCATCGCCCCATATTTCGTGGCCACCAAGAAATAGCTTTTCTACACGTGGAGACGATTTACGGCAATTTAAGACAGTATTAAGCTTTTTCCATAACATATCGGGTTTTTTTGAGCAGCTATCAAACTCAGCTTGAAAATAGCATTTCCTGTGTGACCTTAGTACTTTGTTTAGTTTGTTTCTAAGCGACTTGTATTCTTTCAATATGCTTGGTTCCTTACTTTTAATGAACTTGTGATAAAGCGCATTTTTACACTTAATTTTTTGTAACAATTCAGGGGTTATCCATGGTTTTCTTATTTTTTTACCCAATTTAAACTTTTTTTGTGGGAAGCGACGCTTATACACACGAGAAATTTCATCAATAAGTTTACTGTATGCAATGTCAACGTCGTCTATTTTCAGAATTTGCGGAATATCGCTAAGTAGCAATTCAGCTCTAAAATTATCCAGACCTGTTTGTGTAATATTTTGAAAAGAAATGTACTGATGCTTTTCATTTATCGTGAAATTTTGCTTTCTTAGTAGAGCAAATATTGGGAGGTGGTCACTAAGGTCCCACGTTATTACACCACTGTTGGCTTTTGTAGAATCGATATTAGTAATAAATAAATCTAACAGTGTTTCGCTTTCAGTAGTTACCCTTGTCGGTACATAGATTAAATTTTCGCATCCGTTAGAAGTCAGCATGGTTAACATGGCCTTTTGTGGTGCAGAAATGGTCAACAGGTCGATATTAAAATCACCAGCAGACACCAAATAATCGCCAGTTTCTGAAACAAATGATAACAGCTGTTCATAGAAACAAAAGAAACTAGGAAGATTTCCACTTGGTGGTCTATAGCAAACGGAAAACATACAGTCATTCACACGAGCTGTTATTATTTCAAAATCATCACAACAGATACAAAAGTTGGAAAGCAGCTCGCAGTTTACGTGCTCTCTTAGCAACAGCATAACGCCACCGCCTCGGCGATTAGTTCTGTTTACGCAATACGATTGATAAGACGGAAATTTGAACAAATCACGATCATCCCTGCACCAAGTTTCACTAAGCATTACTGCATCAAACAGAAAATGAAAACCATTGATGAAGTCATTTATATCTTCTTCCTTGTTATAGAGTGAACGAACGTTTAGATGAAGGCACTTCAAGGAATGTGCGTGACGACTTGTCACAAAAGCGTCTAGCTCGTGTGGAAGAAAGGGACTTTGACTAGCCATTTTGAGGAATGAAATAATCTAGATACAGTCAGCAACTAGCAGGCTTAGACGGGAAAGTCGGTCCTGTGACGCACTACTAACACGGAATCGCCGTCAGATTTGCGCAGTAGGATTTTCCCGTTCTTGTGCCAGGCGTATTTGTACCGATTTTCCCTCGCCCATTCCTTAGCCTCTCGAAGCAGTTGCCGACTTTGGCTGGTCAAGTTCTCTTGGATGAACAGGCTTGATTTCTTTTCTCTCAGTTTTGACCGGTTATGCAGCCATTCGTCTCTAACAGATTGTCTGACATACCGAACGATTATACCTGGTGTTTTGCCAAATTTGCATGGGAGGCGGTGAATGGCAGCGACGTCTGCTGCGTCCAGTGCACAAACGTCAATCATGCTGGCAACAGAATTTACCTTTGCAAGCAAATTTTCACCTTCAGAGACGCTTACACCATGTATTTCCAAGTTAAACTTGCGGCTTCTCCACTCGAGCTCATTTAAATCGGCCTCAAGTTTTTTTGAAGCATCATCACTAGCGCAGGTGTCCTGTTCAAGACGTTCAAGTCTTTTCCGTATTTCTTTCGTATCTTTTTCTTGTGCGGCAAGCCTTGTCAACATCTCATCGTACTTGTCTGACATGAGCTGTATCGACCGCTCGATGTTTGGCACTGTTTCCCTGAGCGGCAACAACTCGTCTAACTTCTGACTTATGCCACTGAGAATAGATCTGATGTCAACTTCAGCTTCCGGCCTCCCTTCAGTGATCTCGACACTTTTTCCACTATCTTTGCACGTAGAGCAAACCCACTTTTGCCTAGCCGATTCGGACTTCTTTTTATACTGTTTTTCTGATATGCCTGCACATGTTCCAATGTGAAAACAGTGGCTACACTCGCCACATGCCACCGACAATTCATCGGATTTAATGGCATCGTTACATGTAGGGCATGCATTTAGTGTCGACATAGTACCAGGAAATGTAGCACACAGAACAAATACAATTCACTTGGCAGCAGCGGCAGCACAGAAAACTCGCTAAGAACAACAAAGCAAATTTGAACCGGGCGTGAACTAACCTGCGCAAACAGACGAAAATCAGTAGATCTGCCGGTTCTGCCACCGCTGCTGCCAAAGAGCCGCTGTCCTCAGGGTCGGTGACTTTTATAGTGAAGCTCGGTGATGGTGGTGGCCCCCAGCGGTAAGATCGTCGGTAGCTTCAGTTGGAGATATCAGTTGATCCGAAGAAATCGCGGCGTGAAAATGGCACACGATGCGATGAAACTTGATAGCAGGGAGATGGTTTCCACACAGGCCACCGACAGGAAGGCAGTGGTCGACGAAAAAAAATCTGCGCAAACAGACGAAAATCAGTAGATCTGCCGGTTCTGCCACCGCTGCTGCCAAAGAGCCGCTGTCCTCAGGGTCGGTGACTTTTATAGTGAAGCTCGGTGATGGTGGTGGCCCCCAGCGGTAAGATCGGTAAGATCAGATAAAAACCCATTGTGTATTGAGAAAGATTTAAACAAAGCAGACTTTCCGTATGTTCAAGTTAAGTTTGTCTGTTGCCACGCAGGGTATCCAAATCTGAGCGGACAAAATATTCGGCCCAATCAACGCTTCAACGGTACAGGTTGCAACATTGAACGTAAGCTTGCGCTGCGATTTCTCTACAGCCCTCTAATGAAGCTGTAAATTTAGCGGATGCGCACAAACATAAAATAGGTACCGAGATTTTTGTGTGGTACAATAATAATCGTGCATTAGGTGCTCCTGAAAAAGAGCATTTTCAGGACTTGAATTTTTGTAATGTGAAACCTAAAGACCTAAAGAATGCCATTCTGAGAAAAACGGGAAAACACGTTACTTCTCGTGATATTACAAACTTGAAGCATAGAACAGTTAAAAAATTCAGGACAATGCTCATCATGGAGCCCTTCTGTTAGAAAAAATCAACGAATTGTTTTCTGAAAAGTCTGGGTGGAAGGTTAATATTGAGAAGAATACAAAAAATGGTCTCTTGTGCGTACTGCTTCAATCAGAGCATATGGCCCAGTTACTGGAAAAATACCCCGAATTGTTGTTCTTTAATGGTACGTATAAGGTTAATAAAGAAGGATATATCTTGCATTTGATTCTGTTTGAAGATGGAACAAGCCATGGGACGCCTGTATGTTATGCATTTGTTCAGCGGGAGACATCAGAAATATTAAAGTCTTTCCTAGAAACATTTCTTTGTTTAAATCCTGTCGTGGAGGAGAAGTGCAAAATTGGGTAATGGACAAAGATTTAAATGAAATGAACAAAATTAAGCAGCTTCTGCCCAAATGTGGAATCTTGTTGTGTTCGTGGCACGTGTTAAAGTACTTACATACCAAAGCGATGCAGCATAAGCCCGACAGTCTAGATAAGAAGTATGTTAAGGATATAATTAGGAAACTGGTTTTTGCACATACTGTAGATATATATCAAGAGCACTTGCATGACTTGGAAGAAGCACTTGAAGATGACAAAGCCCTCCTGGAGTACTTTTATAAAAATTGGCACAGCTGCAAGAGCATGTGGGTTCATGTAGTTTAGGAAATAATACTAACAATCGAATGGAAAGCCATAATCAAAAGTTAAGAAATTATCTAACACGTGACATGCACTTAGTGGAAGCAGCGAAAGCTCTGATAAGGTATGTGACCCATGATGCGCTCGCACTCAGCCATACGCAATATAAAGAAATGAGAACTTGCATTGACACCAGTAAGGCTGATAAGTTTTGCATTGAGGTGTCATCAAAATGCACCGAATATGCTAGAAAATTGGTATGTAAAGAATATGGGCTGTTTATGAAATATCCAGGAGACTGTGTTGTCTCTGATGGCAAATGCACCGTTTTTGTTGGCAGTAAGCTTTATGAAGTTACTAATAATATGAGGACATGCATATGCACATTTAACGCGCAGTACCAAGTGTTTTGCAGGCCCATTCTTGCAGCTAGATCAAAAAATAATATGAAACTGTTTGATTAAAGTTGTGTGTCAAAGCACTGGTTTAAATCTGATTTTGTGCAGACCGGCCAGACAGTCTCACCAGACAAACTGAGCATTTTAACCACAAGCATGGTAAAAAAGGTACATCTAAAACTTGATAACTCAGAGGCCAGATATATATATGCATATGCACGTCTGTTGGAACTTTCAAAGGAAGCTGCTAATGTACTAGCCCAATGTAGCGCAACTGAACTTTGCGAAAAATTTAGCGAGTGTGAGGACTTTTTCCAAAATCTTGTTACTTACCCTGTGGAGATAGGTTTGCACAAGGCTCACCTACTAAGCGCAACCGCGTAGGGATGCGACGTCCTCCACTGCCGCTGCGTGCGACGACGCTGCGGCCGGGTTCGTCGTTTTCTCCGGCACGGCGTAGAAACAACGCATGAGGCAGGGAAAGAAGAACAACGAGTTTATTAACTTAAGATGCAGCCCAGTGCGACACTCACGAGCTTGCAGGCCAGGCGTATAGGGAACTCCGCAAGACCGAGCAAGTACGCTTGCCTAGGGCGCGACGACTCCCGCACAAGGGCCGAAGTCGAACGCACGAACGAGAAGGAGAAGCCGCCTGCTAAGCAGCGCATCGACCTCTCGTGGAGGCCTGAGAGCATCTGCCGCGACGAGCGAATCGTCGGGTGCAACACAGCTCGTAGCAGAGGAGGATGTCACGCGCACGCAATGGGAAATGGCGCTGCGTTGTGACGTAGGCCCGCGCGGCGCGCCAGTGTAGTGTGCCCGGACATGCCAGCGCGGGAAGAAGCCGATGGTTGACTGGCCTAGACCAAGAGGGGCCCTGGCAGCGATCTTGGCGGATTCCGGCGCTTATGCGCGCCCGGGCTACGCCGCTGGCGCGCGTGCGGCAGCTGGGAACGAGACGGCAAGCAGGAGGGCGCTCTCGATTCCCACAACCCTAGAAACAAGAAACATGATTCACCACTTCCTGAAATAGCACAAAGTAAAGAACAAGTTAGTGGGGAAGGAAAAGGCTTATAAAAGTAAAAAAAAGTAAGTAATTCGTGGAGTGTAGACCTGAATGACTATCTATAGGCCAAGTCTGTAGATGATGACACTACGAAGAAGGGGTCCACAGAAGATAAATCAGAACTGAAAGAGCAATCTGGTCAAGTTAAATCTGATTTAAAAGATGAAATTAACTTTACTATAGCCTCGCATGATGATAAGGTATGTCAGGTTCTAGCAAAGACATCGGACACTAGCTCTTCGCCTAGCGATTTTGCACAGCAACTGACAGCGCTTAGCATACCTCTAGTTAAATCCGCTCGCGGCCGACCACGTAAGAGATGTGCACATGATACGAAGCGGGAAGAAAAAGACTACGTTTGCATGTTTTGAAAAAATCTCAATTTAAAGAGGAGGCATCCGTGACAGTCATTGGTAGAACAATGGAAGAAATTAGTGATGCCATAGCTGACGCGATTTGAGGTCCAAATAATTGCAACCCGTACAAAATGAGTTCCTCTGATTTAGTGGCCTTACGAGGCACGGGATGGCTGTCAGATGCAATCGTAAATGCAGTGCTATTTATTATTTCGCGTCAGTTTCTTGGTCTGTGCAATTATCAGGATGTTCTTGGGGAGAGCTTGAAATTTAAGAAGCGAGACAACTTTATTCAAATTCTGCATATTCCTGGGCTTTGGGTTGCAGTGACAAATTATGGTGCCCCTACAAATAGTGTTTTTTTGTATGATTAGTTAGACCAGTACTATATGCCAAGTGTAGCAACTCAAGTTATGAACATAATGAGTCTAGCTTCTAACACTCTTACCATTCATGGTAAGGCAGTACAGCGACAAGAGAACTTTTATGACTGTGGCGTTTTTGCCATTGATAATGCATTCACCATTGCATCTGGCGTCGACCCGTGCACCGTTGCTTTTGATAAGACCTTAATGTGCAAACATTTAATATCATGTCTTGCAGACAATGAGATGGTTCATCTCTCTATTGCTACAATGCAAGTGCTCAGGGAAAACCAAAATCAAGTTGCTTTTTTGTTCCAAAGTAATATTTCATGTTTAAACCATCAAAAAAATCAGCCTTAAATTGAAATCATATAGTTCTATAGCTGCGGATTTGAGACCTCTCTATAGATTCCAACTCTAGGTTATTATTATACTCTGTCATTATCATTAGCATTGGTTATAAGCCTTAAACCACTTTCGATGTTGTTTGATAGAGAAAGAATATTGCAGCTGTACCTCTTTTTTCGGTTAAATGCTCGTGGATAAGTTTTTTAAGCAAGTAGAGTTGGGAACCACATTATCATGCAGAGGTGACTGCAGTTAAGGAATGTTTCACTTTTGCTGCTTGTTGCTACACATAAAAGTTCTTTATGAATGAAATGCAGTTGTATCTTAGTGTTTGCACAGGGCAAACTTTAAAGTTTTCTGCTATTCTCTGCACTTACACTATTGTGCACAAGAAATAATTATAGATACAATATTTTTTATCACCCTTACTCACATTGTTTTTATAAAAATAGTCCTAAGTTACCTATTTTCATAAACAGAGCTGATAATTTTGCCATGTATTTTTCGCCTGCTACTACATAATGTTAGAAAGGATGCTGGAAAAATTACATTTGTCATTTCTACAGAGTAAATGTCCTCGGCACTCGCTGAAGATAACAGTTGTCAGTGAAAACCTTGAAGTGCCACTGCGTTAGAATGGACCTTTGCAGAAATTGGCGCATGCCACCAAGGCTGGCTGCAAAGCATTACGTGAAGCCGGAGCGCCGGCGGAGTGTCGTCTGCTCCCGGAAGCGTTGGCTCACCTTGTTTCCCGCAGCGCGCGGGTGTACGGACACATTCTTGCGGGAATATTGCGCGGGATAACCCTGCTTCAATCTGCACTCACAGAAGAGGCACAACGCCGAGCAACATAAAGTCAGCAAACTTATTAGAGACCCAGGAAGACGCTAACATACCCAGGGAAGAGTCCATTGAATTGGAAACATTAATGGGGTACTGACACAAAATTTCGGCGCTGAGATAGCCTGAGGGGTCGATTCTCGTGAACATCCGTATATCATCTGCAAGATATCAACAGCGAATACAGCTTGAAAGGTATTTTAAAATAATTTTGAAGTTTGTGTGGGGAACCGACTCCATAGCGCTATAGACACACTCGGAGGTGACCCCGAGGTGACCCCCTACTTCCTTCACGTCACCAGGCTGCGGTCAACAAAACAAGCTTTGATGATGTCATAGCCGCCATTTTTCTTTTGCCGCCTTAGTTTCCGAAGTCTATATTTCTCGGCGGCTGGTTGCGAGTGCGTGGCCGTGGCGCACGCTTAAAAAGTTTTGTGTTTGGCGATATTCTAGTGCCCTTTCCTATTTGAAAGTAATTCTTGCTCTGAATCGTGCGGAGGTGTGTCACAGTTCTGTGTGCTGACGTTGTCAATAGTTGCACACGGTAGGTGGCGACTGTTGCACCCAATTTTGGAACTCTCTCAAACAAAAACTGATCGATAATTAGGGGCCTGCAAATAATTATATGTCACGTGCTGCAGCAAACAATGTGTCGTGTCATGACTAACAGCCCTACAGCAACGCACTGCAGCAGAAAAACACAAGGCCAACTTTTTTGTGTCAGTACCCCTTTAAGCGGCTTTCGCAGTGAGCCCGTTTGCTTTCTTGGTCGTATTTCCATATAGCGGAAGCTTTTCCGTTTTGTTGTATTTTCAGCATGACTGTACAGCTTTACTATTAGTACTTTATGTTAAGCACTATCACTCGTGAGACATGATATGCTTCCACGTGATACGCGATGCAAGAAAGTGGCACTTCGTGCATGGTAATCAATGTCGAAATCCGACTCCTATAAATGGGTTCGAGCCCCACTATGCTGGTGGATCAGAATTCCAATCGCCTGTTTTCAAATGTTGTACCTGAGAAACTTTGCACTTAGGACGCCGAGAGTATAGTAAAAACCAGCTACCAACACGCCCATAGAGCGGATACCATGTGAGTACTGTCGTGTGCGAAGATTACATAGTTACAGCGCAGTGTCGCACTTCATAAAGCGAGAATATTCTGCACATTTGACTTCGCAGTATTTTCTGTGAAACAGCGCAAAACATGCTGTCTTTGTGTCGTTCCCGTAAAGAACTTAAGAATTTACGACCCGACTGCGCAAAGAGTAACAATGGGAAGAAATATATAACAGAATAGGGGTTAGTGTGCCAAATTCGCAAAATATTCGATTTTACTGCAGCTCCGCTGATCCCTTGTTTCTTTACAGTTTATGATTATAAGCAATAAAAGACAACCTTTTTATACACTTATAAAATTAATACTGACACCGTCGCAGAAGCCACGGAGTACAAATATTTGGGATTGACAATCTCCAACAAACTCACATGGTCCTCCCACATCGAAAACATCTGTACAACAGCTACTCGCAAACTTGGCCTACTTAGTCGCCCCCCCCCCCCCCCCCCCGATGCAAAGCTTCTCACTTACAAAACTTACGTTTTGCCTAAAGTTGAATACGCTAGTGTAGTTTGAGATCCCCACTACAAAAAAGATAAGCATAGGCTCGAGATGGTACAGAGGCGGGCAATACGCTTCGTATTCAACAAATATAAGAGAACAGATTCACCATCATCTTTAATGCTGGCAAATAAGATTCCAACCTTAGAGCAGCACAGGAAAATATCAAGACTTAAATTTTTATTTATGCTTTATTAGAATAGACTTAATGTGAATGCGCGTGCATTTATTCAGCCATTTTTGTGACGTACATCGAGAAATCGACATGCACATAATCTACTTCCTTATCAAACGCGCACTAATCTTTTTAAGTACTCTTTTTTTCTGCTAACCATTTCTGATTGGAATTCGCTGCCTGAAAATATTGTTTCTTTGAAATCTGCAAGTTCATTTGAAAGTACGCTACTTATTAATTTGCAAATGCAGTAAACCAGTGAATGTTCATCGTTTTCACTTTTGCATTTCATCGTTTTTTCACTACGCATTTTATTGATGCAGTGTTGCTTCATAATTTGCAAATACTGCATTTACGCACCCGACGTCTTCCGGGAAGAGTTCTTTTTTTGTTTACTTTTATACTTCTTATAGTGTGCGTCACTCTTCTAAGAACTGTATTATTTATTTATCTTGCCAGGCTGCGCTGGTAATACTTCTAGATATGCCGTAAAATTGCGTTGTTTCCCTTTTTTGTGAGCTTGTGTGCCTTACGGCTCCATTTGTGCTTGTAAATTTGAAACTGTATATTTTCCCACCGGCATGGTCCTTTGTGACCACAGTATACTGTAGGTAAAATAAATAAATATGCTAATTTAGTAATTTGTCGTTTTGATTAAGATGGCTTTCCAAGCCGCAGAAAACATACAGCCGTTCCTGTCACTTTTGCCGAAACGACCATGAACAGAACATCTGAAGGACTCGCCTCAGGCGTATTCAGAAGCGAAAATTCCCCGGAATAGAGCATTCTCATGGTGGTAATAAGCACTCAGTGCCTGGGCACAGTATGTTTAAGCCAGAAAACATTGATAAGTAATACTGTTTAAGGCTGCTAATGGTGAGACTGTTTCTTTAAAAGCAACGGTGGAAGCCTCATTCAGTGTGGAAAAAGTATAGAATACCGCAGCGGCACTTACATCAGTTGGCAAGGTTACCTGGCTGCGAATGTCGCTTTTTGTATTTCTAATAATGAAACTACAACTAGCACTCTTTGCCTTAACACAAGGAACACCCTCCCCCACCCCCCTTCAAAAAAAAAAACTAGGTGCGCGAAGCCACAGTAGGTGAGGCCTCGAGTTTTTGGTGAACAACAAGCACATACGATTAAAGATAACCAAGCAGTAAACAGAAAAATAAACACTAAGTAAGACTGCAATAAAAAAACTCGCAGTGTTTTTTACGGGTTCACCCAAGACGACTTGACGGGGAAAGCAGTCTTTGTTTGTTTTTTTATTCAGTCAGCTTATTGGTCCTTCTCTTACCCATGCAAAGGTTTTCTGCACTTGAATTGGCTTTTCACTGGTTCTATGAGCGGAGGCATTCCAAACATTTAGTACCTCACCTGGTTTTTCTCGGTCTCCGTAATCGGTGGGCCGATCACACAGACAGTGCAATGTGACGATGTCGTGTGATGAAGTGATAATTAGATCATCATGATGGCTTTACACATTATGTGTAAAGCCCAGAATGTTACAGAATGTGTAAGGTGTGTGACCGTACACATTCTGTGATCTGTGATGTCACGATAGTGTCCTATGATGACGTGATGACATGGACGAAACCACCACGGGATGCCATAGCCACCGACTAAAAATTTTTGTTTTTAGGCGAGAACTGCAGGTGCGTCATAAAACATTAAACTTGACCGTTTGCGCCCCTCGTCGTCGACGTCGAATGATCCGAAAAATCATCACGCGGTGATGACAACATATATTGCGTCAAACACCTCCAAGAATTGTGACATCATTCAAACATCATGTGACTTCATGTGATCACGTCATCGCGTGATATCCGAGATTGATCAAGGTGGTCTGATCATGGAAGCAATGCAAAACCTCATTATGGGCCGCAATTGTTAGAAGGGTAATGTGGATGGTGGTGGTCGTGGGCCTTAGCATGGGTCTCGGCAGGGGGTGCAAAAGGGGCACTTACCCTACTCAAGGCACGCCAGCACTTTCCCAAGCTACACCAGTGCTCTCCGCCAACCGCGATGCAAGACAGGTTCGCACTCATGGAATAAAATTGCCGACGCCGATAGGCTGGTGGGTTAGACTCTGCAGATCGAATGACTATAAAAACCAGATGGTGTTCACCTTAGCGTCGTCTTAGGTGAATGCGCAAGCGACCCTGTGATTCTTGAATGAGGCATCTAGCAGTGTCGTCTCTATAGCTTCATGTATTACGTGGTATGCTTCAACGGTAAAACGCCAGTTCCGTAATCACAGTGAATGAGAACTCAAATATCTTGACAAAGGTCAAAATTAGCTGCAGCATCACCGAGCATTGAAGTCCTAAAGTATCACTGAACAATGAAACTAAACATCTGATGTCTTTCGCGTCTTATGACACCCACGAGCAGAGCAAGTTTGTGCGCCGCTTTTCTTCTTCTTGCACATGTTTTGTGATGATTCTGGATATTTTTGGTGAGCACTACAACCTAGTTGGGGAGCATTAAAGTCGGAGCACTCAAAAGTAGCAGTTCCTTCACAAAAGCAGCACCTTACGCCAGCCAAAACCAGGCGATGACAGCAGGCGAAAGCGGGAAAGCGTTGCGCTCCGGATCGACTGCGCAGATAAGTGTTTTTGCATGTTTTGAGCTTGTCTTTATAATTATAAGGCAGCGGTTGAAATCTTCGTAGCACTTATTTTATGGTAAGGCTTTTTCGGGGGCCAGTCGCCAGGTATTTATTAGTTAGTGCGGGTGTGTGTGTTTGAAATTTTTTGTTGTTGTTTTTTTTTCTTTTGCCACCCCGTGGGGGAGGTGCGCGTACATTGAACACGCAAACTTTTGTAGTAGAGCTTAGACTTTCTTTTTTTTCGTAGTGCACGGCTCGACTTTAGTAATTATCGAGTATGGGGACAATTGGTGTCAGAAAGACATGGTTAAAAAGACTGTAAAGTGTTCAGGATGGGGAGTGGGTTTGAAAGTGGACTCAAGCGTAGAAGCGGATGGAGAAGAGGCTGACGCGAAGTGTAGGCAATGTGAGGTCGAGGAAAAAATGGAGAAAATGATGTTTGCCCAGAGTGAACTGCTGGTGAGAATCGATGAGCTCGAGACTGCGTTGGCGACAGAGCAAGAGAAAACGAGGGCAATGGGAGAAAGACTGAAGTCCACCGAGGAAGCACTAGCGAAGCTGAACTAAGAAGCGGCCTACGGAGAGAACAGTAGAGAACCGGCAACCAGAACGGTAGAGAAGGAAGAACAAGCAAGTTTGGAAAAAACAGGTTTAGCCGGTACAACTGTCACAAGGCCCAGCTTCAGCGAGGTAGTGGTGGGGTTGGGAGGGCACAAAGCAGCCGGCGTCACAGGTGCAAGTAGCCCCCAGGTGCAGGACGCTCCAGCTGAAAAGTCACAGCATGTGATAATCGCCGGGGACTTGAATTTATATCGATGCACAGAAGCCATCAAAGAGAGGGTAAGAGGTGACAAGAGGGTTGCAGTAGGGGCGTTCCCAGGACGCAAGCTTGAAGCAGTCATGAGGAAAGCGAGCGCAAAACTCAAAACTACAGCTGATAGACGAAACCTCGTCATAATTTCAGGCGGTTTAAACGATGTCTTAAATGAAGATACACCAGGACTAGCAGCCACACTAGCGAAAGGCGTCGAGGACATGCGCGCCACTTCTCCTAAGGTACAGGTAGTGATATGCACGATACCGGAGGTACCGGTGCGTGATAACAACCTACAAAGAGCGGTTGTCAACGCAAACCAAGAGATATGGCGGATGAGTCGAGAGAAAGGCTTTGAGGTGGTGGAAATAAACAGAGAGGTGCATAGGTGTGGGGGTTTTCAACGAGACAGAATTCACTTCGATGGGCGGCTAGGTCATGAGGTGGGTTGGCGACTTACAGGACGCGCGGTAGCTTTTTGGGGGGGCAAGCGAGCCCTTCGGGGTGCAGGATAGGTAGTAACGAAAAAAACAACCAGGGAAACTTTTCGACAGGTGTTATGGACAGATACGATTCCGAAATGGCACCAAGTCTAAGATAGGTAGAGTCCGGGGCATAAATAGACGTAGCCACGAGCACCGAGCTTATTCATACATAGGGTGTATTAACATGCAGGGTGGTAAGAACAGGCTGAAGTGGGAAGAGATAGAAGAACAGCTAAGGGAAGAGAGGCCGATGGTATACGGTTTTGTAAAAACACATCACAGGGACATGGAACAACCTCCGAACAATCCGGACTACGCGTGGGAATATTGTAATAGAACAGAAGGTAGCAGAAAGGGGGGTGGTATTGGGGCATTCATTCATGAAAGTACAGACTGGCAAAGGGTCAAGCAGGAGTGCAAGGAACATTTATGGCTAAAAGGGAAAGTGGCAGGTCAAATGACACTCCTTGGTTTCATGTACTTGTGGACGGGAGCAAAGGCCAGAGAGGAAAACCAGGCAATGGTAGAGCGTATATCAAAGGACATTCAGGAGTTAGGAAGACAGTGCGAGATAATTGTACTAGAAGACATGAATGCGCACATAGAAGATATAGATGGGTATACCGACCCGACAGGCTAAATGATCATGGGTATGTGTGAAAGGCTTGATTTGATCATTTGCAACAGTGCCCAGAAGTGTGAAGGGCAAATAACATGGGAGGTAGAAAGGCTGCAGTCGACGATAGATTATGCACTGATGTCACATAGGATGTATTATAAGCTCAGGGAAATGCACATAGATGAAGGTGGCTCCAGAAGTCTGGGTAGCGATCACAAACGTATCAAGCTAAGTTTTGGAAGAGCAGTGAAAGTGGGAAGGAGACAAGATGAGAAACTACAGGAAAATTTTTATTCAGGAATAAATTGAAATAGCCACTAAACAAATTGAGATAGTAATCACGGAGGATAATAAGACAGTGTGGACATACACGAATCTAAATACACTCTTTGAGCTAGAGCTTGCTAAGACGCGTAACGAGTCGCCTCGGAAAAGAAGACACAAACCCAAAAGTTGGTGGGATTAGGAAGTTAAGAGAGCCATAGCAAAACGTCAGGAAGCCTCTAGGGAACACAGACATGCTAAGCAGCGGGGTGAACCGATAGACGATGTTGAAAGAAAATGGGAAACCTTTCTAAGCTGTAGAAGGGCTGCATCCCTTCTGATCAATGAAAAGATTAGAAGAAAGGGAGCTCAGTGGCTGGCAGAAGTACATAAAAAAGATAGAAAGGCAGCTGCGAAATTTTGGAACCATCTAAACTACCCTAAGAAATGAGACGAGCCTAGATCAGAGTTTTATAACTACAGCCCAAGGTGCCAGGCTAGAAGGGGACGAAGCTATTGAATATATAAGAACAAGGGTGACGGAAAATTTTCAACGACGAAGTACTTTATGTACCACAATAGACAAGGACGAATCAAGTGGTGCAACGGCTCCATTTTCACAACGAGAGTGAAAGGGCTGAGAAAAGGGTTCCTAGTAGTACATCAACAGGCCCAGATGGCATTCCAATTAGGCTGATAAAGACGTTAGGTCCAAAGTCTAAGCAGGCTTTGATAGAGGCAGTGAGCAAAATAATAATCGATGGAGAAGTTCCCGATGGATGGAAACTTAGCAGGATGAGCATGATTTATAAAGGGAAGGGGGACAAAGCTGACATAAACAACTACCGTCCTATAACAGTGACATCAGTGGTCTACAGGCTGGCGATGCAGATTATAAAGGAAAGACTGCAGGCATGCATAGAAGATGAGGGGGTGCTGGGGGAACTGCAGAATGGGTTTAGGAAACACAGGAGGTTGGAAGACAATCTGTTCTCACTGACGAAGTGCATCAAAATAGCAGAAAAGGAACACAGGCCCCTGTGGCTAGCATTCTTGGATATCAAGGGAGCATACGATAGCGTGGTTCAAGAGGAATTGTGGGGAATACTGGACACACTAGGCGTGGAACATGTAGTCACTAATCTTTTAAAGGGTATCAATAAAGGTAACAAGGTAGTTATAAAGTGGGAAAAACAGGTATCCAAGCCTGCAGAGCTAAAACGGGGACTTAGGCAGGGATGCCCCCTGTCACCCTTATTATTCATGATGTACCTACAAGTATTAGAGGCAAAATTAGAGGGAAGTGGACTTGGCTTCAACCTCTCTTTAGTCAAACAAGGAAAACTTATTGATCAGGCACTACCGGCATTAATGTACGCAGATGATGTAGTGCTAATGGCCAACAACAAGGAAGATTTGCAGAGATTGATGGACATCTGCGGTAATGAGGGAGATAGGTTAGATTTTAGATTCAGTAAGGAAAAATCAGCAGTCATGATTTTCAATGACAACGAAGGTAGTGAGGTAGGAGTGAGGATACAGGAGGTCACGCTAGAGATAACAGATAAATACAAATATCTGGGCGTATGGATAAGCAATGGGACCGAGTACCTGAGAAACACGAAATATACGTGACGACTAAAGGTAACAGGAATGCAGCAGTGATGAAAAATAGGGCACTGTGGAATTACAATAGGTACGATGTTGTGAGAGGAATATTGAAAGGGGTCATGGTTCCTGGGCTGACGTTCGGCAATGCGGTCTTGTGCATGAGATCAGAAGTTCAAGCAAGATTAGAAATTAAGCAACGTGGAATAGGTAGGCTTGCTTTGGGAGCTCACGGGAATACACCAAATCAGGGAGTACAAGGTGATATGGGATGGACATCATTTGAGGGCAGGGAAGCTAGCAGCAAGATACAATTTGAGAAGCGATTGAGAGAAATGGGGGAGGAGCGTTGGGCTAGGAAGGTTTGCAGCTACTTGTACATGAAGAATGTCGATACAAAATGGAGGAAGCGAACCAGGAAATTGACTGGTAAATACTTAGAAAACAGCAGGTGGCCAAACCAAAAAGAACTATCGATTAAGAAGAAAGTGAAGGAAACGGAGACTGACATGTGGAAAATGGGAATGATTAAGAAGTCCGCACTAGAGATCTATCGAACTTTTAAGCACGAAATTGCCAAGGAAAGGATCTATGATAATACTCGTGGTAGCTCTCTACTGTTTGAGGCAAGGATGGGAGTACCGCGAACCAAGACATATCGGGCCAAATACGAAGGGGTAGACACAGTATGCAGTGCGTGTGGAGAGGAAGAAGAAACTGCCGAACACTTGATAATGTTCTGTAAAGGGCTTCACCCTATAGTTCAGGATGATGGCGCAGAGTTTTTCAAAGCACTGGGGTTTAGGGACCGGGAGGGCAAAATAGACTTTAAGCAAGTAGACCTAACTAGAAGGAGGTTATCTGATTGGTGGCTAAAGTCAAGGCACGAGTGAAAATTAAACTCTTCACTGCAAAGTACGAATCCTCAAACTCACTTTTTAAGAAAAAAATAAATATAGTATTGGGTTCATTAAGTATTACGGCTTGGTGGCGCTAGCCACCGCCCGATCTAAAGGGTACAGCCATATCCATCCATCCATCCATCCATCTAAGCTGTGATCTGCCAGGGGAAGGCGCGGCGCTGCGATTTCTGGAAAGGTCCATTCACTCGTGTGTATTGCACACTATTGTCGTATATGTACCCACTCAAGCCACAGGGGATAATGTTTATTACAGTTCACTCTCTTTCACCACTTCACAAAGGCATGCATATTTCAAAGGTCATTGAGCTCAATGATTACTAGAAGTGCTCCTGCTGCTGTGTAATCAAGAATAAGTGCTTTCTAAAACTCCCTTTTTAACTTTTTGCAAAAACAAATTTTTCAAGTTCTTATGCCCCACAAAGAATTTTAAAATGACATTCTTTGGTCCATGTTATTCAGAGAGATAACTTTCTGCAGGCGTTATTTATCCAGAAAATAATGCAAAGCATTATACTATAAGCACCTTGCTTTTAAAAACTAAGTGGTTCGAGGAAAAGTTAATAAATTTTGATGCCTATCGGCCAATAAAGTGAACCGCCTACTTAACGCAGGCCAGAAAGTTATTATTTTTGTCGTATATTTTAGGGACCATGAGCATCCTAGCATGTTGCAACCTTTTTAGAAGTTTAAGTATACAAATGTATGAAACCTTTTGAAGGTGCCCTAAAGGCATACTGTTGGGCACTGTTTGTGGTGCACTGTTTGTTCCGTGCTAAGAAAATTTCTTGTTTAAAAAGAAGTTTTATATTAAGTGGTTAGCATGCTACAACTGGTACTTAAACAACTTTTCAAGTAGGTCTTCTTGACATTTTGTCCCATAGGTGGCATGAAATAGAGTAGTAGCAGGCGTGGTAGAATGAAAGTTTAGCTATTATGAGCAGACACCAGTCAGTAGCTTCAAAGAAGCTTCTGTGGCACCGGTAGGTAATTTGAAAAACTTTCACTGCTGCCCCCGCCCCCCCCCCCCCCGTTTTTGGGGGACGATTGAAGCTAGCCATGAGTCCTGCCGGCGGCTCTTAGTTCAAAGAATGAAATAGAAATAACCAAGCAGCATTTCATACCAGATTTGGGCGCACGTTAAAGAGCCCCAGGTGGTAGAAATTTCCGGAGCCCTCCGCTATGGCGTCTCTCATATTCATATGCTGGTTTTGAGACACTAAACCTTACATATAAAAAATAGGCATTTCATACCAGATTTTAATGTGCTGAAATCATCTTTTCTACTGTGGACGGTTTCAGTAATTACTTTCTCTGGGACTCTACTACGTCATTTCATAGAGTTAAAGAGTTGGCAGAATATTGCATGAGTGCCTAGAGCCTTATCATACATTTACTTCTTTCTTGGTGAACTAGAGAAGTGATTCTTAAGAGAGAAAGGAGAAGAAAAGTGAGCCCCGTAACTGTCTGCTTCAGTGAGCGACACCTCAACAGTAGCTCACTAGGAATGGGGGTGAGGAGGGATAAAAAGAAAAGAGATAGGAGTAAAGGTGTAGAAAAGAGGGAGAATAAGAAGAGAGTAAGAGACGTAAGGTGGTAAGCCAGAGCGAGCGACAACAAACTGAGGGGATAGAAGAGATAGGAAAGATGGAAGCACGGTCACTGGAGTCCGAGGACGGGGCACACTTGCGAGAGCTCTTGTCGGCGTCGGTAGATGGCGTAGAGCAAGTCCAGTCGGCCAGAGCTACACTGTCGTCGAAGGTCGTCGGCGTCAGGAGGTGACGTAGGGTGAGCCCAATCGGCCAGAGCTACGCTGACGCCGGAGATCACGAGCGCACGCGTGCGTGCGCGCACAAACGGTTGGCACGGAATCCAGCAAGCGAGTCTGACGTTTAGGCATTCCTAAACTTTCACTCATCATTCGAACGGGAGAAATTTTTTGCCTATAGCGTCCCTTTCAGATGAAGAAGATTTGTTCCTTTGAGATTGAATGCCTGAATTCATTTTCTAAGCTGTGCTATGTGGAAACACATACATCGGCAAAATGAAAGCTAATGGGGGCAGCTGGTGAAAATTTACTTTTCCAACTGTAAATAAATTTTATATGATTGTATTATAATGTAGGATGTTTGTAATGCATTAACAAACAGGTCATATTCTGAACATTCCCTAGAAAACAGCATCATTTCTAGTACAAGTGTAATTGTTTGCTATGGCAAAGTTTGATTCCATTAGGCTGGCTGCAGTTTGAGGCAGCAGTATAGCAAGGCCTGTATTAGTTTCATACTGTCTAAGTCTGGGCGGAGCCTGACCGCTACAGAGCACGTTCTTGGGTGGCAGATAGAGAAGCGTTCCATGATGTCAAGTTGCACACAGCTGCTTCATATTATGGTACAGGTAGTTATGCCCGCAGACCAACAGGCATATAGTCATGGTTCATAGTAGTAACAACCATACTTTTGCTGCTGTTATAGGCCAGTGGTTTTTACACATCACCTGAATTTAAGTCAGTGCATATACTTAGACATTGTTATGTGCGTGTAACATCAGTGCAGTGCTTATGTTGGTTACGATTTACGAGACCATAACAAGGACCTGCTGCCAGTCATCATGTCCTGGTCCTGAGCTGCCTTTGGGAGGCTGACTCAGCCGTCTAGGTTGGCGAGCGGGTTCCTGCTTCTGGTCACCAGCCACGATGGTGCAGTGACCAGCCACCATGGTGCATGCATGGGTAGATCTGTCTGATATAAAGTGTTAATGCAGGCTTGTTAATACGTCGTGAACTTGCTATAAACAGCACTACAACTAGACAAAGAAAGAAGAAACAGAAGCTGCAAGGGACATCCTGTCTCTTGCAGCTCTATCTATGAGATGTTCTGATCTCTCTGCTCACATTTAGAGATTGTTTTCACACTGACTGAAGCGCTTCTGTACATGACTTATGGGTGAACTGGGCTTCTCATCTGCCTCAGCCAACAAATACACCTGCAAAGAGTGAGTCTGCCACTGTGGATGACACCAGCATTGTAACTACTAGCGACTGTTTTTGTTTCAAATGTTCAGCAGAACTTCATTTAATGACGAAGCTTTGCTTGTCTTTGTAGTTTGGTAATGGATGCAGTTTCAGTGTGGTTGTTTTGCTTTTATTTAATATCGCTTTCGTTTTAAATCTTTGACATTTGTGTGTGAAAAACTGGCTCATCTTTTCCTGAAACGAGATGCTGCCTTAGTAAAACGACCCTGCATCGCAGGCATGATGGCTGAATGGCTGCAGCTGCTTCAATGCTGCTCAAGCATGTAGCGTTGATGTTTGAGAGCAGCAGCCATAGGCCGGTAGAAAAAGTGGAACTTATTTAAACCCACTCAAGAAATACGTTTCATCAGGGAAACTCACTTGAACTCAAATTCACTGAAAATTAGCTCAACAAAAGTAATTGAGACTCGCTAAACTGTTTGTCAACCACTCTCACTCAGGCTCAAACTTACCAACATATTACTCAGTTCGGCACGCTCAGACTCGCGATTTGACCTGTGTCTGAGTGAGCAAACAGCTGTCACTGGCCGCAATCCAAAAGGAATATGTTTATGAAATATGCAGCTCACATCGGAAATTTTTGCCCTGAATGTCCCGTGACCGAGTTTGTGAAGGGAGGTCTTGGCGAGCCCCTTATCTACTAACTTGCGCCTCTGTTCAATACCCGCATAACCGTTTGTGTGTTGACGTTTGCTTGAACAGACTTGATTACCAAAGTAAGCAAATATGACGTCGATATTTATGCTGATAGGCGGGTATATAGGAACATAGGTTAGAAATAAAAAGTGGTGCTCACTAAGGCTCACCCAAGAAATACACGTTGAGCCTGGGGCTCACAACTTCAGACTCGCAAATATTTTACTCACTCGGATTCAAGCTCATTAAAATTTTCCTTAGCCAGACTCACTCTAACTCAAACTCATGTAATATTACTCAGCTGTACTCACTCAAACTCACGGCTCGATTATAGTACAAGTGAGCCTGGCCCCAGTAACGTCCAACATGCCATGACAGAATCAGCCAATCGCTGATACAATGGCGGTGATGAGTAATTTTTTAGCTTGTAGCGCAATTTGTCGAGTGAAGGGAAAGCAATCTTCAGCTGAATTTGAACATTTGTTGAGAATTGCCGGCCTCGTGCTGTGCAACAATATTTGGCTCGCGTGTTTTCAGGAGTATCGACTACCGATTGGCCGCATTTGCCGACCATATTCAAGAAGTGTTGCAGTGCCCCTTAAACTTCGAAGAGAATTTGCGGCAGTGCGAATTCCCTTGGATAGGTGCTTTCACGGCATAGCATTCTATGCTGCAGTGAAATTACCTTTACAAGAGGTTATGTGCAGATCAACGTTAACTATTTGTTCTTTGCAAATACTTCAAAATTTTCAAGAATTTAAAATCGAGTCGAAGCGAATTTGAATACAGTACTGTTTAATCAGTTTTATCAGTTTAATAAGTTTTATTGTGTATCATACATATAATGGCTGGTTATTATTATACAGGTAGGACCCCAGAGCCCAGTCAAGGCAGTTGCAGGGGTCCGTTTTTTAACAGTAGTAGGTACTGCTGAGCTACCAACAGATGTCAAGTACATACAAGTGCAACGAATTTACAATATATACATTTAATTGATACATAGCGATACAAAAAATACATATAACTACAAATAAATCGGAATAATATTCTTAATTCATGTATTACTGATGTGAGTTGTGCAGGTGATCGCGAACACATTGTTTATACAAATGAAATGATGTGGATGCTGCGATGGTACAAGGTAAAGTGTTCCAGAGTTTTGATGCAATATAATAAAATGAATGCGATCCGTAGTTAGTCCTTATGTGAGGTATGCATAACGGTTTACCTAAAGTAGAACGTATGGAATATGTGGGCGTTTGGTATGGAATGCTATAGATGGGCATTGAACAGCGTTATGCAAAAGTTTGTAGACAAGTAGTAAAAAATGTTAATTGACACAAACTGTGATGGGTTGTATGTTTAGTACTCTATAAGCATAGGAAGCTGAGTCTGTTTTTGGCATGGAGAGAAGGGCACGCACAGCCATGTTCTGTGCTACTTTGAGGGGTTTCAGTATTGTCAGGTAGGTCAATCCATAAATTACTATGGCGTATGCGATGTGTGAATGTATGAAATAATGATATAATGTTAACATTGTCTTTATTGGGAAAATGTAGCGTAGCCTGTAAAGAATAGGTATTTTTCTGTATACCTTCAGTGTTGTCTCATGTACGTGTGTGTGCCATGAAAGTTGTGCGTCCAAGTATACACCGATAAATTTTGTATTACTAACCCTTTCTAGTACTGTGTTATTCATTTCAAGCTGATTACTTAATGTAAGGTGGGTGTTTTGGGGGGCGAAGATAATGTAATTACTCTTAGAGCTGTTGGCGAGTTGTTTGTTTGCATTAAGCCAAGATGATAATTTTTGTAAGGCTGTTGTTGCTTTATGGTATAGGATATTTTCGTTTTTTGCTGTTATAACTATGTTAGTGTCATCTGCGTAAAGGATACAATCTTCCAATGTTATGGATGGCAGATCATTAATACAGGCTAAGAAAAAAAATGGTCCTAAAATTGAACCTTGCGGAACACCTCTATTAGTTATACATCGACATGACGACACACCGTTCACATGCACATATTGCTCTCTGTTATTCATATAGTTCGTCAAAAGCGTTAGCGCTGTCCCGCGTATTTCGTAGTGATCTAGTTTGGTTAGTAATATGTAATGATCAAGCATGTCGAACGCCTTCGTGAGGACAACGAAAATACCAATTGTAAGTAGTTTATTTTCTATGTTTGCTTTTGTTTTTTCAGCAATGTTCAGTAGTGCATGTTCTGTCAATTTTCCTTTCCTGAAGCCGTATTGCTCAGGTGCGTATAGATTGTGTTTCTCAAAAAAATTTTTCAGTGTAATATATATTGTCCTTTCAGCAACTTTGGTCAATGCTGGCAATATGGCGGTCCGACGATAATTTGCTACTTTCATCTTGTCGCCTTTCTTAAACAAGGGTATTATTTTGGCGACTTTTAATTTTGAAGAAAACCAACCAGTTTCAAAAGTGTCATTGATGACACATGTTAATGGCTCAGCTAGAAGTGTAGATAAATGTTTTTAATTTGAACCGATACACCATCGTCACCTATGGACTTGGTGTTTTTGAGTGCAAGATTTATTTTTTTTATTTCATCGTTGATTGCTGGATAAAAGAAAATAGATTTCACGTTTTTCCCGCCAGGAAGGCTACAAGTATTGTTGCATGAAATTGTGTGACCGATAGTGCCTACATTTGGCAAAGTGATCATTAAAAGCATTGCTTATAGCGGTATTATTAACCATAATGTCATTACCACCAATAATTGCTGTAACATTGCTATCTATCTTTCTTTTATTGAGGGCTTCATCAATAACTTTCTACGTCGCCTTACTGTCGTTATTAGCTTGTGCTATTTTCGAACTGAAGTAGCCATGCTTCAAAATTTTCAATAGTTTGTTAAGGTGGTTGTTGTACCGCTTGTACCTAGCGTCGAGGTTGACGTTATGCGGTTGCCGTTTTAACTTTTTGTACATGTTTCTTGTGGTTTATGGAGCACAAAATTCCAGCCGTTATCCATGGTTTGCGTTTAAAATTAGTTCTTGTAACAGTGATAGTGGTCTCACCAACCGTCATGTTTCTCTGTAAGATGTTAATAAAAGCACTATATTTTTCCCCAGTTGAACTTGCAGAATGCATATCTTACCAGTTTTCTCTTGCCAAAGAGTTGAAAATCTGCTTCTTGTCATAAAATGTGCGCGTGACTTTATTTTTCGTTGTTTGGTTAGCCGGATTTGATACCGCAAACACTGGCAGATGATCAGTGATGTCACATGAAATGATGCCCGTTACAAAGTTCGATGATGGATGGCTTGTTATAATGTGGTCAAGTATACTTTGCAGTGAGCTTGTTATACGAGTGGCAGAATTTATTAATTGCAGCAGACTTTCGCGAGCGAGCAGGTCAGCATAAATAATTAGTAGAGTCCTTTTGAGCGACGTCGATATTGATATTGATATTGCCCAGTAAAATTACATGAATGTTTGGTTCAATATAGGTGTCGAGTAGTTTTCCAAGTTCTTGTAAAGAATGTTCGACTTTGTTAAGCGGTGACCTGTATACAACCCTTATCAAGGTTTCTTTAGTTTTGTGTGGCAATAAGCATTTTGTGGTACGTTCAGGTAGAACTTCAATGAACATACTTTCACATAAATCTGACGTAATCACAATGTCACGCCTGACAGAATAAGATATTGATGCGTTAATATAAAGTGCCACCCCCCATGCGACGATGCAGTGCGCAGCTGGTCTGACAATAAATTCGATCAGTTAGCTATTTCGAGTTGATAGTCGGGTAATGGATAAGGAGCATAAGTGCCGTTGCTGAGCCAGGTTTCAGATAGTGCAATCACGTGGAATGAGTGCTTTAATTATGCGTTCGAGACATGCACTTTGTCACAGTCTCTGCATAGACTCTGCAGGCTGCGAATATTTAGATGAAGTAGTGGCAGATCAGACGATGTTTTCATTTGTTGATTAAATTGTTCAACTTCAAGAAGTTCCAGAGCCATGATGATTCCCAAGGTGTATTAGCAGTGACATTAACCAGTGGTCGCTTACTGCTCTCACAAGAAAACGCGCAAGTCGTCATCCGTTTGTATTTTGTGCACACGACTTGCTGCAGTTTTTCTGGTTTCGATCATGCACTGTTCAGTCCACAGAAACTGCCACTGATAATTTTTTTTTCAATTTCAGTGCTTCAGAGAATAGCAACTTGTTTTTCAGACTCAAGTGATTATTGAAGAATATTGCTGTGTGCTCCTCGCTGTTTCCGAAATCCCTTGCGGTCAAGCAAGCTTTGCAAGTTTTCTTTTGGAATTCTGTTTTCTTATCTCGTGAAACAAATCGTACAATGATGTTGTTTGCTTTAAGATTTCCTGGTGTAGGCACTCTGCGCACTGTCGATGTCTGCTGATCCTATTTCACACTGAACCTTAGAACCAATATCACTTATTAGTAGTAGAAGGTTCTCGTTTGCTGCATTTGGCACTCCCCGAATTTGTATGTGGGGTGTCACCCCACCAGTAATGATAGAAGAAGTCAGAAAAGCTTTGGAGAGCATGCAAAGGGGCAAAGCTGCTGGTGAGGATCAGGTAACATCAGATCTGCTGAAAGATGGAGGACAGATTGTGTTAGAAAAACTAGCCACCCTGTTTACGAGGTGTCTCCTGACGGGAAGGGTACCAGAGTCTTGGAAGAACGCTAACATCATCTTAATACATAAGGAAGGAAATGACAAGGACTTGAACAATTACAGGCCGATCAGCTTGCTCTCTTTAGTATACAAGCTATTTACAAAGGTTATTGCTAACAGAGTAAAGAAAACATTAGAATTCAATCAACCAAAGGAACAAGCAGGATTTCGAACAGGCTACTCAACAATTGACCACATTCATACTATCAATCAGGTAATAGAGAAATGCTCAGAGTATAACCAACCACTATACATAGCCTTCATAGATTACGAGAAGGCGTTTGATTCAGTAGAAATATCAGCCGTCATGCACACACTGCGGAATCAAGGCGGAGATGAAGTATATATAAACATCCTGGAAGAAATCTACAGGGGATCAACTGCTACCATAGTGCTTCATAAAGAAAGCAACAGAATACCAATCAAGAAGGGTGTAAGGCAGGGGGACACAATCTCCCCAATGCTATTTACCACGTGCTTACAGGAGGTTTACAGAAGCCTAGAATGGGAACAGATAGGGATAAGAGTTAATGGAGAATACCTTAGTAACTTGCGCTTCGCCGATGACATTGCATTGCTGAGTAACTCAGGGGACGAATTGCAACTCATGATTACGGAGTTAGACAAGGAGAGAAGAAAGGTGGGTCTTAAAATTAATCTGCAGAAAACGAAAGTAATGTACAACAACCTCGCAAAAGAGCAGCGCTTCGAGATAGATAATAGTGCACTTCAAGTTGTAAAAGACTATGTCTGCTTAGGGCAGGTAATAACCGCAGAGCCGAACCACGAGATTGAAGTAACTACAAGAATAAGAATGGGGTGGAGCACATTCGGCAAGCACTCTCAAATTATGACAGGTAGATTGCCACTATCCCTCAAGAGGAAGGTATATAACAGCTGTATCTTGCCGGTACTTAGCTACGGAGCAGAAACCTGGAGACTTACAAAGAGGGTTCAGCTTAAATTGAGGACGACGCAGCGAGCAATGGAAAGAAAATGGTAGGTGTAACCTTAAGAGACAAGAAGAGAGCAGAGTGGATTAGGAGACAAACGGGGGTTAAGGATATCATAGTTGAAATAAATAAGAGAAAATGGACATGGGCCGGGCATGTAGCGCGTAGACAGGATAACCACTGGACATTAAGGGTAACTAACTAGATTCCCAGAGAAGGGAAGCGGGTTAGGGGGAGACAGAAGGTTAGGTGGGCAGATGAGATTAAGAAGTTTGCGGGTATAAATTGGCAGCAGAAAGCACAGGACCGGGTTAACTGGCGGAACATGGGAGAAGCCTTTGTCCTGCAGTGGACGTAGTCAGGCTGATGATGATGATGATGATGATGATGATGATGATGATGATGATGATGATGAATTTGTATGTTGTTTAAGCGCGTGTATTGTTCTAAGTGAGACAGTTCTCTTGTCAGGCCAGCATTCGCACTTTGCAGGTCATCATTTGATTTTAATAAAGATGCGTTCTCGGCACGCATCTTGTCATTTGCAGCTTTTATCATATCATATTCTTCGCTCAAGAAGTCCATGCTGGCAAGTGCATCGCTCAGTTCTGTACGGCATGCTCACAATTTTTGTTCACTGAGTGAAATCTTTGCTGTCAAATCATTGCTTAATGCAGTTAGTTTTTCTTTAAACAACATTTTCATAGATTTCATTTCTTTTTCTAACTCCACGTTCGTCGGCATTTCAATGGCACACTGAGCGATCCGCAGAGGCTAGTGAAAGAGCTACAGTAGTAGAAGATACGACAAAATACTTTACCTGCGCAAAGGTAAAGCGATGTGTAAGCCTTTGTAGAGAGCTGCTTGCTGCCTTGCGGATCGCTCAAGTGATGATACGAGTGGGCTCGGTTGCTTCTTTTATAGCTTTCGTTGATGGGCCGGATGTGATGACTGCTGTGACGAATCTACTTCTGTGACGAATCAGTAGCTTCGGTATGGTCGCGTGCGCTGGGACGGGATCCCCAACGTAGTATCAGTATCTGCGCAAAGGTAAAGCGATGTGTAAGCCTTTGTAAAGAACTGCTTGCTGCCTTGCGGATCGCTCAAGTGATGATACGAGTGGGCTTGGTTGCTTCTTTTATAGCTTTCGTTGATGGGCTGGATGTGATGACTGCTGTGACAAATTGACTTCTGTGACGAATCGGTAACTTCGGCATGGTCGGGTGCGTTGGGACGGGATCCCCAACGTAGTACAAGTATCTGAGCAAAGGTAAAGCGATGTGTAAGCCTTTGTAGAGAACTGCTTGCTGCCTTGCGGATCGCTCAAGTGATGATACGAGTGGGCTTGGTTGCTTCTTTTATAGCTTTCGTTGACGGGCCGGATGTGACGACTGCTGTGACGAATCTACTTCTGTGACGAATCGGTAGCTTCGGTATGGTCGCGTGCGCTGGGACGAGATCCCCAACGTAGTATCAGTATCTGCGCAAAGGTAAAGCGATGTGTAAGCCTTTGTAGAGAACTGCTTGCTGCCTTGCGGATCGCTCAAGTGATGATACGAGTGGGCTCGGTTGCTTCTTTTATAGCTTTCGTTGACGGGCCGAATGTGACGACTGCTGTGACGAATCTACTTCTGTGACGAATCGGTAGCTTCGGTATGGTCGCGTGCGCTGGGACGGGATCCCCAACGTAGTATCAGTATCTGCGCAAAGGTAAAGTGATGTGTAAGCCTTTGTAGAGAACTGCTTGCTGCCTTGCGGATCGCTCAAGTGATGATACGAGTGGGCTCGGTTGCTTCTTTTATAGCTTTCGTTGACGGGCCGAATATGACGACTGCTGTGACGAATCTACTTCCTTGACGAATCGGTAGCTTCGGTATGGTCGCGTGCGCAGGGACGGGATCCCCAACGTAGTATCAGTATCTGCGCAAAGGTAAAGCGATGTGTAAGCCTTTGTAGAGAACTGCTTGCTGCCTTGCGGATCGCTCAAGTGATGATACGAGTGGGCTCGGTTGCTTCTTTTATAGCTTTCGTTGACGGGCCGAATGTGACGACTGCTGTGACGAATCTACTTCTGTGACGAATCGGTAGCTTCGGTATGGTCGCGTGCGCTGGGACGGGATCCCCAACGTAGTATCAGTATCTGCGCAAAGGTGAAGCGATGTGTAAGCCTTTGTAGAGAACTGCTTGCTGCCTTGCGGATCGCTCAAGTGATGATACGAGTGGGCTCGGTTGCTTCTTTTATAGCTTTCGTTGACGGGCCGAATGTGACGACTGCTGTGACAAATCGACTTCTGTGACAAATCGGTAGCTTCGGTATGGTCGCGTGCGCTGGGACGGGACCCCCAACGTAGTATCAGTATCTGCGCAAAGGTAAAGCGATGTGTAAGCCTTTGTAAAGAACTGCTTGCTGCCTTGCGGATCGCTCAAGTGGTGATACGAGTGGGCTCGGTTGCTTCTTTTATAGCTTTCGTTGACGGGCCGAATGTGACGACTGCTGTGACAAATCGACTTCTGTGACAAATCGGTAGCTTCGGTATGGTCGCGTGCGCTGGGACGGGACCCCCAACGTAGTATCAGTATCTGCGCAAAGGTAAAGCGATGTGTAAGCCTTTGTAGAGAACTGCTTGCTGCCTTGCGGATCGCTCAAGTGATGATACGAGTGGGCTCGGTTGCTTCTTTTATAGCTTTCGTTGACGGGCCGAATGTGACGACTGCTGTGACGAATCTACTTCTGTGACGAATCGGTAGCTTCGGTATGGTCGCGTGTGCTGGGACGGGACCCCCAACGTAGTATCAGTATCTGCGCAAAGGTAAAGCGATGTGTAAGCCTTTGTAGAGAACTGCTTGCTGCCTTGCGGATAGCTCAAGTGATGATATGAGTGGGCTTGGTTGCTTCTTTTATAGCTTTCGTTGATGGGCTGGATGTGATGACTGCTGTGACAAATCGACTTCTGTGACAAATCGGTAGCTTCGGTATGGTCGCGTGCGCTGGGACGGGACCCCCAACGTAGTATCAGTATCTGCGCAAAGGTAAAGCGATGTGTAAGCCTTTGTAGAGAACTGCTTGCTGCCTTGCGGATCGCTCAAGTGATGATACGAGTGGGCTTGGTTGCTTCTTTTATAGCTTTCGTTGACGGGCCGAATGTGACGACTGCTGTGACGAATCTACTTCTGTGACGAATCGGTAGCTTCGGTATGGTCGCGTGCGCTGGGATGGGACCCCCAACGTAGTATCAGTATCTGCGCAAAGGTAAAGCGATGTGTAAGCCTTTGTAGAGAACTGCTTGCTGCCTTGCGGATAGCTCAAGTGATGATATGAGTGGGCTTGGTTGCTTCTTTTATAGCTTTCGTTGATGGGCTGGATGTGATGACTGCTGTGACAAATCGACTTCTGTGACAAATCGGTAGCTTCGGTATGGTCGCGTGTGCTGGGACGGGACCCCCAACGTAGTATCAGTATCTGCGCAAAGGTAAAGCGATGTGTAAGCCTTTGTAAAGAACTGCTTGCTGCCTTGCGGATCGCTCAAGTGATGATACGAGTGGGCTTGGTTGCTTCTTTTATAGCTTTCGTTGATGGGCTGGATGTGATGACTGCTGTGACAAATTGACTTCTGTGACAAATCGGTAGCTTCGGTATGGTCGCGTGCGCTGGGACGGGATCCCCAACGTAGTATCAGTATCTGCGCAAAGGTAAAGCGATGTGTAAGCCTTTGTAAAGAACTGCTTGCTGCCTTGCGGATCGCTCAAGTGATGATACGAGTGGGCTTGGTTGCTTCTTTTATAGCTTTCGTTGACGGGCCGGATGTGACGACTGCTGTGACGAATTGACTTCTGTGACGAATCGGTAGCTTCGGTATGGTCGCGTGCGCTGGGACGGGACCCCCAACGTAGTATCAGTATCTGCGCAAAGGTAAAGCGATGTGTAAGCCTTTGTAGAGAACTGCTTGCTGCCTTGCGGATAGCTCAAGTGATGATATGAGTGGGCTTGGTTGCTTCTTTTATAGCTTTCGTTGATGGGCTGGATGTGATGACTGCTGTGACAAATCGACTTCTGTGACAAATCGGTAGCTTCGGTATGGTCGCGTGCGCTGGGACGGGACCCCCAACGTAGTATCAGTATCTGCGCAAAGGTAAAGCGATGTGTAAGCCTTTGTAGAGAACTGCTTGCTGCCTTGCGGATAGCTCAAGTGATGATATGAGTGGGCTTGGTTGCTTCTTTTATAGCTTTCGTTGATGGGCTGGATGTGATGACTGCTGTGACAAATCGACTTCTGTGACAAATCGGTAGCTTCGGTATGGTCGCGTGCGCTGGGACGGGATCCCCAACGTAGTATCAGTATCTGCGCAAAGGTAAAGCGATGTGTAAGCCTTTGTAGAGAACTGCTTGCTGCCTTGCGGATCGCTCAAGTGATGATACGAGTGGGCTTGGTTGCTTTTTTTATAGCTTTCGTTGATGGGCCGGATGTGATGACTGCTGTGACGAATCGACTTCTGTGACGAATCGGTAACTTCGGCATGGTCGGGTGCGCTGGGACGGGATCCCCAACGTAGTATCAGTATCTGAGCAAAGGTAAAGCGATGTGTAAGCCTTTGTAGAGAACTGCTTGCTGCCTTGCGGATCGCTCAAGTGATGATACGAGTGGGCTTGGTTGCTTCTTTTACAGCTTTCGTTGACGGGCCGGATGTGACGACTGCTGTGACGAATTGACTTCTGTGACGAATCGGTAGCTTCGGTATGTTCGCGTGCGCTGGAACGAGATCCCCAACGTAGTATCAGTATCTGCGCAAAGGTAAAGCGATGTGTCAGCCTTTGTAGAGAACTGCTTGCTGCCATGCGGATCGCTCAAGTGATGATACGAGTGGGCTTGGTTGCTTCTTTTATAGCTTTCGTTGATGGGCCGGATGTGATGACTGCTGTGACGAATCGACTTCTGTGACGAATCGGTAACTTCGGCATGGTCGGGTGCGCTGGGACGGGATCCCCAACGTAGTATCAGTATCTGAGCAAAGGTAAAGCGATGTGTAAGCCTTTGTAGAGAACTGCTTGCTGCCTTGCGGATCGCTCAAGTGATGATACGAGTGGGCTTGGTTGCTTCTTTTATAGCTTTCGTTGACGGGCCGGATGTGACGACTGCTGTGACGAATTTACTTCTGTGACGAATCGGTAGCTTCGGTATGTTCGCGTGCGCTGGGACGAGATCCCCAACGTAGTATCAGTATCTGCGCAAAGGTAAAGCGATGTGTAAGCCTTTGTAGAGAGCTGCTTGCTGTCTTGCGGAGTGCTCAAGTGATGATCCGAGTGGGCTTGGTTGCTTCTTTTATAGCTTTCGTTCATGGGCCGGATGTGTTGACTGCTGTGACGAATCGACTTCTGTGACAAATCGGTAACTTCGGCATGGTCGGGTGCGCTGGGACGGGATCCCCAACGTAGTATCAGTATCTGAGCAAAGTTAAAGCGATGTGTAAGCCTTTGTAGAGAACTGCTTGCTGCCTTGCGGATCGCTCAAGTGATGATCCGAGTGGGCTTGGTTGCTTCTTTTATAGCTTTCGTTGATGGGCCGGATGTGATGACTGCTGTGACGAATCGACTTCTGTGACGAATCGGTAACTTCGGCATGGTCGGGTGCGCTGGGACGGGATCCCCAACGTAGTATCAGTATCTGAGCAAAGGTAAAGCGATGTGTAAGCCTTTGTAGAGAACTGCTTGCTGCCTTGCGGATCGCTCAAGTGATGATACGAGTGGGCTTGGTTGCTTCTTTTATAGCTTTCGTTGACGGGCCGGATGTGACGACTGCTGTGACGAATTGACTTCTGTGACGAATCGGTAGCTTCGGTATGTTCGCGTGCGCTGGGACGAGATCCCCAACGTAGTATCAGTATCTGCGCAAAGGTAAAGCGATGTGTAAGCCTTTGTAGAGAGCTGCTTGCTGTCTTGCGGAGTGCTCAAGTGATGATCCGAGTGGGCTTGGTTGCTTCTTTTATAGCTTTCGTTCATGGGCCGGATGTGTTGACTGCTGTGACGAATCGACTTCTGTGACAAATCGGTAGCTTCGGTATGTTCGCGTGCGCTGGGACGAGATCCCCAACGTAGTATCAGTATCTGCGCAAAGGTAAAGCGATGTGTAAGCCATTGTAGAGAGCTGCTTGCTGTCTTGCGGAGTGCTCAAGTGATGATCCGAGTGGGCTTGGTTGCTTCTTTTATAGCTTTCGTTCATGGGCCGGATGTGTTGACTGCTGTGACGAATCGACTTCTGTGACAAATCGGTAGCTTCGGTATGGTCGCGTGCGCTGGGACGGGATCCCCAACGTAGTATCAGTATCTGCGCAAAGGTAAAGCGATGTGTAAGCCTTTGTAGAGAGCTGATTGCTTCCTTGCGGATAGCTCAAGTGATCCGCAAGGCATCCTCCCTTTGCCTTTCCCACCCCCTATACTATTTAAGGCTATGCTTCCTTCTGTCACCGTGCGTAAATAGCTGGAGAGCTACTATGTTCACCTTTCAATTATACGTTCACTGGTTCAAATACTGCCTCGGGTAAGCAAAAAAAACAAGAAGTATTCTTGTTTTCTTTCTTTCTGCTGCTAAAAAGTGGTTCATTGCAGATAGGGCCCGTCTTCTAAAGCTGCACAGGCTCGGAGGTGCCAGTTAGCTTGCCAGTATCCATTCAAATGTTATGACTGGCAGTGCAAGGACCCAGTCTGCAATAGATGCTCATTGGCGTACCTGCCAAGTGTGGTACGCGTCCAGCGGAAACGCAAGAGGTGTCTGGGTGTGCTGCAGGGAACACGCATCAGCGTTGCTGGGACAGACAGTTTGCGTTTGGGGAGAGGCCCATGCACGGACCGAAGATATGAAAAGCGTGTGGCATAATCACTCAGGGCTCTCTGTGGCCTTCGATACGGCCAGTCCTGTCTCCTGTAAAAGCGCACCTCGACGCCTTGTGTTTTTTACACCTGTCAATATGTAAATAAATTGTGTGTTTCTGTCGTCAAGAAGCTTCTCAAGGTGTCTCCTTTCCCGGCACCTGGGTGAAAGCCTGTGCCCCTAACCTCGGTCACATCAAGGTGTGCTTCCCGAAAGTGTTGCTGTTGTATGTATTGTGTGCTCAAAATTGACAACAATGAAGGCATTGCTAAAATTGTTGCTGGTTTATCACCAGCCTTCTTGCAATGTGTGCCTGTTTCAAATATATGAGGGCTAGGTTTTTCTTTTTTTTTTCAAGTCCTAATTCGTTCGAGATAAAACTACACCGAATTCAAGACGCTCTTGTTTAGAACATTTAAGTAGACTTTCCAGCTGCCCCTTTGCATAACTGCCACTTCGATTGAGGCATCTGTTTCGGCCTTGTAGCAGCTTTTTTTTATGCCCCCCCCCCCCCACACACACACACATTAAAGTCAGCCAATTCAAATCTGTATGCCACTCACTGTCTCTAGATTGTTGTATCCACAACCTGCTTCAATATTTCTATACTGTTTTTACAGTTTGCTGTCCCCAGGGTTGCCACCTTTTCTCAAACAGAAAACAGGCCCTTCAACGAGGGAAAGTGGGAGGGCCGAGGATACCTGGAGATTAATGTCCAACAATAGACACCATGTCAGGTCTTTGGCATAGAGTGTCCTTTCAAATAATCATGCTTTCCTTGAGTCAAATAAACCTGATATAAAATCAAAACTGGCCCGCTGAGCTAACCTACTAGTCAAATAGCTGGCATAATAATATTCATGGTTACAATATTGTTTCGTTTCTTTCACTTAAAAAATGAAAATTGGGGGACCCTTAAGCTTCGCTTTTAAGAATTGAACACGATAACGATACCCTGGCCCTATATCGTGCTTCAAGCACTTAGTGCATGAAATCTTTTAGAACTTGGTATGCAATCACCATGTGGTCTGAAGGAAATGTGTGCAGCAAAATGTGTGCGTTTTGTTATGGCTAGCCACCTTTTAACTATGAAGTCCTTAAGATAATCGCATGTTCTGAGTCCTGATTACAATGTACGCTTGTATCAAGCAATATTACTGTGATATTACATACTGAATTGTGAAGGCTGTATACAGGACACATGTGTTTGCAAAGCCTAACGTTATTTTTAATGCATTTTTAAGCAGAGGAAGTTATTTTCCCTGAATTTCCAAGCAGATGTGTAGCTGTGCGATAGAACGCCTGCTTGGCATGCAAACGGCTTGGGCTCGATCCTCCCGCAAACTGAAAATTTTTTATTATTTACAATATTTGCATCTTTCTCGATTTTCCTGTTGATCACAAGGTTCATCACTCACAATCAACGACGACGCCCACGAGATTTTTAAAAATATCGCGTTAAAACTGGCATAGTAGGATAACACTGATGACTGATTGAATCAGCTTTTACAGCTTATGCCAAATCACATTGGTGTGATGTTGAAATTCCTAGGTTCATTGTTAGACTACCAAATGTCACGGCTTTCACTTTCATGTCTGTTTAGGGGTACAGCAATCAACTGGCCAGAAAGTGTAAATAGATCTTTCTTTATTTGGAAACATGCAGAAGTATGATAAAATCAAGCTCCCTTTCCCTTGAGCAATTCGAGTCGTATATGTATTTTGAAATGGTGTTTGAACATTACAGCAGCTGTGCCGTTGCACCGCTTCGTGGCAAAAGCTTAGTATCGAGTTCTGGAGAATTTCTGCACGTTGCCTGCTGCAGCTCAGACAATCGTTAATCCGGCTTAAATATATATATTATATATATTGCATTCTCACCTTCAATTTTTCTCACTATGCAGTTTGACTTACCCTTCGTGGGTTCATCGATATTTTTCACATATTAACAAAAATTTGCAGAACTTCATGGCTAAATATAGTGTGACACAATCTTCACTAAAATACGACCACCAACTTATGAGAAAAAAGTGGGACGCATGTGACTCATCGACCAATAAAGCATCTTTCAATAAGTGGGGCAACACCTGTCACATTGTCTCATGAGGGCACTAAGCTGTAATTCTGCTGCCAAATTTCTTGCCCAAAAAGGCTCAACGGAAGCAGTACAGAGGAACACTTCTAAAGTTGTGAGAGAAAAATTGCAGTGAACCTTAATTTCAGATTTTCTACGCAATTCTGCGCCTCTGTCTGTAACATTGAGTCTAGCGGCTCTGTCCCAAGGTCTTCACATACACGTACCCTTTCAGCTTGTGTCTGTCTTGTCGGTAGGTGGCGATAATATTGAAACTCGACGAAGACAAGGAGAAAACAGCAGGCACAGAAGAATGCACACATTCATAAGAAAACAAAGAAAAAGGAGAATATTGCTTTTCATTCACATTCAACGAAGCTGTGTCTATGCATGTCTTGTCTTGTTTCTGCAAAGGATAAAAGCAAACATCTCAGTTAAGCCTGATTTTCGCACATAATTAAAATTGTGGTAATGAATCATGGCAAGCCACTTTGACGTGGTGTCAATGCATTGAATGCAAGTGCGTTTACAAATGCTGCATCATATTCGTGAACTCTATTCTGGTGTGACATATTTGCTTTGTTTCTCATATATCTTGCATGATTTGATGATCTTGAATATTCGTGTTCTCTTTTGGTTCCTGGCTGTATGAAGCAGCAATTTTGCCATAATTTTCCTTTGGCCAGAAATTTTAGCAACATTGTCTTAGCCACAGCTTTTGATCTGATTGCCTCTCCTCATAATGGTAAAAATTAATAAAAAATGTGCTTTTTTGTGACATCCATCAAACATAAAAAAAAAACAGTTATGCATGTATGCTATTGTCACGCAGCAAAGGAAGACGCAGTTGTCTATGAGGAAAACAAGTTTATTGGAGCCAACCTGTGCTTCCCTAACAACTGAAAAAATACACAGGCGGCGAAGCAGCGGCCAGCAAAATGACGGGCACGCTAGTGAGCGTCGGCGATCGAATGACGCGGCATCGGCTGTGCGGGAATTTGTATCCCTCGGCGCGAGGGTTTCTCGAATAGTCGAATTGTATCGGGAACGACGTGATAGCGTTTGTTAGAAACGCTATTCGTTCGAACAGCGTTTCTAACAAACAACGCTTGAAGCGTTGTTTCCATGCATGGTTCGCGGAACTATCGAACAACGCCTGAAGCGTTGTTCGATAGCGTTTGTTCGAAACGCTGTGGTAGCGTTTGTTCGAAACGCTGTGAAAACGGCGATAGCACAGGCCGGCGCAGCCAGGCCGAAAAAACAAAACACAAATAAACAAACCCAATGCATGGTTCGCGGCATTCCCCCCCTCCCCCCCTCTAAGAGTGCATCGACCCGATGCTAACATAAGGGACAGTCCACACAAATTAAAAGTTCGTCATCGTCCGTAGAAAGGTTTTAAGTGAACCACATGGACGACTTCGGGCCGCGTGCGTCGTCGTGATGTACGGGAGTCACCATCGGGGATCACTTCGTACGTTAGTTCGCCAACACGTCGTAGAATCTGGTAGGGTCCGAAATAGCGTCGTAGAAGTTTCTCGCTGAGTCCACGTCGTCGAATGGGAGTCCAAACCCACAAACGATCTCCAGGATGGTACTCGGCGTCTCGGCGTCGGAGATTGTAGCGTCCGGCATCCACCAGTTGCTGGTCCGTTATACGAGCTCGAGCGAGCTGGCGGGCCTCCTCCGCACGTTGGAGGTATCCTTGGACGCCGGCGTTGAAGTCGTCGTCTTCTACGTGCGGAAACATGGCATCGAGCTTCGTAGTCGGCCGTCTTCCGTAGACGAGCTCGAACGGTGTCATCTGCGTGGTTTCTTGAATAGCCGTGTTGTACGCAAACGTGACGTACGGGAGGACTTCGTCCCACGTCTTATGTTCAACGTCGACGTACATAGACAGCATATCCGCGATTGTCTTATTGAGCCGTTCCGTTAGTCCATGGATGGATGGATGCTATGAGCGTCCCCTTTATAACGGGGTGGTGACAAGTATGCCACCAGGCTCGACAAAAAAAACATTTTTTCTGTTTTTTATGTTGGCCTAATGCCTCTACTTCGATAAATTCTATCTTAATGGAAAAAAAGGTAAATTTTCAGCTTAAGTTCTCTGCCATTTACGGCACACTGTCCATATTTTATTTTTCCAATATTTATTTTTGTCCTTTCTCTCTAATTTTCTGCCACCAATACTCTAACCGTCTCTTACTTATTTCAATCGCGGGTGTGTTCAGCTTTCCATTGTTGTCCCTAAAACCCAAGGCTTCCTGTAGGCTCGTGCCCAAACGTACACCTGGGTGGATATCTCCACATTCAATCAGAACATGCTCCGCCGTTTCCTTATCTTTCCCGCAGCATGTGCATTGTTCTTCTTCTTTACTGAATCTTGCTTTATAACTACGCGTTCTAAGGCAACCCGATCTCGCTTCAAACAGTAAAGCGCTTCCCCTTGAATTATCGTAAAATGCCTCCCTCCTTATTTCATTTTTGCCCTTTCGGTAGTTACTCAAAGCCGGTTTTTTCTCCATAGCTGCCATCCAGTAAATCCTCTCCGCCTCCCTGACTTTTCCCTTAACGCTCTTTGTTGACATATGGCTTACAATACCAGCCGTATACTTACTAGTGAGTCTTCTAGTTCTTTTTCTCCACTGTGTGTCCACGCTCTTCCTATACAAATAACGGAACACCTTCTCTGCCCATCTACTCTCCTTCATATTTCTTAGCCTTTCTTCGAACCTTATTTTGCTCTGCGCTTCCCTCGCCTCAAAACCTGCCCACCCCATATCGCCCTTTACAGCCTCGTTTGTCGTCTTCCCGTGAGCACCCAACGCGAGGCGTCCCACAGTCCTTTGATTTACATCCATTCCCGATTGCACCTCTGCCCTCATGCACACCACTGAGTTCCCAAAAGTAAGCCCTGGAACCATTACACCCTTCCACAGACCTCGAAGCACCTCATACCTATTGTATCCCCACAACCCTCTGTGCTTCATTATTGCCGCATTCCTCTTTCCTTTTGCTGCCGAGGCTTTTTCCTGTACCTCCATGTATCTATCACTCTCATTTACCCATACTCCAAGGTACTTGTATTCACTTACCCTCGGTATTTCTTGGCCTTGTATGGACACCGTCTGATCACAGGGATCATTGAATACCATCAATCCACACTTCGTTACACTGAATCCTAGTCCAAGAGCTTCACCTTCCCTTCCGCATATATTCGCCAGCTGCTGTATATCATCTCGACTGTCCGCAAATAAGACGATATCGTCCGCATAAAATAAACCTGGAAGCTTCTGCTCAATCATCATGCCGCCCTGTTTGTGTGACAGATTAAAACCAATGTTGCTACCTTCTAGCGCTTTTTCCATACTCACCATGTACAGCATGAATAACAGTGGGGACAAAGGACATCCCTGTCTCAGACCCCTGCTAACCTCAACGTTCTCTTTGCTACGCATTCCTTCCCACTCTATGCAAACTGTATTTTCTCGGTATATCTCCCTCAAAAGCTGTATACAGTCGTCGCCCATGCCCATTCCTTTCAATATATCCCACAAAATTTCCTGATTAACGTTGTCGTATGCCCCAGTGATGTCTAGAAATGCCACGTACAAGGGCCTATTCTCTATTTTAGATATTTCTATACACTGAGTGAGAACAAACAGGTTATCGTCTAACCGCCTGTCGACTCGAAATCCGTTCTGAAGTTCTCCCAAAATATCGTTATGTTCGGCCCATGTTTCTATTTTCATTTTTACTGCTTGCATCGCCAACCTGTATAGTACCGATGTAATGGTTAGTGGTCTATACGAGCGAATCTTGTCCTTTTCTCCCTTGCCTTTATAGATTAAGTTCATTCTACTTTGTCGCCAACTGTCCGGTATTTGTCCGTCCTTTAAGCTTTTTTCTACTGCTTTTAACAATGCTTCTTTAGTGTTATGTCCTAGTTCGTTAATGAGGCTAACGGGAATCCCATCTAAACCCGCGGCAGTGCGCTTTGGAATTTTTCTTTCGGCCTTTTTCCAGTTGAAATTATCTAGTACTAGCTCTTCCTCTGTTGCTTTCTCCGCCACACTTTTACTCACCGGGGAGATCCCCTGGACGCTCTTTTGAAACGAATCGGCTGTTACCTTTTGGATGTAACCTAGCGCTTCGTACCCTTCCAATTGATTTCCTCCTTCATCTAGAATATGTTGTTGCGTTGTGACAGACTTCCTACCTAGCGCCTTTATGTGGCTCCAAAAAATCCTAGGCGCGGCCTCCTTTTTTTCGTGTATCTCTGTCATCCAGCGTTCACTTTCACCTTTAATTTTTGCATCTACCAATTTCTGTACAAGGGATTTTTTCTCCAAATATATTTCCCATATTTTTTTTACTTCGTCCTGCGGCCGCTTCTCCTTTTTTGCCTTTCTATGCTCCCGTGATGCTTCGCGTCGCTTCTCGATCGCCTCCCGGATTTCCTTGTTCCACCAACTTTTTGGCTTCCTTTTTCCTTTCCAGCAAACGGTTTTCTTCTCTTTCCCTATCTCCTTCGTCATTAGATGTAACAGCTCCCTATACTCCCAGTCCTTGCCTGGTATTTCGCCTACTTCTTCCTCGACTCTAGCGGCTATATTTATTATTTGTTTGTCATTTAAATACGAGCTGCCAGACTTTGATTCCATGCTCATATTTTTAGTTCCGTATCCCATTTGTAATGTTATTCGTTTATGATCACTACCCAAGCTGTTAATGCCTTCCTCGTCTATCCTCATTTCTGTCAGTTTGTGGTAAATTCCTTCAGTCATGAGACAATAATCAATACTTGATTGCTTGTTTCCGACTTCCCATGTGATCTGGCCGTCACATTTAGGCCCCGTGTTAACTATCTCCAGACTATGTTGCTCGCAAAGATCTAGTAACAACTTCCCATTGGTGTCTGAATATCCGTCAAGGTCATGTATGTGGGCATTCCTGTCCCCTAGAAGGATGATTTCGGCCCCATTACCAAATTCCTTAATATCCGCACTCATGCAATCCACTATCTCCTGATTCTTTTCTCTGCAGTTATTCCCCGTCCACAAGTAGGCTACCCCTAGCCACGTTTCCTTTCCACCTACTGTGCCCAGAACCCAGAGGTGCTCTGAACACGTCTGTTTCACTCTAACCCATTTGGCTCCGCGGTGAATTAGCATTCCTACACCCCCACCTTTCCTTTCCGATATGGTCCTGTTACACCCTTCCCAAACATAATTTTTAATATGTGGTGGCTCTTCCAAGTCTCTAAGGTGTGTTTCTGTAACCGCATACACGCCTATCTGTTCTTTGTTTAACTGCTCCTCAATCTCTAACCAATTTACCTTCTTTCTGCCACCCTGCATGTTTATGTAACTAATTGCAACACGCGCCTTTTTCCTTTTTCTTTTACCTTTTTTCTGGTTTTTCGCAATTCTACCTGTCAAAGCGTCCTCCTGGTTGTTTTCCCTGTTACGAGCTACCCCGGACTCCGAAGGGCCCGTGAGCCCCCCAAAAAAGCTACTGCGCGTCCTGCCAGTCGCCAGCCCACCTCGTGTCCAAGCCTCTTATCGAAATGAATCTTGTCTCTTTGGAATCCACCCCACCTGTGCACTTCCCTGTTTAAATCCACTACCTCGAAACCCTTCTCTCGACTAATTCGCCATATCTCTTTGTTTGCGTCGACTACCGCTCTTTGCAGGTTGACGTTGCGTACTGGTACTTCCGGTACTGTGCATACTACAATTTGCACCTGGGGGGACACGGTGCGCATGTCATCCACCCCTTTCGCCAAGGTCGTCGCTAGTCCTGACGATTCTTTTTTCAGGACGTCATTTAACCCTCCAGCAATTACTACGAGGTTGCGATTGTTAGCTTTAGCTGCGAGTTGTTCGCCCGCTTGACTCATTACTGTCCCCAGCGTTTGTCCTGGGAACGTCCCTATCGCAACTCTCTTGTCGCCTTTCACCCTTTCTTGGATTGCCGCTGCGCATCGGACTAAATTTGAGTCACCGGCGATGATGACCTGTTCAGACATTCCTTCTGAAACCTGCACCTGGCTGCCGACTAGGTGACTAGCGTGAGTCACGGCTGCTGGTTTGCTCCCTCCCTCCCTCAAAACTACTTCCCGGTAGCTGGGCCCTGTGGCCAATGTATCTGCCTTTGTCATGCCTGTTTCCCTCATCTCTCCCGCACGGGGGGTCGTCGCCATAATGCTTCCGCCGTCACCTGCGTCTTCGTTCCCCTTCACGACCTTCGATAGGCCTTTCTCGGCTGCCCGGAGCCTTTCCTCCATGGCTGACGTTTTCTCTCGCTCCTTCGCCAATGCATTCTCCAGCTCTGCGATTTTCTCCATGAGCCCACTCTGGACCGCCATCATATTTTTCATTTTCTCCTCGAACTCGCACTGTCTACACTTGGCGTCATCTTCTGCTTTCTCTTCCGCACTAATTTCCACCTTCCTCCCTATCCCGCACTCTGAACACTTTACGGTCTTTTTGACCATGGCTAGCTCAGTTTACCGATGCCCACGTGTTAGAAAACTGTACTAAAATACACTGGTCTAAGCCAAAAAGAACCACAATAATAAATAAATACGCTACACTTCACAGCACCTGCGCATGCACGTGGTCGGTCTACGCGCAGGCCTCAGCCACGTGGTGGCTGGAGAAAAAAAAAAGACACAGTACAGAATACTAAGAAAAAAAACGTACACCGTACTAGACCTAATCAAGCTTTACGCTAGCGCCTTACGTTCTCATAACGCTACATACAGAGGCAAGCTGGAAACATGCAAAAACACTTATCTGTAGCTGTCATTCCGGAGCTCTCCAAAAACACGTCCGACCTCGACGAAGGCGCCTCAGCAACCATTCGTTTGGAGGTGGCACGCCGTCGTTCTTCGGTGATCTTTGTTGCTGTAGCGTAAGATTCCTTGCATGAGCTCCGCAGTGAAGGTCGTTCCGCGGTCCGTGATTAGGACCTCAGGGGCTCCATGTCGCAGCAAAATTTGGTTAATAAAGAACTTTGCAACTTCTTGTGCAGTTCCCCTAGGAAGAGCGGTGGTCTCTGCGTAGCGCGTCATGTAGTCTGTCGCTACGACAATCCATTTGTTCGCAGATCGAGATGTAGGGAACGGGCGCAGAAGGTCCATTCCGATCTGTTGGAAGGGCCTCGTTGGGACGGTGATCGGCTGCAGAAGTCCGGCTGGTCTCGTCGGTGGTGTTTTTCGTCGCTGGCAGTCACGGCAGCTCCGGACGTAGTGGGTGACATCAGATGTAAGGTGGGGCCAGAAGTATTTCGCCTTGATTTTTGTAATCGTGCGAGCTGTTCCGAGATGTCTGGAAGACGGGTCGTCGTGGCACGCTTCCAAAATTTCGTCACGAAGGTCTGCGGGGATGACAAGTAGATAATTCGTTCTCGTTCCGAGGTTGAAACTCTTCTTCACTAGGATGGAGTTTTTGAGGCTGAATGCTGGTAAGTTGCGCTTGAACGCCCTAGGCACGGCGACGTTGCGTCCTTCGAGGTAGTCGATCATGGCGCGGAGGTCAGGGTCGGCACGCTGCTGGGCGGCTAGGTCGCTCTCTGTCACGACTCCGAGGAACGCGCTGTCTTCATCGGAGTCCTGTGGTGGTGGGTCGACGGGGGCGCGGGACAGGCAGTCGGCGTCGGAGTGTTTCCTGCCGGATTTGTAGAATATTGTAACGTGAAACTCTTGCAGGCGCAAGCTCCACCGCCCAAGACGGCCAGAGGGGTCCTTCAAATTGGCGAGCCAACACAGCGCATGATGGTCTGTCACAGCCTTAAACGGTGTACCATAGACGTATGGGCGAAATTTTGAAATGGCCCATATGATAGCCAGGCACTCTTTCTCGGAGGCAGAGTAGTTTCTCTCCTCCTTCGACAGACCACGGCTTGCATAGGCGATTACTTTTTCGTAACCGCTTTGCTTTTGGACGAGGACGGCACCCAAACCGTTATCACTGGCGTCCGTGTGCATTTCCATTTCGGCGTTTTCGTCGAAATGAGCGAGCACGGGCGGGTTTTGCAGGCGTTGTTGCAGCTCGCAGAATGCCTTTTCTTGGTCGTTTTCCCAGCTGAAAGGGGTGCTTTCTTTCGTCAGGCGCGTGAATGGCTCTGCATTTTGGCAACAGCGGTTGCAGTTAGCGGAACGCTGACTTATACTTACTTCTTTGTACCCGCAGTGTGAATGGCCCCTTTGTGAACTTCAAGCTCGTGCTGCCTGTTCAACGCATCTGCTCTTGCGTCATATCGATCAAGCGTGGAACCCTTCTGCCGATCAGCGTCCTGTCGGCCAGCGTGGATTACATTTGGATTATCTTCGTGCGTGGACTGCCTGCGCACTGCCTTCAGCATTTCGGACTACTTCAGCACGAAAGCCAACGCAACCTTGGCCACGGCTTTCATTTGGCAGCAGCGGTTGCAGTTAGCGGAACGCTGACTTATACTTACTTCTTTGTACCCGCAGGTTAGTTTTTTTGCTCATTGTCACTCTGCTTTTTTTATATTTTGCAACTGCTGCTGCCAGTGTACCTGCGTTGTTTTTCTGTGCTTTTGTTGTACATTAGTCGCAATGCCTACTTGTGCCGAGTTGGCCAAAAGGCTAGAAAATTTGAGGCTTTATCCGAAAGCAAGCTGGACGAGGTAGCTGAAAGGCTACTTGTAAAGTTTCAAGAGAAGATGCGTTCTTTTGAACCGGATGTAGTGACTCTTAAAGCTGAAATTGAGAGCCTCATTTCTAGTATCACCAAGCTAAATTCGTTGATAGAGGCAATCAAATCAGAAAATTCAGCTCTCGTTTCAGCCAACAAGGATCTGGAGCGTAAGAACGAAATTCTGAGCAAAAAAGTTGCCCAAATGGAACAGTATTCCAGGGCGAACAACGTAGAATTGAAGGGAGTTCCTTACTCTCAGGGTGAGGATTGTTCTGCGATCATTAGAACCATTGCCTCGAAAGTTGACAGCACGATTTCTGACTCCGATATCGACATCGTTCATCGAGTGCCCACAAAGGCTGAGTCTACCGAAAACATTGTCGCCAGATTTTGTTCTCGGGCAAAAAAACAAGAATTCGTAAACAAAGCGAGAAAGGCTCGGCTTACTTCTCGTGACCTTGGCTTTTCTGGCTCTCATTCAAACGCTGTATTTGTCAACGACCACCTCACTCCAGAGAACAAGCGGCTTTTCGCAAAGGCTCTATCACTCAAGAAAGAAAAACATTGGCAACATCTATGGACTGACAATTGCCAGATTAAAGCCAGAAAGTCGAATAAAAGCCGTGTTTTCCGTATTTCTTCAGAAGAAGACCTGTCTATTTTCCAGCAGACCGGCTGAACCTTTTCTATAGCTTATTTACCGAACAGTTCAGCGCATATTTTTTTTTTCGTTTCTTTTTCTCTTTTACCGGTTCTTCACAATGTATTTCACCGCGGATCAACTTCAGCAGTTTTGCTGCGATCGATATTTGCCTGTTGTTCACTTTATTGCACGTAGTCTTTAAAAAAATTTCGATAGCATTCATGCCTTTTTGTCGTCATATCAATTGAACTTTTCTTTCATTTGCGTCACTGAAACATGGCTATCGCCCCACGACAAAAATATGTTCTGTTTCCCATCATACGTTCCCGAGTATTGTCATCGATTGTCTGGTAGTTTTGGCGGTGCAGCTATATTCGTATCTGCATCAATTCCATATCAAAGAAGATATGATCCTAGCCTTTCCGTTGAGAATACCGAGTCCGTATGCATTGAAATTGCTAACCCTTCTTTGCCATCGAGCGGTAATAAGACAATCATAGGTTGCATATATCGTTCACCGTCATCCTCTGTTCCCGATTTCTGTTCATCACTTTCATCCATTTTCAACAAGTTATCTCTTGAAAACAAGAATGTCGTGATCCTAGGTGACATAAACATCAATCTTCTCGATGCAAGCACCTCAGCGTACTCTGATTACACTGCGTGCTTTCTAGGATTTGGCTACGAATCTCTAATCTCGGTTCCTACTAGATGCGCACTTGGTGCGTCCAGTTCTTTAATCGATCACATTTTATCTAATTTCATTCCATCAAACGACTGTGGCGTCCTCGAAGCCAGCTTAACTGACCACTACCCTGTAGTTTGCCGATTTGAATGTGCCATACCTAATCAGTTAAGCTCTTTTCAAAAAACTATATTGGATAAAACAAATTTCGTCAAGCGTGTTGAAGCCATAGAATGGTCTTTCTTAGAACTGCTTAGTGATCCTGAAGATGCTTTTAATTCTTTTTCATCTGCCGTCAAAAGTGCTTAGACGATTGATTGATTGATTGATATGTGGGGTTTAACGTCCCAAAACCACTCTATGATTATGAGAGACGCCGTAGTGGAGGGCTCCGGAAATTTAGACCACCTGGGGTTCTTTAACGTGCACCCAAATCTGAGCACACGGGCCTACAACATTTCCGCCTCCATCGGAAATGCAGCCGCCGCAGCCGGGATTCGAACCCGCGCCCTGCGGGTCAGCAGCCGAGTACCTTAGCCACTAGACCACCGCGGCGGGGCGCTTAGACGATTCTACCAGCTTTGTCAAATGTCGGAAGAACTTTGCGGCCCCTCACAACCCATGGCTCACATCTGGCCTAATGAAGAGCTTGCGAAGGAAAGACAATTTATATAAAAAGTTAAAGAAACGGCCTTTCAATTCTGCCCTGCGATCGCGATATAAAAAGTACTGCAACCTACTTAACAAAGTCCTTGAAGAAACTAAAAGAAATTATTATACGCACAGGATACATAACGCTGGTAATAACAGCAAAGATCAATGGAAAACAATTAATTCATTTCTAAACAGATCAGTAAGTCAGCCAGCTATGACTGAATTACGGTCATCAGAGGGTGTTCTTAGAAATGCAGACGACATTGCGAACGCCTTCAACAAGTACTTCTGTGCTAACACTTCCCTCTTGCCTCATGATTACCAGCTAACAATTAGGAAATGTCTTCAGTCTTTTTACCTCTTTCCAACAGGCCCAGATGAGTTGGTGGAAATAATTAATCACATGAAAATAACAAGTGCTGGTCTCGATAACATTCAGCCTATTCACCTGAAATGCATCTCTCACGTGATCTCGACCCCCTTAGCCTATATCATTAACCTTATGTTTAAAACTGGCATCTTCCCATCACAGCAAAAAGGCCAAGATAATTCCAGTCTTTAAAAAAGGTGATAGAACTTCTATTAGCAACTACCGACCTATTGCCATTCTTTCATCTTACAGTAAAATCATAGAGAAGTGTATTGAAAAACGATTATCTAAATATCTAAATAAGTTTCGTATTTTATCTACTCAACAATTTGGTTTTCGTGCAGGCTATTCAACAGATTTCGCACTACTCTCCTTTACCGATTATATTAAACACGAGCTTGACTCTGGATGTTTTGCAGGAGCACTGTTGATTGACCTCTCTAAGGCATTTGACTCCATAGTTCATAGCATACTATTAGGTAAACTCAACTCAATAGGTGTCGTCGGTAGTGCGCAGGAGCTGATTAATAGCTACTTATCTAATAGACAGCAAGCTGTTTGTGTCTCTAACATCCTCTCCACTTTTAAATCTATTGACAAAGGTGTCCCGCAAGGATCCATACTGGGCCTGCTTTTATTCTCAATCTATATTAATGATCTAACCTCGGTTTTAACACACAGTCAACCTTTCTTGTACGCAGATGATACAACTATAGTTACTAAAGACAAGTCTATCGATGCGCTAACTAATAAATTGTCCTCTGGCTTCTATAACATTCAGAACTGGTGCACAGCTAATGGTTTAACTATTAATACCAATAAAACACAGTTCATTGTCTTCCATTCTAGTCATAACCCTCTTTCACCTACACCCGCTATTACTATCAATGGCCACAGACATCTTAGTACTACTAAGTGCACATTCTTGGGAGTAGTTCTAGATGCTCATCTCAAGTACCATCATCACGTTTCACTTATAAGACAGAGGATTGCTCATGGTATCAGAACACTAATTAAAGCACGACCATTCTTCAATTTGCAGACTTTGCCTAAACTGTACTACGCCTTCATCCACAGTCATATCACGTACTGTATCACGTCATGGGCGAATACCTATCCATGTCATATCCTTCCACTCCAACGTCTCCAAAACCAAGCCATTCGCATCCTAACATTCAGTTCACCGATCTCCAGCGCATCCCCACTTTTTCAGCAACATAATGTACTAACAGTGTGTAATTTATTTAAATATAAATTGGGGATTCTTGTATTTAAGTGTCTTAATGGTACCATAACAGTCAACGTTTTAGAGAAATTTCAATTGTTAAACTCCAATCCTACCAGGTTTGCCTCAAACAACAACTTTTTACTACCACATGCACGCATTAACTACGGCAAGCATACTACCATATTTGCAGCTATCCAATTTTGGAATTCAGTACCACTAAGCACCAAACAATTGTCATTAGCTGCTTTTAAAAAAGAACTTAAACATCTCATCTCGCATTCATAACCCATCTTCATTTATATATCGGCGTTCTCTTACATTTACAGCTATTACTGTGTGCGTTATTTTCACATTTATTACCCATGCACATTGGAGTTCTTTTAATAGCTTTATATCATTAATTAACGTCATTTCGTTCCCGATTCTACTGCCATTTTTATTGTATGTTTCGTTGTTTTCATAGTTATGCACAATTACTGAACATTGTTTTGTTACCATTTTTACTGGCATGTTTTATTGCATGTTTGCGTTGTTTTTGTTACTATCAATAATTACTTAATCGCTTTTTTGTTGCCATTTTGTTGTACTTGTCAACATGTCACTTTCTAAAAGGAGGTCCCCTTTCACCCTTGTGCTATGGGACCTCCTTCTGTATATTCTACCTCAATGCGTGTATATTTTTTGCGACAAATGAAAAATATCTTCTTCTTCTTAATGCGTGCGAAGTTTGCTACGAAGCGCCGGTAGTATGCGCACAGTCCGAGAAACCTTCGCACACCCTTCTTATCTTTCGGCCTTGGGAAGTTCGCAATGGCTGATGTTTTTGCCGGGTCAGGTAGGACTCCCACGGCGTTCACGACGTGACCCAAGAACTTGAGTTCCTCGTACGCGAAACGGCACTTCTCAGGCTTCAGCGTTAACCCCGACGTACGAATGGCCTCGAGTACAGATTCCAACCTTGTGAGGTGTTCGTCGAAAGCCCGGGCGAATACGACAACGTCGTCGAGGTATACGAGGCAAGTGTGCCACTTCAGGCCTGCTAGCACAGTGTCCATGACTCTCTGAAACGTTGTGGGCGCCGTGCACAGCCCAAACGGCATCACCTTGAACTCGTACAGACCGTCCGGGGTTATAAATGCAGTCTTCTCTCGGTCTCTCTCGTCCACTTCAATTTGCCAGTAGCCGGTCTTCAGATCCATGGATGAGAAGTACTTGGCGTGGCAGAGGGGGTCGAGGGCGTCGTCGATTCGTGGCAGGGGGTACACGTCCTTTTTGGTGATTTTGTTTAGTCTCCGGTAGTCAACGCAGAATCTTAAAGTGCCATCTTTTTTCTTCTCGAGTACAACCGGCGCAGCCCACGGACTTTTTGATGGCTGTATTATGTCGTCGCTGAGCATGTCATCAACTTGAGTCCGGATGGCTTCGCGCTCGTGTGAAGAAACGTGGTACGGTGACTGTCTGGTAGGTCGGGCTCCATCTTCGGTTATTATCCGGGGCATCACCAAAGGTGTCTGACGTAACTTCGAGTTCGAGGAAAAACACTCGCTGTAGCGACGGAGCAACTCCAGTAATCTGTCCCGATTTTCTTGCGACAGCGCCGGGTTCACGTCGAAAGGATGTGGCAGCCTGGAAGCATCTGCGCGTGCGCGTTCAAAGGTGGCGACCGCGATCACTTGACTCGCTTCTTGCGTTTCTTCGAGGAACGCAATTGCAGCGCCCTTGTTTAGATGCTGGTACTTCTCGGTGAAATTGGTGACCAAAACATGGGATGTGCGTTGCCTAAACCGCGCAATGCCTCTTGCGACAGACACACCGCGGTCTAGAAGCAACCTTTGGTCAGTCTCCACGATAGCGTCGACGTCAGGAGCAGCACCTTCACAATAGACGGCGATCATCAAGCTTGCGCGGGGTGGCAGGGTGACGTGATCGTCGGCGATCCTTACAGCAGCACGGTGCCCGAGGTTCGACTGCGGCGTCGTGGAGTGATCGGAAGAAAACGTTATCGACCTGGTCTGCAGATCAATTATCATTTTCCGTCAAAAAGTCTATTCCGAGAATTACGTCGCGGGAGCAGTTAGGCAAAATGACGAACTCCGAAGGGTACTTAGTGCCGTCTAAGGTGACGTGCGATGTGCACATTCCACTTGGGGTCACGAGGTGGCCTCCTCCTGCTGTGCGTATGTGCGGACCGTCCCATCTGGTCGCAACTTTCTTTAGCTTGGACGCGAATGACCCGCTCATGACCGAGTAGTCGGCTCCCGTGTCGATGAGGGCGACTACGTCAAGGCCGTCGATGGACAACTGGACGTCGGATGCCGCTTTCCTCGAATTTCGGGTGCGTCAGGGCGTCGTATCGCGGCTTGCACGTGTTGATGGTCGGGCACTATGCGTCGTCATCGTCGTCTTCTCAGCAGCAGGCTTCGTCATTTTGGGTACGCGTCGCGCAGCGTAGCTGTCGTCGTTTTCGGGGGTCTCGTCATGGTGTCGTCGGGTCGTCGGGATGAGGGCATGTCGTGAGTCACGGTCTTGCATCGTTGGAGGGTTTTCATTTTCTCGCCATTGTGCAACTTCTCCTCCAGAAGTTGCTCCTTTTAGTTTCCCCCTTGTGGGCTGGGGGACCTTCCACGGGCGAAGTCAGCATGGCTGCGACGGTTGGGGGATTGGTACTGGTAGGGCGACGGCGAACGGTTGAAACGGGATGGTCTAAGGCTGATGTTCTACAAGTATTCTTCGATCTCAAATGGGCGCTGGCTGGCTCGCGGGCGGGGTGCGTCGACGGAGAACCCACGCAAACCCAGCCTCTTGTACGGGCAGCGGTGGTAGACGTGGTCGGCCTCTCCGCAGTGGTAGCACAGCGGACGATTATCTGGCGTTCGCCACACCTCGGTCTTCCTGGGCGCCTGGTTTCGGGTTCCAGGGGGTCGGGCGGGCGACATTGGGCGGTGGTATGGCGGGGCCTCTTGATAACGGGTTGGGACGGGTCGGGGTCGACGAGCAGCAGCGGAGTAGGTCATCGCTTGTGGTTCGCAAGATGCTTCCGACGGCGTGGAATTCCCCAGTGCTTGCTGAACCTCCTCGCGGACGACGTCAGTGAGGGAGGCCACTTGGGGCTGCGGCGTTGCTGAGAACAATTTCCTCAGTTCCTCGCGAACGACGGCGCGGATGGTCTCCCGCAAGTCTTCCGTTGCCAATCCAGGGGCGTTTACCGGGTTCACCGAAAGGGTGTGGAGTGGTCTATCGTATTGCCGCGAACGCATATCCAAGGTCCTCTCGATCATCGAAGCCTCGGTGACGAACTCAGCGATGGTCTTAGGGGAGGTTGCGGATGAGTCCAGCGAAGAGCTCTTGTTTAACTCCCCGCATCAGAAAGCGCACCTTCTTCTCTTCTGCCGTTTCGGGGTCAGCTCTCCGGAACAGCATCTTCATCTCCTCAGCGAACAGTACAACACCTTCGTTAGGGTGTTGCATTCGCGTCTCCAACAAAAGGGCGGCTCGTTCTTTCCGCACAACCGTAGCGAATGTTTTGAGGAATTCGCTCTTAAAGACAGTCCAGTCGGTTAGGGAGCCTTCATGGTTCTCAAACCACGTTCGAGCTGCATCCTCCAAATAGAAGAAGACATGACGAAACGTTTCTTCGCCATCCCACCTGTTAAAGAAGCGGATGCGCTCCAGCTTCTCCAGCCACTCTTCCGGGTCTTCACCAGGAGATCCTCGGAATGATGGGGGCTCACGAGGTTGTTGCAGAACGACGGGAGGGTTGGTAGCGCTGGTCATGGTGCCTGCGTTGATCATCGTGGTTTTTACGTCTTCTTTCCTTTTTTTATCCGGGAGCAGTCCAAACTCTGGCTGAAGGCCTTGCTGTCGGCGGCTGACACGAGTTGGGCGTGCTTGTCGGCTTGGCAATTGCTTAGTGTTCATGTACCCCGCACCTCCACCAGATGTCACGCAGCAAAGGACGACGCAGTTGTCTATGAGGAAAACAAGTTTATTGGAGCGAACCTGTGCTCCCCTAACAACTGAAAAAATACACAGGCGGCGAAGCAGCGGCCAGCAAAACGACGGGCACGCTAGTGAGCGTCGGCGATCGAATGACGCGGCATCGGCTGTGCGGGAATTTGTATCCCTCGGCGCGAGGGTTTCTCGAATAGTCGAATTGTATCGGGAACGCCGTGATAGCGTTTGTTAGAAACGCTGTTCGTTCGAACAGCGTTTCTAACAAACAATGCTTGAAGCGTTGTTTCCATGCATGGTTCGTGGCACTATCGAACAACGCCTGAAGCGTTGTTCGATAGCGTTTGTTCGAAATGCTGTGGTAGCGTTTGTTCAAAACGCTGTGAAAACGGCGATAGCACAGGCCGGCGCAGCCAGGCCGAAAAAACAAAACACAAATAAACAAACCCAATGCATGGTTCGCGGCACTATGTTGTTAGGCTATGCAAGGAACTGCCTCATTTTTCATTCGAGTGCACTTCCACAACGATTTTAGGCAGATATAATTTTGCAATTTAGAAAGAAAATCTATAGTTGCATGCTAAAATTCTTTGAAAAATCTGAGCAGAAGAATACCATATATTTGGAGCTTTAGCGACCTGGTACGCAATATGACACCGGCTGAATAAAAAATATTAACAGAATAAAAGATGTTAAACTCAACGTACCACTGATACCATGCATTGTAAACGTGCAATATATCGTTTCTCAGTTTCCTTAATGTTTCTGGTACACCACAGCTGGAAGGCATTGTGCTGATGGCAACGTAAAGTGGCAGAAAAAGTTTTACCGAGGAAAAAGGGGGATGCATTCATCCTGTTAACCCTCAAAAGGTTAAGAAATTGATGCTCAGCAGTGGAGCTTCCTCCACAGCAACAAAAAACCTGAATTGAACAACAGTGCATGCACACATCATCTCTCCAGCATTTCGCTGATGCACTCTGTCATGGCAGAATTTGGTACCAATGCAGTGAACAGCTGTAGGCCACTGTTTTCAACATGTGTTGCATATAAGACTCCATCAGAAACGTTTGGTGAAAACAGTTTCATTGCCTTTTTTGTGTTGCCAATGTGTGATTAGACACTCTGAATTACGAGCTTTCCAGTGACAGAAAATAAATGTAAATTAAAAAATTGGTTGGCTGTAGAAAATTATAAGGCCCTCGAAATCAACAGAACCGTTAAGAAAGGGTAAGTATTCATTGGTACAAGCACATTCCTGGAGCTAAGTAGCCAGCTGCGCTACACAACTTCTAGAGTCTTTTCTTATAATGTGCCAGCGCGGATGCTGTGTATCATACTGTTGCACAAGATTTCCTTTTATTTTGGTGTACTTAACATTTTAAAACATTCGTAAAATGCTAAAACATATACAGCTTTGCAAAACATGACTGTTCAATCGAACAAAACAAAATTAAATTTGGAGTGTTAAATCACTGAATATTTCTACAGATCGAATGACACTTGTCTAAAACACCCAGCCGACCGCTCCAGTTGCCGTTTTCTACAGAAATGTGTTAATGCCGACGCCGTATGAGTATCTAACATGGCATACGGCGTGCTAGGCCTTTTTGCGATAATTTAAGCGTGAACAGAAGCATGTAGCTGAGGTGACATAGAAGCCGTCGTTAACAATAGCCATGCGCTCAGCTGCTCTGGACAAGTGTGATTCCCCCTGTACAGCTGCAGTGTTGGCATTTTTTTTGGTGCATGAAATTCTCCATGTTCACTTCACATCTGGTCCATGATATAAAAACATGGAAAGATGGAAATAAAAAGAATAACAAATGAAACCTTCTAGGTCTGAGTGAGAATAGAAGCCAAGCTGCTTGTGTGGCAAGCAGGCGTTCTACCACAAAGCCACGTGCCTGCTCAAAAATTATTTTCATGCTTTACAAATATACGCGTCCTTATACACGCTTCGCAATACAACATGTAATATCGTAGTATTTCAAGGTACAAATGTGCATTGGCACAGGCCATCAGAACGTGTGATTATCATAATGACTTCGTTGTTTAAAGCCAGCCACGAATAACAAAAGGCACCAATGCTACTGGAGTATTCTCTTAGGACCACGTAGTGGGTGCATAACAAGTTTAAAAACATTTCATGCACACAGTTGCTCGTGGTTCAAAGCATACTACTCAGTACCTGTATTGCGTGGTCTATCCTGTGTCCCATCTCTGCGCTCTTCGAAGTAACTATGTGTGCGTAAAAACAAGCTCGCTTAGCCACCATATAGAAATCCATTACACAGACTGCAGCTATATGCGAAACCCTTACTGGCACAAGCCACTTTAAACATTGATTACGTAATAATAATCTGCAGTATAAACTTTTCAAGTAATGTTATCCCGTAAAAAGTATGCACTAGGTGGTTGGAGCATGCACTAAGGATAGGATATCAATGTCGTGTTCTACTCGAACCTTAAAGGTCCCCTAATTTTTTTCACCAAACAATTGTAAGGTTCATGTATAGTAATGTTCTACAAGCATGGTTTTGTAAGTAATCACCCTTTTGGCTTACACTGGAAGAGTTGAGGGGCTGCTGTTAGGAGTGAATTTACAGGCCGTTAAGAGTGGATGGACAAAATTGACAGCTTGTTGTGCAAGTATGCAAGTATTAGGGCATGTCAGTTCAGAATAGATAGTTGACAAAGATCACAGGCAGGGGTCCTGATAGATGTGGACTCTTGAAAGCATTTCATGCTAGGAAAGAAGTGATGTGTCATTGACACATCTGTTGAAACTTAGAAGGTCAGTAAAGTTTTTCAAGCATAGTTATGCGACGTTTCTTGACAGTACATGACTGTGGCATCACACACTTCCACACTACAGATGTGTCTGTTTCCTAATATATTTGCTAGCAAAGCCACAACAGGGTGTTTATCAATTTAACTTTTTTCAAATTTACAGACTTTTCCAGGTTTTTCCCATCGATTAAAAGCAAACTCCATGACCATAATGTCTGCTTGGAAAACTATGCGGTGGAAAAAACACTTTAGCGGTAAAAAAGCAAAATATGAGACACTCATATAAAACAAATGAACACATTTTGCATACACACTGATAATGTTGTGAGTGTATGTGGTAAATATGAAAAAAATTGTGTATCTGGTCAAAATAAAACCTGTGACCCAGGCACTGAGTAAGTTGGCTGTTTGATTTTTTGGAACAATCAGGAATCAACCACACAAATAAAATCGACTACAGCTGCAAATTTGAAGGAGTGGGCGATAGTCCAACAATGCAGCCAATGCTGCTAGGAAACTTAGACGTGGCGCTATCTTGCGGCATTCATATAAAACAAGGATGTGGCAACCCGGTCAGTTGCCTTACTGAAGACATTCTAGTTCATTATAATGGCTATAGCCTGCAGGACATTTAGGATTGGATTAGATTACTTTGACCTAAGCTGCTGTATTTACTAATGATTTGCATCCCAGTCTAATTTGTACACATCTAAAATATACTTTTCAGCAAAAAGAAGTACTTACGTATTTTATGCAACCTTGTTTTGACAACAAGTAACAACAACGTCGCAAGAACGAAACCGTGCAGCAAAATTTACTTTATCCTTTCTTTCACTCGTTTTTTTACACAATGCACACATGCTTGTTGGTGTTTTATTTCTCTGGGTTCCGACACGTGGAGCGCAATGAAAGTCCTCAGACACCTGCAATAAAACCTGGATCTGTCAGGCCACAACAGCTTCCCCGATTCCATAGGTAAATAAAAGATACAGAATCGTGAGTTAGACAAATTGGTGAATGTTCACCGTAAAATATTTTACAAACGAACGGGTTAGAAGCGGTCAGGGAGGGTCACAGCGCTGATTTCAACTCTGAAATTCATTTGGAAAAGGAAAGAACATATATAGCAAATATTCACTCATCAAAACTGTGCACATGTACACATGTGTTACAAGACAGAATGACTCATGTCTTCTCTAAGAGCTTATGTTCTTCATCTAGAAGAGTGTTACATGCAATACTTATGCACTTGTTGTTAGATCAAATGAAAAATGCTTCGGATATTTCACGCATGCGCTAATCAACATGCCAATATTCAATATTTGTTTTCTACAAGTGGGGACACACAAAGGGCTGGGCAGTATTGCAATAGTATTTAAGAGATACTTTCGAGTGTCTGTATTTCTGTATCGAGGCACTCTTCAAAAATGTATTTGTAACTTAGTAGTGAAATACTTTTATGGTGCATCGCATGTATCGCGATACTATCCAGGACACGGGTTCCCCATTAGTTTTTTTTTTCGTAAACAAGCTGAGACGTGTTGACAATGGGGAAAAAAATTTCTGCTGTGACCTTGGCAGTCCACGGCAAGATATGCAGCCACCATTTCTACATTACTGCTGAGGGCGAAACTGACTCTTACCTTCTTGAAAGCGAGCTAGCTGCTTTGCTACCCGCATCCCATTGTGCTCCTTCAGGCAGAACTAAAATGTGTTTGAATGATGGCCTGCTTCAGCGTGCCAACAATGTTATACTGCCATATTGAATTCCAGCACAGACATTTTCATTGTGAGGAGCATTGTATACTGCACAATGGGCGCCGTTTTTTAAATGTATTTTCTCATGCCAATTGAACGAGTAGTGCTTTTTATCTCCTGTTTTTTTTACACTTTTCTTTTGCAGCGCCAATTGAAAAACTGGAGCTTATTGTGGAAGCCACAAACCACTCAAAGAATTCGGTGCATGTGTTTAGATGGCCGTGTGCCATTTATGATACTTCTTTTTGCAAAGCATTTCTGAAAAATGCCAGCATGTCCAAACGGCGATTCGAAAGAGGTTCTTTTCACTTTCCTTTCGCATTCCTTGTTTTGTCCTTGCTTAATTCTTTTTGCCTTTTCTATCATGTTTCTAGAAAACACTAAACCCTCAACTGGAAGTTCATTTCTTTATGGTTCCAGCACTTCGCTTAAACTATGCTCCTTCTAGCATTGCTTATACTATTGCTCTTGAGTTCCGGATTTCGGTGTACAATGTGTGTGACTGATGCTCTCATACGGCATAGGTTTTTATTGCAACTAATATTTGTATTATGTTGTTATTAACAATTATGTGCAGTATAAGCATCCTATGTAATGCCTTAACGGCACTCAGAGGACGGCGATAATATAATAAATACATTACGTTTGCAAGTTTCAATCCGCTGCACAATTTAAATATTAAGCTGCACATAACAAACGTCTGTATGCAGTATAACAAACCCCGACTTAGAGAAAAGTATTTTAGTATCGGTATTCCTAAATACGTTTTTTGTCTTTTTGCAAAAGTATCTCTGGAATATCCTGTCACATCATTTAGAAATTTATCTTAGTATCTATATTTTATGCTTCCAAACCACGCATTTCGATATCTGTATTCCAGAATACTTTTTCGGGCATCTCTGCCCAGCTCTGAGCACACATCCACATGGCCTACAATGAGCTGCGAAATGAGACGTGATTGCAGCATCTGATAACATTAGCTCATGCTCTCCTAAGCGCATGCTTTATGTAACGCCCCATTTCACCTATATATTCGCAGCCGCAGCACAGTGTAATCCCATAAACCACGCCAGTAGTGCAAGGAGCATATCTGTACACATGACTGGAGACACATTTGTTCCCTTTCCTTGACTGCTGACACAACGCTCTATCCACCAAAGTACACACATTATGCACTTTATTACGTGCTGAGAATGACATGTTTATGCAAAAACGAGCACCAACATTTTTCAAACCATGTGCTATCCTGTGTATGTATGGTATAACTGCCTGCCTCTTTTTCTTGCTAATTTCTGGAGCACTAGAATCACAATGAAGAAACTTCTTGAGCTTTGAAATAAGTTTTTCTGACAAGGAGCAAATCATGTCACTCTGAAAGCCAGAATTTGCAAGGCGAGCAACCTGTGGATCAAATGCAAGCGCCTTAAGGGGCTCGCGTAACTTCTGAAGAGCGGCACCCAGCACAGTTGACGCAATGGCTCCTTGTATGGTTTTGAGTGGCCAGAATTAAAATTCAGAATTGGCTTTATGAATCTACGTTGGTATTGCTACAAATGTGATCTTTGACGAAAGCCTGTCTTAAATCGAGAAACTGTAGCTCATCAATTTTTGGCAACTCCAAAGTGACATGCTGACATCCCGTTTTCCTTAAAATCTTTATTTATATTAGCAACCAGTACAGAGCAAACGTTAATGTCCAGTAGAACTAAGAAGTGATGAACATATCAAACAGCGTGTGATGATAACAAATCCAAATGCTTTTGCAGCTGCCCGTCTACATACCCAAGAAAAATATAATTAATTACAGGTATATACATAATTCAATGCAGATGCCCAATTTTTGGAGAAAATTATTTCCTTTTCAAGACACAACGGTAAAATAAGGTAGACTGCATGAGCTCTAAAAACGACGCAATAGAGATGCCACACTGGCACTGAAACAACTCAATGTTATCTTCTCTTATGCACTGCTTTATACGCTTCAAATCTTCACATTGGTGCAAACAATAATATAAATCTTTTAAGTCTATACCGAATGCCTTGCGGCACAAAGTAGGTTGTTCACTTAGTAATAAGATGACAGATTCTGAGTTGGAAATTCTTGGCGAATAACAAGTTTTCTAACCCTCCAATATTCTTTGAAGATACTCTGAAACATTTATTTACCAAGTGTCTTTTTCTGACACAACAGCTCTTAGTGGCAACATGAATCTTCACAGAAATAAAAACTGATAGTTCATGCTTTTTGCTTTTCTCACACTTGTCGCTACGCGTTTCCGATTAAGCGTTAGTAACAGGGTATGAACTTATTTTATAAACGCCCGCTTTTTGCATCAACACTTTTTTTTTACTCATATATACCCTAAAGGCCCATTCGAGCATTACATAGGGGGTTTCAGTTATACAATAAATTTGCAAATTGGAACATTTCTAATAAAAAAATAAAATGGTAAACAAAGAAAAATACAGTTCCATAAAATACAGTTCCCCAGATGCAAAGGGGGAAAAAATTGTGGCAGGAATGATAACTCCGTAAGAGAGACACTGCTATAGTACGAAAAAATATATATACAGAAAATTGCCATGAAAAAAATGGGCCTCATATCTGCATATTTTACTGAAAGTGTCGTCAAAATACTATCGTCTTTCGCCTGAATAGAGTGAATAAAATGAAATATTTATTTGATGTTTTGCACGAGAAAACTGGTGAATGGTATCCTGGAGGTGTTGCGTGAGACATGAGCGCCATCTGGCGGTAATCTCAGAATACGAAAGGATGACTTTTGTTATAAAGAGCACGCAGCATGCACGCAATCTTGGAGGCCATAATTTGTAGATTTGAAGATAGGTAGCAGCACAATATCGTCTTAGCAAAGCGTAGGAAACTTGCCTTTTTGTGCGAAGCATCGCATTACTTATTCATGCCTTTTCTAGTATAAGGAAACACAGTGCAGAATATCGACATGTTGATATTGTGCATCAAATATGCTCAATGTTTGCTTTTTATCAACAGGCGTACAAGTATGAACGCAGAAACTTGAGCAATACTGGTGGATGCTGTGGAAGTGGTCGTACTTGAGCCTTTTTGCTGACAGGCACACCAAAATTTTTGTGTTGAAGTATCCCAAGCAAGACTATCGTTATTAGGGAAAAATACATTTACAATGAAAGAAGAGTAAAAATAAGCAAATACATGCACTTACAAACTCACACAGATAGGCAAGTCATATGTCCAAAAAAACATTGAATTGGTTTACAAAAGCGGCATGATCAATGAATCAAGCGATGTCTCCCGGCAGTGTGTTCCAGTGATATATGGCTCGAAGTAATGGTGATTGTTGATACATAATTGTGCGTGCCTAAAAAGGCGTATTTTGAATGGGTGATCGATATGTTTCGAAATATTATGAGGTGTGCTTGTGCAAGCTTCACAAAGGCAGATTTACTATGATAAAATGTATGAAAATGCAACAACAGTGATGTCAGTGTGTGTTTTTCAAGAAGGTGTAATGAAAGTGAGTGTGTAATATCTGTAGTGCTGCAGTTGCGAGAATACTACTTGGTGATAAATCCTGCTGCTTCATTTTGTAATGATTTTAGTTAGTCATTGAGATATGATTGATGTAGGTTCTAGATGATGGATGCATATTCTATCTTTGAACGGACAAGTCTAGTGTGCGCTAGCATTTTAGTGGTACAGTTCACCAAATAAAGGTTTCCTTTATTAATTCAAGTGCTTTTGACAACTTGCCAGTTACGATATCGATGCGCTTATTCTAAGATAAGAAGATAAATGAATTCAAAGGTATTTAAACAGGGATACTTTTTCAATAGGACAGCTTGAATTTCATATTGACTCATTTCTGTTTATGTGTTTTGTAAATGTCATGGCCTTTGTTTTGGAAGTGTTCATTTGCATTTGCCACTGGTGACACCAAAATGCGAGTTTATTAAGGTGCAACTATATTATCTCGTTAGCTTGGGTGCTGTCAATTTTTCTCTAAATGATGTAGTTGTATGTAAATAATCTGATAGTAGATGATAAATCATGTCCTATGTCGTTGATGTAAATGAGAAACAAACCTGGTCCCAGGATTGATCCCTGGCGAACACCAGACTTTACATGTGAAAGTGAAGATGCGTGTCCATACACATTGATTGGCTGCAGTTGCTCAGAAAATGACTTATGCAGCTTTTTTTACAAATCGGTGGCTACCTTATCATTATATATAGAGCCATCCAGACTTAAAAAGACGTCTTTCTTGTCAGAAACCATAACACGCAACTTAGCTTCCAGATGCGTCTAAGACAGCATGAACACCGTTGTGATGAGTGACCATGCTATGCACAACAAAGGCAAGCTAAAAGCCACAACAAAGGCAAGCTAAAAGCCAGTAGCCCGGCCTTTCCTTTCTCACTCTGTCTCTCTCTAAAAGACAGTAGGCTTTTTTTTTTTTTTGAAGCTAAGTTGCGCGTTTTGGTTACCTTCCTGCTACCATCATTTACGTACTCTTCTATGAATATAATGCTAAAAAATACTCATGGATTTAATAACACCATCTCAAGAAAATGAAATGAGAAGAGAGTGTGCTACTCTTGAAACATCTGCAGTAAGTGCATAGCGGAGGACGTTTGCAGCTGCATCGCCATCAATAATAATATCAGTAATAAATAAAAGGCAGGGCATAGCCCAGCAAACCTCTTGTGATGGCAGTTCTAACATAAGCACCTAACTAAAAGGCCTTCAAACCAAGCTGAAATTGTGGCCACGGCAAATATGCCCTAATTCACCGATGTGAGAAATGCTGTGCTTGGAAAGTCAGATATGGTATGTGATATGTAGAAGGAACATACATCAATATAGTGCATGTACCAACATAGAAGCTAAGAAATGCTTTAGTCAATGGGAAGAACAAGCTGCTGAGCGGAAATTTCCGTAGTCTTGTTTACACAGTAGTCTGCCACGAGTGTGACAACATGTCAGTCTATGAGACCTGTGATTACAATGAAAGAGTTAAACAACACGAATATGAAGTCACCAAATTATGGGCGGCCTTGAATGCCCTCGCTGGACATGTGGAATATACAGACTTTCAAATTGACTGGTCAAGCAACTGTGTTCTGGTTGAAGAAAACAAGCTTGCATCATGCCGGCACTTGGAATCCCTGCACATGCACACAGCTGCACATATCCTCAATAAGATTTATGGAACGCTGACCATATACTTTTGGTGCTTACATCATGCACCTAGTCATACTTGAACACGATGTACCTTTCTCATGGCTGTCATTCAGAAATATATCGGGTGGCCAAACGTCCATACACTTTCTGTTATTTCAGTCTGTGTAACCTTTTGTTTCTACACTAAGAAGAAACAGTCATGCATTGCCTTTTTTTCAGGCCTCTTCTAGCTGTTTAATGAAGTTGCAGTCAAAGGAGTGACTTTTTGAGTATTAATCAAGGGTAATGCTTATTTTTGTGATGGTGGCACAGCCTGCTGTCAGTTTCCATGAATTGGCTAGGTTTTTGCCAAAGTTCCCCCAGTTTTCCAGCAAGGCCCCTATTCCCCGACTTTTCGAGCTTGGTAGACACCCTGCACAAATAAATATAGATAGCAGTTAAATCGCATCCTGTGTTTCTTGTCTTATGCAAGTGTCATTCTGTACTTTATTACTTTGAAAGTACTTGTTGCTGGCCTGGTTGATATAACATTATTAGGGGAAATTAGAGACGATGCGAATGTGCGGTGCGGTGTAAATATTTTCTGTAGTTCAGCTACGAGTGACTCTCCCTTTGCTATTTCATTTTTCCTGTGGTGCTTAGGCATCTAGAATTTTCCCCCTTAGCTTAATTACCTCACTGAAGCTATGCACCCAATCACCCATTAACAACCATTGTTAAACTATTGTATATGGCATTGTTGATGCAAAATGACATTAGAGTATATGCTAGAGCTCCTGCAGGATCACCGGCTAAATGTGACAACTAGTTCAGAATTTATAGGACACGAAGTACTGCCTTTTTCAATATATCTGTTCGCACAGTGCTTCATTGGAGTCATGCAAGCTTAAATATGGTGCTCCCATAGAGAAATTTTTCTTCCTGTGCTGTGACCAATGGGAAAACTATGTAGACAGTAACGATAAGAGATCGCAGCTAGGCTTAGCGGTGCGATGTCTGCCTCAATAAATAGTGCAGTTAATTAATGCAAGTGTGCCTAAATCACCATGGTGTTCCCAGTTTATTACAACGTTTGATATGAACCTCTGCTCACTCCACCATGGTGTTCCTGGGGTTGTACACAGTCTTACCTCTGAAACAGCATTGCCAGAACTAATTTCATTGTCACAATCTTCGCCAGGTGTGCGACAAGCATGCGCCAGTGCAGAGAACACAAAAGAAGTGGTCACTGCTTACATGTTCAAGGTTCTATGCACACACACCAGACTATGATTTTACAGTGTCTTACATTTTGAGTGGAGTATACATGGTGATGGCTTGAAACATCTCTGTGGGCACCAGCTTGACTGTCACAATGTGCATATTGTTGCTTGAGACAATTGTTTAGGACAAAAAAGGGCACCGTAGAAAAAATATTGTTTGGCTAATGTAATGGCTTGCGGTGAGGAGACTCTCAAAAGGTATATGGTGTTTCATCTTGCAATAGAGAAGCAACAGTTATACCTGCTAAACATTGGCCATACAAGCTTGTGACTAGAGAAGGATGATGTCCAGAAGATACCCTCCTGAAATGTTAACCTGCACCGTCCTTCCTTGCCCTTCTTGGTGCACTGGAAGTTTTGCCCTAAAGGTTCTAGTGCTTTCAGTGGGTGCTCTTGAAGAGCTTGTGAATAAGCTAACTCTCACCACCGGCTTTATCCAAGAGCCAATCCCGCTGTTGGAACTTGTTTGCTTGGCAGAAATTTTTAACAGGAAAAGAAGCTTCAATCGTTACACAAATAAAGCTACAGCATTGCAACAATACTATGATGTTATGTACACAGACCTTCCACATACAACTCACTAAAATGTCACCAATTACCTCTCTGGTGAGCCTGATTATACCTTAAGGCAGCATGTAAGTTTTTTGATCCTATACTTTTTAATCAGTACATGAACCTTGAAAAAACAAGATCGTCACGTACAGTGCATAAAACCATTGCTTATGAACTGCAATAATGCCATCGGAAGCATCAGCAAAAATAAATTCACTCTGCTAGAAAGCAAACTCTGCATGAAGCCTGTAAATGTACATTTAACAAAATCTTCTCGACTACTTGATTACTTCTATTTCTGCAATTTGCATAATCCTGTTTCAAGCATACCTTGCTGTCAACCCAAAATAATTGACCTCTGAGGTGTTACTCAAGTGATTATGCTCATTTAACGTACCTGCAAGCCTCAGTGCTACGAAAATAAAATTGAAGACTTTAATAAAGTAATGCTCTCTGCTACTCACTCCTTCAAAAAAAAATTAGCAGCCTCTTCAAACCTGTTTTTTAATACTCAACAAGCACAGTGACGTGACTCATAAAAGGAATTTGCGGAGCTTGTGGAACAACTAAAATCTTTTTTGGAGCAGCATGAAATCCGCCTGAAGCTTTTAATCTAGAGCTGTTGCACCACATGTCACACTGAACCAGTTCATGAAGATACGCATGCACATTTACTTGAACATCTGCTCAACATAAACGTAGGCTTTTTGCTTTTCTGCAGGCATCTCCAATTTATATCAAGCTACCTAGCACTTTCCGGGAATTCACATGATATTTGTAAATGACTCTGGCTTTCAGTGATAGTTTAGCTGCAATATTGAAGCACAGACTGGTAAGACTTTTTAAGCATTGTATTTACTTCCCCCAAAAAAATAGGTCTGACTATATTGCTACGTGCCAGTGCATGGAGCTGAAGAAGACAAAGCAGACTGGCACGAGCTAATCAGTGTGGCTGGCGCTGCTCGCCTAACCGGCTGTAAGTACATTGGTGACTACCCCTCTGAGTCAGTCTCCTTATCGTAACATATTTGGTGGAGTTGTGCGATCCCCTTCCTCACCACGGAACTCCGAAGTGGACGCTCCCTCGCGGCTTACAACATGACCACTCAAGACTCGGCTACATCCTCTTCGGTCGCTCCCCCTTCTGCTCGACCTGTCAACCCAGCGCCCACAACAACTTTCGTGACGCTTCCCGCGCTCAAAGACCCCGGCGTGTTCTCGGGCAGCGAGGGTTCCGACGTCGACCAGTGGCTACGCCTCTACGAACGCGTCAGCGCCACTTACAGGTGGGATCGCACTCTTATGCTCACAAACATCATCTTTTATGTCGACGGAACCCCTCGTGTTTGGTTTGATAACAACGAGCATGACATAACAAGCTGGGACAGCTTTGAGGCAAAGATCCGTGAGCTTTTTGGCAACATCTCTGGTCGTCGTGAAGCTGCGAAAAATGAGTTGTCGACTCACGCACAATCTTCCACGGAGCCCTACATCGCTTATATTCAGGTTGTCCTTTCATTATACCGCCAAGATGACGAAAACATGTCTGAACCTGAAAAAGTTGCGCATATCCTAAAGGGTATCCCGACGATGCGTTCAACTTGTTGGTGTTCAACAATGTGTCATCTGTTGATGTGATCATTCAAGAATGCCGCCGGTTCCAACAAGCTAAAAGCAGACGCATCTCCCATCAGTTCCAGCGTTTCCCGAACACCATTGCGACGTTTTCATGTCTCGACACATATCATCTACCAGACACCTGTGACAACTTGACGCGAATCGTCAGGCGGGAGCTTGAAGCGGCTGCTCCAGCTAAGGTGGGACCAACGTTCCCTGGCCCCTCTCCACCAATTACGTTGCCTCTCATTCAAGCAGTCGTCCGGCAGAAAATCGCCAGCTTGGGAATTCACTCTATCTCACCGCCTCCCCGCACCGACTACCAGCCCCGATACACGCCTGCACGTCCCTTCCCGACCGGCTCTCCCTCAACGTTCCGTAATCCGTCCGCATGGCGAACACATGATGACAAGCCGATATGCTTCTCATGTCACAGAATCGGGCACATTTCTCGCCATTGCAGAAGTCGCTGGGGTCCTCCTGCACAACCGTCCTCTTGTCCCTTCTGAGCACGTCCTGGCTATCGCCATGAGACCAGACGCGACCATTTTGCCCAGGAACCTGCTTCTGAACACCGCTACTCCCGCTCTTCATCCCCCCAACGTCGCCAGTCTCGTTCTCCACAGCCCCGCCGACCATCTTCCCCCGCCTTTCCACGAGGTTCCCCGACGGAAAACTAAGCGTTGCAGCCCCCGGAGGTGGCGCTGCATGATGATGATGATATGTGGGGTTTTAACGTCCCAAAACCACTATATGATTATGAGAGACGCCGTAGTGGAGGGCTCCGAAAATTTAGACCACCTGGGGTTCTTTAACGTGCACCCAAATCTGAGCACACGGGCCTACAATATTTCCGCCTCCATAGGAAATGCAGCTGCTGCAGCCGGGATTCGAACCCGCGACCTACGGGTCAGCAGCCGAGTACCTTAGCCACTAGACCACCGCAGCGGGGCGTGGTGCTGCATCGCTCGGACTGACCGAAAATCCTCTTTTGACAATACCGACAAAACGGAACCTCATGGACGTACAAGTGGACGGCCTACATGTCACTGCTCTTGTCGACACCGGTGCCCAACTTTCCGTGATGACGAGTAACTTTCGCCGCAAGCTCAAGAAGGTTCTCACACCTGCGACCACTCAGTTAGTCCGTGTTGCGGATGGTGGAAGAGCATCTTTCGTTGGAATGTGCTCCGCTCGTGTGAGCATTGCGGATCGACCCACAGTCGTTCTCTTCAACGTCCTTGACAAATGCCCCCATGACGTAATCTTAGGCCTCGACTTCCTGTCCGCGCATTCTGCCCTCATAGACTGTTCGACCAGTACGCTCCGCCCACACGTGCCCGCAACAGAACCTCTTACACAATGGCCGTGTCGCCTCTGCACAACGGGACACGCGCGCCTTCCTCTGCAGACACTGACCTACATAGAGCTCGTCTCATTACCACCAGTTCCCGACGGTGACTATGTTCTGACCCCTATCACCGATGTTCTCATAAGCCGTGGCATCACATTACCGCACACAGTTCTGTCCGTCGCAGGAAATTCTACGTGCCTCCCAGTTGTCAACTTTAGCTTGACACCTCAAGTTTTGCCACAAGGGATCTCTTTGGCATTGCTCTGCACCTTAGAAGGCAATGCGGTAGATGTTTTCACGATGGCCGCTCCTTTTGACCCCCACGCTCAACATCAATCTGCCACTTGCTCCGACAGCGCTATTACTTCGATGATCGCTTCCAACTTAACGCCGCAGCAGACTGATGAGCTCCACCGGGTTCTGCTGTGGTACATCGACATTTTCGACATCAGCGGCCGTTAGTTGGGGAAAGCTACCGGTATGAGGCACCGCATAAACACAGGTAATGAGCATCCTATTTATAGGCGTCCATATCGGGTGTCGGCAGCCGAGCGTCACATCATCCAAAGTGAGGTCGACAAAATGCTCGCCAAGGACATCATTGAGCCATCCTGCAGTCCTTGGGCTTCTCCTGTAGTGCTAGTCCGCAAGAAAGATGGTGCATGGCGTTTCTGTGTGGATTGTCGACACCTAAACAAAATTACGAAAAAAGACGTCTACCCTCTGCCACGAATAGATGATGCGCTTGATTGCCTCTATGGGTCCCACTATTTTTCCTCCATAGACCTTCGTTCCGGCTACTGGCAGATAGAGGTAGATGAAATGGACCGTGAAAAGACGGCATTCTTCACCCCCGATGGCCTATATCAGTTCAAGGTCATGCCCTTCGGCCTTTGTAACGCTCCAGCCACCTTCGAACGAATGATGGACTCCCTGCTCAGAGGATTCATATGGTCCACCTGTTTGTGCTACTTGGACGATGTCATCGTCTTTTCACCAACATTTGAAACTCGCATGGAGCGCCTCTGAGCCATCCTGGGAATCTTCCGTCGCGCTGGCCTGCAGCTCAACTCGTCCAAATGTCACTTTGGACGCCATCAAATCACAGTGCTTGGCCATTTAGCAGACGCCAACGGTGTACAACCAGACCCGGCAAAAATCAGCGCCGTCAAAAACTTTCCTGTACCACGACCTGCAAAGGATGTACGCAGCTTTATCGGACTACGCTCCTACTTCCGACGCTTCGTGAAAACTTTTGCGCACATAGCGAGGCCGCTTACGCAGCTCCTCAAGAAAGAAGTCCCGTTTTCATGGGGCTCCGAAGAGGCTTCTGCGTTCTCGACTCTCGTCGCTCTTCTCACTACCCCTCCGATTCTGGCCCACTTCAACCCTGCTGCCCCTACCGAAATCTGTACAGATGCAAGTGGGCATGGCATTGGTGCAGTGCTGGCTCAGAAACAACATGGCCATGATTGCGTTATTGCATATGCCCGCCGCCTCCTATCCGCCCCTGAACGTAACTATTCGATAACACAGCGTGAGTGCTTGGCTCTTGTATGGGCGTTGGCGAAATTTCGACCTTATCTATACGGACACCCATTTTCAGTAGTTACCGAGCACCACGCACTCTGCTGGCTCAACTCTCTGAAAGATCCATCAGGCCGCCTTGGTCGCTGGGCTTTGCGCCTGCAAGAGTTTTCCTATTCGGTGGTCTACAAATCTGGCCACTTACACCGTGATGCCGATTGCCTCTCCCGGTACCCTGTCGACGATCCTGAGGACACTGTCGAGCCCACGGAGAACTCTATCTTGTCAGTGTCCGACTTCCTTAATATTGGGGAAGAACAGAAGCGTGATCCAAAGATGCTTGACATCATCAGCCGTATGGATTCCTCCACTAATGATGCTTCCGTCTGCTACTTTGTCATTCAAAAGGGTGTGCTATACCGTCGCAATTTCCGACTAGACGGTCCCGACCTTCTCATTGTTGTGTCTAACCATTTGCGCCACTGTGTTCTCACCGAACTTCACGACGCTCCCACGGCTGGACACCTTGGCGTATCCCGCACGTATGAGCGCGTCCGGCGCCGTTTTTTCTGGCCAGGCCTTGCTCGTTCGGTACGCCGATACGTTGCCACGTGTGACCTATGCCAACGTCGTAGAAGACTGTCGCTGCTACCCGCTGGCCATCTTCAACCAATTGACATACCCGCGGAATTATTTTACCCTGTTGGCTTAGACCTGCTTGGTTCTTTTCCCCCATCAACATAGGGAAACAAATGGATAGCCTTTATTACAGACTACGCTACACGCTACGCTATTACGCGAGCTCTACCGACCAGCTGTGCAACCAACGTCACTGACTTCTTGTTACGGGACGTTACATTGATTCATGGTGCTCCGAGACAGCTTCTCACACACCGTGGCCGTACACTTCTATCCCAAGTCATCGCCGACATTCTGCGTTCTTGTTCCACGCGACACACACTGACAACCGCTTACCACCCTCAAACAAACGGCCTCACGGAACGATTTAACCGCACTTTAACAAATATGCTCGCTATGTACGTGTCGCCCGACCACCGAGACTGGGACCTTGCCTTACCCTACGCAAGTTTCGCGTATAATTCATCCCGTCACGACACAGCAGGCTTTTCGCCGTTCTACTTATTGTACGGAAGAGAGCGGACTTTACACTGGACACAGTCATCTCAGCTCACACCTCGTCCGCCAGCGAGTATGCCCGCGACGCAATTGGGCGAGCCGATCATGAGACTACGCTACACGCTACGCTATTACGCGAGCTCTACCGACCAGCTGTGCAACCAACGTCACTGACTTCTTGTTACGGGACGTTACATTGATTCATGGTGCTCCGAGACAGCTTCTCACACACCGTGGCCGTACACTTCTATCCCAAGTCATCGCCGACATTCTGCGTTCTTGTTCCACGCGACACACACTGACAACCGCTTACCACCCTCAAACAAACGGCCTCACGGAACGATTTAACAGCTCTTTAACAAATATGCTCGCTATGTACGTGTCGCCCGACCACCCAGACTGGGACCTTGCCTTACCCTACGCAAGTTTCGCGTATAATTCATCCCGTCACGACACAGCAGGCTTTTCGCCGTTCTACTTATTGTACGGAAGAGAGCCGACTTTACCACTGGACACAGTCATCTCAGCTCACACCTCGTCCGCCAGCGAGTATGCCCGCGACGCGATTGCGCGAGCCGATCATGCCCGTCAGCTCGCTCACGCTCGGCTGATGGCGTCGCAAACCAACCTATGCTGTCGGTACGATGCGAAACATAGAGACGTACATTTCGTTCCCGGTACCCTCGTTTTACTCTGGTCTCCTCTTCGTCTGCTGGGCCTATCCGAAAAATTTCTGTCTCATTACACGGGACCCTACCGTATATTGCGTCAAGTAACACCTGTCACCTACGAGATCAGCCCCATTTGTCCATCATCATCTACTATGCGGCCCAGTGATATCGTACACGTCTCGCGGATCAAGCCCAACATTATTGCGTCAGATAACGACCTTTAAAGCACCGGGACAGTGCCTCCGCCGCCGGGGGTCATGCTATGTGCCAGTGCATGGAGCTGAAGAAGACAAAGCAGACTGGCACGAGCAATACTGTGTGGCTGGCGCTGCTCGCCTAACCGGCTGTAAATACATCGGTGACTACCCCTCTGAGTCAGTCTCCTTCCCGTAACAATATTAATGCTTTTATTAGTACAACTTAATCACTTAATGTGTTTGCTGTCATCGTTTATGTACAAGATAGTTAGGTTCCTGATTAATAGGTGCTTCATAAAAAAGGTTTTGTAACTGGTCCTTACTGCCCATTATTTATTATGGCTCGACAAAATTTAAAGTTATGGGGGAGTAAGTAGTTACACTTGGCAAACTGTTTGACATGTACAGTCGCCGAGGTCGAGAAGCCCAGCCGAGACATACCGGAATAGTGGAACACCATGCCTTCTAGGAGAAGTAACAGTGATTGTACAGCATGCGGTACTGTTAATAAAATTTGCCCACTGTATGGACTTGAAACTTAACCACCCTGTATGAAATATTTTAAAGTAAACTGTAACAAATAGGACCACAAATTAAAAAAAATTACCCAAATGGTCAGTTTTATATGCAAGTAATAAATTGCAGTATTTTAATACAGTCAGTCAAGCGAGACCCTTGTCCAAGCACAACTAGCTCAATATTACTTTTATCTCACATTAAACACAACAGTTAGAAACTATTTGACTGAAGTCACGTGGTAACTTTTGTAGTATAAGCGGGTTCAAATTGTTAACAAAGTTTTTGCCCAGCAACTTATTTAACTACATTGCACGTTCATGTCCACTGTGACGACATCTCCAAATCGCAGGGGTAACATATGAATTTTAAGCGAATGCCATATACTAGCTCCCTGAAAGAACGCAACAACGAAGAGTGCACGCAGGCTTGACACAAATAATGAAATTTTTGAAAAAGATGTAGCAGGTTTGGCCTTTTGGTGCAGATTCCTGCAGGCACTTACCTAATTACCACCACATTTTGGCAACAGGCAGCCCATGTAAAACGTTCGAACATGCGCTATCATGTCGGGTCATAACCAGTTTCCTCGAACCACCTTGCTCTTAGTTCTGGCACGACATAAGTTTCAAAGATTTATTTCTTGAAAACTATGCGTGTGACTGTAGACCATTCTTCACCAGTTATTTTCGTGCTTACTCAATAAAAAAACGTGAGCTACAAGTTTTCTAAATTTCTAAAATATGAATGGTAATTGAATTGTAAATGTCAACACCCAGCCTTACTATATATTTCCTTTATAATCAGTTTCCATTTGAGGCATGGCACAAATTTTGAAGTACGACTGAAGCCTCTCATATGCATGTTTCGTTTATTTGAAGGTGCCATGCAACGATTTTGCATTAATTCTGCAATGAACTAAAATCTGAATACCTCTCGAATTGTTTGCCACAAAATGTATTTTACTAGATAAATTGTTTCGGGCTTGTTACACAAGCTGAAGATGATGACAATACTGACTGCTGCATTGTCACCGATGAGGCAGAGGACAGCGCATGTACAATTTAGGTGCACACACGAGGCCCGATGCCAGTGCTACATTTCCAATTTACACACGAGCGCGCGCAATATGTATGCTTTACCGTAATACATTGCAAGAACTTCACTGCAAGGCATGGCTGCCTTGCGTCATTGTTCAGTTTCAAGATGACGCTTAAGGTGGCAATCTAGAGCGGAGATTTATAGTGCTCCCAGCATATTTTCAATTTTATTTCCTTTTTTTTGTATACACCCACAAGAACAGACTTAGCTTAGAAAACCGATTATCGTCATCGGCGACAGCATATTTAAGCCACTTGAAAAATCACGTCGTGTGAACGCCTGCTAATATTCCATCGCTTCCAACTTGTGCATTTCGTATCTGTCTCACGCAGTTACGCAAGACGAAGCTTCAATGAAAGTTTTGGCACAAGCATACACTTCACCCAAGCGACACATCGATCCTTATGCAACACGCGCACTTACCAGACATGCACGTACGGCATACATCCACAAATAGTTTAACACACGGTGTTCATGCTCGGCCAAGTCGTTACCACATTGCTTATAGACAGCATTACAGAAAAAGACCATGTATCCGTGCGCAGAGGCGGTTCTCGCGAACGCATACAGCTCCCGGCCGCGACATTACATTCCAGCACCGTTCCATGGATGAAAGGATGGATGGATATGGCTGTACCCTTTAGATCGGGCGGTGGCTAGCGCCAACAAGCCGTAATACCTAATGAACCAAAAACTATATTTATTTTTTTTTCCTTAAAAAGTGAGTTTGAGGATTCGTACTTTGCAGTGAAGAGTTTAATTTTCACTCGTGCCTTGACTTTAGCCACCAATCAGATAATCTCCTTCTAGTTGAGTCTACCCGCTTAAAGTCTATTTTGCCCTCGCTGTCCCTAAATCCCAGTGCTTTGAAAAACTCTGCGCCATCATCCTGAACTATAGGGTGAAGCCCTTTACAGAACATTATCAAGTGTTCGGCAGTTTCTTCTTCCTCTCCACACGCACTGCATACTGTGTCGACCCCTTCGTATTTGGCCCGATATGTCCTGGTTCACTGTACCCCCGTCCTGGCCTCAAACAGTAGAGAACTACCCCGAGTATTATCATAGATCCTTTCCTTGGCAATTTCCTGCTTAAAAGTTCGATAGATCTCTAGTGCGGACTTCTTAATCATGCCCATTCTCCACATGTCAGTCTCCGTTTCCTTCACTTTCTTCTTAACCGATAGTTCCTTTTGGTTTGGCCACCTGCTGTTTTCTAAGTATTTGCCAGTCAACTTCCTGGTTCGCTTCCTCCATTTTGTATCGACATTCTTCATGTACAAGTAGCTCAAAACCTTCCTAGCCCAACGCTCTTCCCCCATTTTTCTCAATCGTTTCTGAATTTCATCTTGCTGCTTACTTCCCTGCCCTCAAATGATGTCCATCCCATATCGCCTTGTACTCCCTGATTTGGTGTATTCCCGTGAGCTCCTAAAGCAAGCCTACCTATTCCACGTTCCTCAATTTCTAATCTTGCTTGAACTTCTGATCTCATGCACAAGACCGCATTGCCGAACGTCAACCCAGGAACCATGACCCCTTTTCATATTCCTCTCACAACATCATACCTATTGCAAATCCACAGTGCCCTATCTTTCATGACTGCTGCATTCCTGTTACCTTTAGTCGTCACGTATATTTCGTGTTCCCTCAGATACTCGGTCCCATTGCTTATCCATACGCCCAAATATTTGTATTCATCTGTTATCTCTAGCGTGACCTCCTGTATTCTAAGCTCACTACCTTCGTTGTGATTGAAAATCATGACTGCTGATTTTTCCCTACTGAATCTAAAATCTAACCTATCTCCCTCATTACCGCAGATGTCCATCAATCTCTGCAAATCTTCCTTGCTGTTGGCCATTAGCACTATATCATCTGCGTACATTAATGCTGGTAGTGCCTGATCAATAAGTTTTCCTTGTTTGACTAAAGAGAGGTTGAAGCCCAGTCCACTTCCCTCTATTTTTGCCTCTAATCCTTGTAGGTACATCATGAATAATAAGGGTGACAGGGGGCACCCCTGCCTAAGCCCCCGTTTTACCTCTGCAGGCTTGGATACCTGTTTTTCCCACTTTATAACTACCTTGTTACCTTTATATATATCATTTAAAAGATTAGTGACTACATGTTCCACGCCTAGTGTGTCCAGTATTCCCCACAATTCCTCTTGAACCACGCTATCGTACGCTCCCTTGATATCCAAAAATGCTAGCCACAGGGGCCTGTGTTCTTTTTCTGCTATTTCGATGCACTGCGCCAGTGAGAACAGATTGTCTTCCAACCTCCTGTGTTTCCGAAACCCATTCTGCAGTTCCCCCAGCACCCCCTCATCCTCTATCCACGCCTGCAGTCTTTCCTTTATAATCTGCATCGCCAGCCTGTAGACCACTGATGTCACTGTTATAGGACGGTAGTTGTTTATGTCAGCTTTGTCCCCCTTTCCTTTATAGATCATGCTCATCCTGCTAAGTTTCCATCCATCGGGAACTTCACCATCGATTATTATTGTACTCACTGCCTCTCTCAGAGCCTGCTTAGACTTCGTACCCAATGTCTTTATCAGCCTAATTGGAATGCCATCTGGGCCTGTTGATGTACTACTAGGAACCCTTTTCTCAGCCCTTTCCCACTCTTGTTGTGAAAATGAAGCCATTGCACCACTTGATTCGTCTTTGTCTATTGTGGTGCATAAAGTACTTCTTTGTTGAAATTGGCGCTGCAGTCCCATGGATGGATGGATGCTATGAGCGTCCCCTTTATAACGGGGTGGTGACAAGTATGCCACCAGGCTCGACAAAAAAAAAAACATTTTTTCTTTTTTTTATGTTGGCCTAATGCCTCTACTTCGATAAATTCTATCTTAATGGAAAAAAAGGTAAATTTTCAGCTTAAGTTCTCTGCCATTTACGGCACACTGTCCATATTTTATTTTTCCAATATTTATTTTTGTCCTTTCTCTCTAATTTTCTGCCACCAATACTCTAACCGTCTCTTACTTATTTCAATCGCGGGTGTGTTCAGCTTTCCATTGTTGTCCCTAAAACCCAAGGCTTCCTGTAGGCTCGTGCCCAAACGTACACCTGGGTGGATATCTCCACATTCAATCAGAACATGCTCCGCCGTTTCTTTATCTTTCCCGCAGCATGTGCATTGTTCTTCTTCTTTACTGAATCTTGCTTTATAACTACGCGTTCTAAGGCAACCCGATCTCGCTTCAAACAGTAAAGCGCTTCCCCTTGAATTATCGTAAAATGCCTCCCTCCTTATTTCATTTTTGCCCTTTCGGTAGTTACTCAAAGCCGGTTTTTTCTCCATAGCTGCCATCCAGTAAATCCTCTCCGCCTCCCTGACTTTTCCCTTAACGCTCTTTGTTGACATATGGCTTACAATACCAGCCGTATACTTACTAGTGAGTCTTCTAGTTCTTTTTCTCCACTGCGTGTCCACGCTCTTCCTATACAAATAACGGAACACCTTCTCTGCCCATCTACTCTCCTTCATATTTCTTAGCCTTTCTTCGAACCTTATTTTGCTCTGCGCTTCCCTCGCCTCAAAACCTGCCCACCCCATATCGCCCTTTACAGCCTCGTTTGTCGTCTTCCCGTGAGCACCCAACGCGAGGCGTCCCACAGTCCTTTGATTTACATCCATTCCCGATTGCACCTCTGCCCTCATGCACACCACTGAGTTCCCAAAAGTAAGCCCTGGAACCATTACACCCTTCCACAGACCTCGAAGCACCTCATACCTATTGTATCCCCACAACCCTCTGTGCTTCATTATTGCCGCATTCCTCTTTCCTTTTGCTGCCGAGGCTTTTTCCTGTACCTCCATGTATCTATCACTCTCATTTACCCATACTCCAAGGTACTTGTATTCACTTACCCTCGGTATTTCTTGGCCTTGTATGGACACCGTCTGATCACAGGGATCATTGAATACCATCAATCCACACTTCGTTACACTGAATCCTAGTCCAAGAGCTTCACCTTCCCTTCCGCATATATTCGCCAGCTGCTGTATATCATCTCGACTGTCCGCAAATAAGACGATATCGTCCGCATAAAATAAACCTGGAAGCTTCTGCTCAATCATCATGCCGCCCTGTTTGTGTGACAGATTAAAACCAATGTTGCTACCTTCTAGCGCTTTTTCCATACTCACCATGTACAGCATGAATAACAGCGGGGACAAAGGACATCCCTGTCTCAGACCCCTGCTAACCTCAACGTTCTCTTTGCTACGCATTCCTTCCCACTCTATGCAAACTGTATTTTCTCGGTATATCTCCCTCAAAAGCTGTATACAGTCGTCGCCCATGCCCATTCCTTTCAATATATTCCACAAAATTTCCTGATTAACGTTGTCGTATGCCCCAGTGATGTCTAGAAAAGCCACGTACAAGGGCCTATTCTCTATTTTAGATATTTCTATACACTGAGTGAGAACAAACAGGTTATCGTCTAACCGCCTGTCGACTCGAAATCCGTTCTAAAGTTCTCCCAAAATATCGTTATGTTCGGCCCATGTTTCTATTTTCATTTTTACTGCTTGCATCGCCATCCTGTATAGTACCGATGTAATGGTTAGTGGTCTATACGAGCGAATCTTGTCCTTTTCTCCCTTGCCTTTATAGATTAAGTTCATTCTACTTTGTCGCCAACTGTCCGGTATTTGTCCGTCCTTTAAGCTTTTTTCTACTGCTTTTAACAATGCTTCTTTAGTGTTATGTCCTAGTTCGTTAATGAGGCTAACGGGAATCCCATCTAAACCCGCGGCAGTGCGCTTTGGAATTTTTCCTTCGGCCTTTTTCCAGTTGAAATTATCAAGGACTAGCTCTTCCTCTGTTGCTTTCTCCGCCACACTTTTACTCACCGGGGAGATCCCCTGGACGCTCTTTTGAAACGAATCGGCTGTTATCTTTTGGATGTAACCTAGCGCTTCGTACCCTTCCAATTGATTTCCTCTTTCATCTAGAATATGTTGTTGCGTTGTGACAGACTTCCTACCTAGCGCCTTTATGTGGCTCCAAAAAATCCTAGGCGCGGCCTCCTTTTTTTCGTGTATCTCTGTCATCCAGCGTTCACTTTCACCTTTAATTTTTGCCTCTACCAATTTCTGTACGAGGGATTTTTTCTCTAAATATATTTCCCATATTTTTTTGACTTCGTCCTGCGGCCGCTTCTCCTTTTTTGCCTTTCTATGCTCCCGTGATGCTTCGCGTCGCTTCTCGATCGCCTCACGGATTTCCTTGTTCCACCAACTTTTTGGCTTCCTTTTTCCTTTCCAGCAAACAGTTTTCTTCTCTTTCCCTATCTCCTTCGTCATTAGATGTAACAGCTCACTATACTCCCAGTCCTTGCCTGGTATTTCGCCTACTTCTTCCTCGACTCTTGCGGCTATATTTATTATTTGTTTGTCATTTAAATACGAGCTGCCAGACTTTGATTCCATGCTCATATTTTCAGTTTCGTATCCCATTTGTAATGTTATTCGTTTATGATCACTACCCAAGCTGTTAATGCCTTCCTCGTCTATCCTCATTTCTGTCAGTTTGTGGTAAATTCCTTCAGTCATGAGACAATAATCAATACTTGACTGCTTGTTTCCGACTTCCCATGTGATCTGGCCGTCACATTTAGGCCCCGTGTTAACTATCTCCAGACTATGTTGCTCGCAAAGATCTAGTAATAACTTCCCATTGGTGTCTGAATATCCGTCAAGGTCATGTATGTGGGCATTCATGTCCCCTAGAAGGATGATTTCGGCCCCATTACCAAATTCCTTAATATCCGCACTCATGCAATTCACTATCTCCTGATTCTTTTCTCTGCAGTTATTCCCCGTCCACAAGTAGGCTACCCCTAGCCACGTTTCCTTTCCACCTACTGTGCCCCGAACCCAGAGGTGCTCTGAACACGTCTGTTTCACTCTAACCCATTTGGCTCCGCGGTGAATTAGCATTCCTACACCCCCACCTTTCCTTTCCGATATGGTCCTGTTACACCCTTCCCAAACATAATTTTTAATATGTGGTGGCTCTTCCAAGTCTCTAAGGTGTGTTTCTGTAACCGCATACACGCCTATCTGTTCTTTGTTTAACTGCTCCTCAATCTCTAACCATTTTGCCTTCTTTCTGCCACCCTGCATGTTTATGTAACTAATTGCAACACGCGCCTTTTTCCTTTTTCTTTTACCTTTTTTCTGGTTTTTCGCAATTCTACCTGTCAAAGCGTCCTCCTGGTTGTTTTCCCTGTTACGAGCTACCCCGGACACCGAAGAGCCCGTGAGCCCCCCAAAAAAGCTATTGCGCGTCCTGCCAGTCGCCAGCCCACCTCGTGTCCAAGCCTCTTATCGAAATGAATCTTGTCTCTTTGGAATCCACCCCACCTGTGCACTTCCCTGTTTAAATCCACTACCTCGAAACCCTTCTCTCGACTAATTCGCCATATCTCTTTGTTTGCGTCGACAACCGCTCTTTGCAGGTTGATGTTGCGTACTGGTACTTCCGGTACTGTGCATACTACAATTTGCACCTGGGGGGACACGGTGCGCATGTCATCCACCCCTTTCGCCAAGGTCGTCGCTAGCCCAGACAGGTGACTGCAGCGCCACGGCGAGCTAAGGCGCGAACTAATACGAGTGGCCGCGCCCTAGGTGCTTTTCTTACGACCGCGCGCGGCGTTGGTGCCAAATTGCGCGAACATCCCTAGGCACTTTAGTCACAGAACCACGGAACACCTAAATTACGGAGGGACCTTAAGAACACCTACCAGTGCTTTAGTCTCTAGCAGTGCGCCCGCGCTGGCTGGAGCGGTGCGGGTATGCAAAGGCACCACTGGCTGTGTTATGTGTGTCAGCGCTTCCTCTATTTCGGTGTTGTGTGGCGGTTTGTATTATTGTGATATTATTCCTTGCGAATATGGTGATGCTTGAGTGCTGACTGTTCTTTGTGGACGTTAGTTCTGAATGCGCGGTGCGCTGTGACGTGGTTTGGTGAACGCTGTTACTCGTGTACTTGCGGCATGTGGTCGCGCTGCACTGTATTTGATCCGGACCGTGTAGCGGTGACTAATACCGGTTTTCCTCGAGGAGTTTTGATCGCGCGCAACAACTTTGTCACTGCTGCGCTGTACAGCATCGAGTTTGGCGCAGATGCCCCTACGGCGATCGCAAGTGTGACACCGTCGGTATGAATATCGCATTATTTCCGCTACTCGCACAGGTAGTCCAAGTAGCATAGAGAGAGAGAAAAAAAGCTGTGACTGCGATATCCCCTGTCGGTGATCACACGTGAATGCTTATACCAAGTTAAACTGCTCAGTTCTGTACACTTTTGTGGCCTCTACTTCTTTGGCTGCTGCTTACACGACAATGCAAGAAAAAAGCAGTCTATTAATTACATCAAAATTACGCACAAACGGTGCATCATACTTAGGCAAGTCTCTAGAAAATATAAAACGTCTGCAAAGAAGCCCACGTACATGTTAGGTCCTTCAAACAAGCTTATTGCTCACGCTTTTGACAAATTTTGTTGTTAGGGTTCTGCTGACATGTGCCGCAGAGGACCACCGCATTATAATACATATATAGTATGATTGGTGTGTCAAGTGGTCACCTGTAAATGGCGATCTGCATAAAAAACGAGCGCTTTGCCTTCAGCGCAACTTTGGCATGCTCACAAATGCTTAACACCTAAATCTAAACCTCGTCGTACATTGAAGGTGTCATCATCATCAGCCTGACTACGCCCACTGCAGGGCAAGGGCATCTCCCATAGTCTTCCAATCAACCCAGTCTTGTGCTTTTTATTGCCATGTTATACCTGCAAACTTTTTAATCTCATGGACCCATCTAACCTTCTGTCTCCCCTTCGTGCGTTTGCCTTCTCTGGGAATCCAGTCAGTTAACCTTAATTCCTTCACATATTCCTTTACAACTTCCAACGTCTCTCCACCTATCGCAATGTGCTGTTTTCTGCCGAGACTGTATCACATTACTTTTGTTTTGTGGACATTCATTTTCAGACCTACTTTCCGGCTTTCCATGTTCAGTTCTGTAATCGTGAGCTGTAATTGATCTCCTAAGTTACTCATCGAGGCAATGTCATCAGCGAATCGCAGGTTACTAACATACTTTCCATTAACTTTTATTCCTAACTCTTCCCAAGCTAGGGTCCTGAAAACATCCTGTAAACACGAGATGAATAGCACTGGAGAGATTGTATCTCTCTGCCTTACATCCTTCTTTATTGGAATTCTGCCACTTTTTTTATGGTGGCTGTGCATCCACTGTAGATCTCTTCCAGTATGTTTATGTAGCGTTCTTCGATGCCCTGATCCAGTGGTGCCTGCATTACTGCTGATGTCTTGACTGAGTCAAACACCTTCTCGTACTCTATGAAGGCTATGTATAGGTGTTGATTGTATGTGCAGGTGTTGTTTGATATGTTTATGGCACAGGATAACGTTAAACTTATGGTACATTTCATAGTGCAGTTTAGTTCGGCGTATTTCAATCGGTGCATCTTTTTTTCATGATCTAGCAGGAATTTATTTTGGGCAAAAAATATCAGTTATGATCTTGTTGCTTTTTCCCACTTCATAATGCAAATTATTTAATAATAGACCACATCTCATACTTTAATAAAAGGACCAGGGCAATGGTGGGCCTTGACACTTTGATTATGCACTACCATATTGCAATTTTCAACTGCAACTCAAAGACCACTGCTTGGCAGATTTAATGCATAATAAATTCTATTGTTGTAACATTTGTCTGTGTAAACTTTTGGTTGTTAAAACATGCTCAGACGATCGACAATAGCTAGTCTATTAGTTTTTAAAAAGCACTCAAATGGTACTCCATGCCTACTGACTATAGCACAGCGTAATAGTATTTGTCTAACATGTGGTCAATAGGTATGAAACAACAGCTGCAGCACTTTATGTAAGTTATTTGCAGTTAAATAAAAGCTGGGAGCACTTGATCACAGCACTACTGGGAGTCTGTCACCTTGTACAGATCTTTTGTACTTGAATAAGTTTCTGTGCATTCGGGCTCATGCACAGCAGAGCAGAAGTTACCTACATTGCTCTCCATTAAAAGCATAATCAAAAAATTCAGTTTACCTCGTGCAGCCATACAATTCAACTAGGAAGTTTTTCTGGTTAGAATTAGTTGAGAAGGTAAAAGTACTTATGATCTTTAGATGCTAAAACACCCCCTGAGGAGGCTTTGGTGGTCAAAAATAAAATGCTTTCTTAGCAGAAAAACCAAGACAAGGCTCCTCTTGATTGTGATTTAAAAAAGCCTTTGCTGGTCTTTGGCAATAGAGTTTTAACGCCCTTCGCTAACACCAAGGAAAGTCAACTGTTTTTCTAGGTCTTAAGCTCTTTAGCTGTCCTCCAAACAATGTTATACTAAGCTTTATTTTTAATCTTTATATAGCTTCTTTCCTACCCTTTTATAACGAACAGCTGATACCTGAATATTAAGTGTCTAGAAATTCAAATACATCTGAAGTCAACGTTGTCACAAATTATACGAATTTTTTTAGCGTGTCAGGATGGTGTTATAACATATTGAACTTCACTGTAATGAATAGAGTATTTTTGCTCTGATTTAACAGGTGCTGTTTCAATTGCTATGCATTTGCATAGGTTGTCAAACACATCACAAATGATCTAATAACAAATGCCTTAACTTAGTAAACAGAAAACTTGTATAATTCAAATGTGATGTTTTATTGTATCTCATGAAGAGGGTAACATCATTCAGTAAAAGCATTACTGGTGATCTCCATAGTCATAGAAATAATTTAATTTAAGTAATTAGTATTTAGGTTACACTTCGTTGCATGTACATGAAGTAGCACCATATTTATCCTCTTTTTTATGCCTCTGCATTTCATTATAGACATTTGAACAAACAGGAAGTGTCGTATTATTATTGCCTGTCTTTGTCATATTTCACTCTGACTTAGCATAGTATTTGATGCTAGATGCCAAAAAAGACTAATATGTCAAATCTCCATTCACCACGAAGAGGTTTCTTTTTAAGCTATTGTTCAAGGCAGTGACGTTATTCAGCATTCTGCTGTAGAGCATATGAGCAATACTGTTTGTTTGTACAGGACGCTATACCACCGGTCCCATATACATGCTTTTTTGGTCTACACATGTAGCTTTGAAAATCATCAGTGTAAATGCGGCTGTCTTTATTTACCTATGAAATAGTGCATTAAAAGAAAAAAAGTGTATCTCTAATCTTACCCTAAGGTAAATGGAAATGGTACCGTACAGTCTGGGGTGGATCCAGCCAATCATTTTAGGGGGAGAGGTTGCTTAAAGTGACACCGGAGAGAGGGGCATGGTCATTACATTTTGTTTTTTTTACTAGCTTAAAAACTCCATCATAGCATAAATACTATTATAGTGTGCTTAAATTAATCCCAGTCATTTGTTCTAATTGGTGATAACAGGTGGATGGCAAGCACTGAAGAGAAGGGTAGGGGATACTGACAGGCTTTGGGGTGGGGGTGATCGCCTCTAGCGCCCCCTTTCTGAATCCACCACTGCGTGCAGTTCTGCACAAGATCACAGGATTGATTCCGAACTTCAGCGAAATCCTGCTCCCAGGTTTTTTTTTTTTCTGCATGTGTAGTTCATCACAGAATTTATGGCATTATTTAGCAGTGTAGTTTTTCAAGGCCTTCCCTATTGCCATGACCTTTTTTTTCGCAATTGTTCAAGCCAGAAGACAAGTTCACCAGGGAACATTTACTGCATGGGAGGATGTTCGAAACAGTTGGTTATGTGTTCAAGTTGGCCCATACACACACCTTTTGCAAATCAACAAAATTTCTTCATCTTCATTAGGCAAACTAATTCTATATAATTGTGCAGCAGTCATGCAGCTATACTGTCAAAGAAATAGTGTTTCAGGACAAATAGAAATGTTTTATAAAAGTTACTGACATTTTACTTAGTGGGAGGCTTTGGAAGCTCTTGCATATGGCAATAATTTTTTTGTTATTTTAAAGCAACTAACTATCATCACATATTAGCGCATTGTTAATAATGTTCTAGCCGGCTTTCACAGACTGAAAAAAGATTGGTGTTTACACAAGAGTTGAAGGCTTGTGGCTTTTTGCAGTTTTTCGCTTAGCGCATTACCCTGCAAAGTCCTCACGGCTGTTGGCTTTTTTGTCTAGGTGTGCTGAAAAATTGGTTACATACGAGTTGACGCATTCCTAAACTGTGAAAAGGCCATTACTGAACAATGCCCAGAGTATGCATGTGCAGGGTCGTGCTCGCACGTTATGCAGAAGACTTTTCTAAACCAATTGGACAGATTGTCTGTGGTTGGTTTCCTTCACATGCTCCTTAACGCTGTAGCTGAGTTGCTCCACCATACTATCAAGAGAGTACACCACGGTAATGGGGTAGAGCAAGAGCGCAGAACAGCAAGACCTGAGGTTGTACCGTGTATGCACCGAGCTGCCCACGACCTAAAAATGGTCGCAAACAGAGATGGCATGCCGATTCTTTCTTCTGCGCAACGAAAATCATCTCAGCTTTCTCATATATACTATTTGATGGAAGCTACAAAGGTGGGTACGATAAGAAGCACACCAATCATACACAAAATGTGTCAATGAGGTCGTTTATGAAATTCCACTATCCTACAGCAAAAGATGAGTGTTGGCCGGGCAAGAATATGCGTGAATGAGCATGCACATAAACATGAGCCTTCGTTAAAAGATAAAGATGGGGCACATTTGCTGACGCATTGCGATTCTCGTAAGTGTGAGCCGTACCTGGATAAGGTTTGGATAAATGACAGAAGCAGGGACACAACTACTCGAGAATGCATGGATGCATTCTGTATAAAATCTTGAGGTTCATTAGGTATCAGTGATACTTTGTCTTTCTGGTAGGTAGAGAACAAATTCACAGATTGTGATTAGTTAGTATGCTCTCAATGTGAGCCTAGCTTACTCCACACATGTGTGCCTATATTTTCGATGCAGGATATGATGAATAAGCTATCAAAATTTTGAGCTCCCCTAAGCCCCTTTCTCATTAAGTCTCATTACTTTGTCATTAAAAACAGCCATATCTTTGTGGCTTCTACAAGAACAGGTACCGATAGGAATAGCAAAGAGTACTTCTAGCTTGACCTTTGTGTCTTAAAAATATGTAGGGGCAAACTTGACATAGAAGAGGGACACCATGCCTGGGTGATGCAGATTAGGGAGACATGTGACTATGCCAAGTTACCGATATGCAATGACAAGGGAATGAATGCAGTGATTGTGCGAGCATTCCAAGCTAGAAAAAGGCTAGGAGTGACCAGTGCCTTCTGTCACATAAGCCATGAAATAACAAAAGCAGCCACCGCCACCTCTGCCACCATCTGTAACGTAAGAGCAGTGCCAAAGGCTGCATTCATTGTTCTTCTGCACAGGATTATGGCATGCGGCTCCATAACAGTAGAGAAAGGGCACATAAATGCTTCAATGTGGTAGTGTCAGAGCGCATACTCAAATCTGTTGCAGCAAAATTATTAAAAAAATCACTGCTTTTTCACATGGCCGTTTTAAAAAAAACTTTAAGTCGGTCTGAAGACGTTATATTCTACAGATATTTGCTGGTGAATGAGAATTCGATAGATTAGAAACTCCGTAAGATGGTTTTGCTAGATAGAGTTTTATTAGTATTTATTAGTAAAAATTACACATTGGGGAGCCATGAAAATTTTGTAAACGGGGGGTGGGTGCTGGAGACAACGTTTTGACAAGTGGACTTGTCTTTTACAAGGCTCAACAAAATTTTGAGAAATTTCGCTTAATACAAGAACCATATTACTTTATCATTGTGCCAATCTCAAGAAATGAAGTTATTTATAATGTAGCGGAAGCTGCTAAGCACCACCGCATTCTTTTCTATCCCGTCTGCAGCCGGCCGTCGACAGCGCGACTACTCGCGGCGCCAGCTCCTCCTCCTCCGTGTTCGGGGAACAACGTGTTGTCGGGGCCGGCTCCGGGGATTAGACCGGCGGCATTCTACGTCTGCTCGCTTGGTGGCCCCCGTTTCCTCTTTCTTGTAGAAGAACGCGGGGGTGCCTCCTTCTCTCCCTCGTCGAGGGGAGCTCTCGTCACTCGCACGGAGTGGAAATAAACAGTCTTGCCTTGCAACTCCAAACCTGCTTCACGTCTCCTTTCTCGCTGCCTCCGGCAGCCGACATTCCCGGCCGCTACAAAATTGGTGACCAGAACGCTTCAACGAACACGCCGCGATGAGCTCCGAAGACAACGCTGCTGCCTCCACGCCTGCGGTCATCGCCACAGAACTGAAGCTACCAAATTTTTGGCCGAAAAATCCAAGAGTTTGGTTCAGCCAAGTGGAGGCCCGTTTTCAACTCCGGCACATCACCTCGCAGTCGACAAAATACCTTCACGTCGTCGCAGCCCTGCCCCCCCGAAATCGCCGACGCTATCGACGACATTTTGGTTTCACCCCCCGCGCAAGAAGAATATGACACCCTCAAAAAGACGGTGCTGGACCGCCTCGAGGCGCCTGAAGAAAGCAGACTGCAGCAGCTCTTGTGTCGCGAAGAGCTGGGCGACCAACGACCTTCCCAACTGCTGCACCGTATGCGGCAACTACTCGGTGTGCACGCGCGTCAGGACGGCCAGCTCCCACTTCTTCGTGAACTTTTCCTGCAACGGCTCCCCCAGTCGGTGCGCGTGGTTCTCGCGGGTTCAAATGAGACGTCCCTTGATCGACTCGCGCAACTTGCCGATCGCATCACGGAATACTCAACTCCAACCTTTGCGCCCATAGCTGCTGCAAGAACACATGAGCAACCAAATCGACTGTCGCGCCTTGAGGAGAAACTGCAACACCTTACCGAGACCATGCAGAAACTTGTGCTATCTGGCGCTCCCCAACAGGACGAGCAACGACGCAACCGATCCCCTTCAAGACACCCAAGCTCTTCCCAGAGAAGCCATGCACGAGATACACAGGACGGAGTTTGCTGGTACCACTGTCGTTTCGGCACGAGTGCTAGCCGCTGCACTCAACCTTGCTCGTTTCCGGGAAACGCTCCGGCCAGTCGTTAACGGCGGCTTACGACATCGGCCCTCCACCCAGCCGCCTGTTTTTCGTAGTCGACCGCGTAAGCAACTCGCGCCTGCTAGTCGACACGGGAGCCGAAATCTCTATTGTCCCGGCAACCCCCGAGGATCGCCGACGTAGCAAGAACACATCGTCGCTGCAGGCAGTGAACAACACTGCCATCGCTACGTACGGCTTCCGTTCGCTGACAATAGACGTCGGACTCAGGCGCCTGTTTCGCTGGGTCTTCGTGGTGGCGGATGTTAATTTCGCCATACTCGGAGCAGATTTTCTCAGCCACTTCAACCTGGATGTGAGCGTACGTGACCGTTGCCTCAAGGATAACAACACATCTCTCAAAGTACGTGGTTTGGAGTCAAACATCTGCTCATCTGGCATCTGCGCCTTCCAGCCAGTATCAGCCTACCACCACGTCCTGGCCGAATTCCCCTCGCTCACCAAGCCCCGCAACACGGAACAGCCGGTGAAACATAACGTGACTCACCACATCGTCACCACCGGGCCGCCAGTCACCGCCCGGCCACGACGGCTGTCCAGCAAAAGGCTTCAAGCTGCACGCAGGGAGTTCGAGCATATGCTGCAGCTGGGAATTGTTCGCCCTTCGTCTAGCAACCATTCATCGCCGCTACACATGGTGCCTAAGGACGACGATTGGCGCCCGTGTGGTGATTACAGAGCCTTGAACGCATCGACAACGCCGGACCAGTATCCTCTGCCACACATTCACGATTTCAGCGCGCGGCTGGCAGGTACGAAAATATACAGCAAGATCGACCTTGTAGCGGCATACCACCAAATCCCCGTCGAACCGCAGGACATACCAAAAACAGCCATAACAACTCCGTTCGGCCTGTTTGAGTTTGTCCGCATGCCCTACGGCTTGAAAAATGCCGCACAGACCTTTCAAAGGTTCATGGATGAGGTCACCCGGGGTCTTCCTTTCATCTTTGTCTACCTGGATGACATTTTGGTGGCCAGCAGAACGCCTGCGGAGCACGAAGAGCACCTCCGCCAGCTCTTTCAGCGTTTGGATGAGCACGGTCTGGTGTTGAAACCTCAAAAGTGCGTGTTTGGAGTAGAGGCGCTCAACTTCCTCGGCCACCACATCACTGCTGAAGGCATTATGCCATTGGAATCGAGGGTGGAATCCGTCAAGAAGTTTCCAGCTCCAACATCTTTTCGCAAGCTGAGGGAGTTCCTCGTGCTCTTCAACTTCCACCGGCGCTTCATTCCGTCTTGTGCTCGAGTGCTCCAGCCATTGACCGACCTGCTGCGCCGAGACGACCAAAAGGCACCAGAATTTTGTTGGTCTGACGAACACCAGAACGCTTTCCAGAAAGCTAAGGACGAGCTAGCCGCGGCTACCCTCCTCATTCATCCACGGCCTGAAGCTCCTACACGCCTCATGGTGGACGCTTCCTCCACATCGGTCGGAGCAGTGCTGCAGCAACAGGAGGGCGCCCAGTGGAAGCCACTGGGCTTCTTTTCGAAACGTCTGAAGCCTGCAGAAGCACGGTACAGCACTTTTGGAAGGGAGATGCTCGCAATATATTGTTCCATTAAGCATTTCCGCTACTTCCTCGAAGGCCGTGAGTTCTACATCTTGACAGACCACAAGCCCCTCACCTACGTATTCAAAAACAACAGTTCCTCCTACTCAGAACGAGAGATCCGTCAGCTCTCATTCATCTCCGAGTTTTCTACAGACATCCGCCACGTTCCCGGGGTCGAAAACGAAGCAGCTGACGCCTTGTCTCGCGTCAATGCTTCCAGCACAGAAGTCCTGGACTTCGAAGCTATGGCCGCAGCTCAGCGGGACGACCCCGAGTTGACAAGACTGAAGGGAGGGGGATCTTCACTCGTGCTCTCGGAGGTTGCACTTCCCTACGTCCAGAGCACGATAACCTGCGATACCTCCCAGGCAGCACCACGACCTTTTGTCCCACTGAACTTTCGCCGAGTGGTATTCAACACTTTCCACTCCATCAGCCACCCAGGTGTCCGTGCCACCCAGCGGCTGATAACGCAACGCTTCGTTTGGCCCGGAGTCAACGCGGACGTGCGACGATGGGCTCGGACATGTGAAACGTGTCAGCAAGTGAAAGTGACTCGCCACAATCGGGCTGCACTACAGGAATTTCGGACTCCTGAGTCGCGGTTTGACCACGTTCACCTTGACCTCGTCGGACCACTACCGCCCTGCCAAGGATTTAGGTACCTGCTCACATGCATCGACAGGTACAGCCGGTGGCCCGAAGCTATACCAATTGCGGACATATCAGCTGAGACCGTCGCGCAGGCCTTCATTCAAACATGGGTGTCCCGCTTTGGCTGCCCCGCCCGCATAACAACTGACCGGGGACGGCAATTCCAGAGCAACCTCTTTTCCGCACTTTCAACGCTCCTCGGCACGAAGCTGCAGCATACAACCGCCTACCACCCCGCCAGCAACGGAATGGTTGAGCGCTTCCACCGGCAACTCAAAGCCGCACTGGCAGCGAAACTCGACCGCCAACACTGGGTGCAGAAGCTCCCGCTCGTTCTTCTTGGCCTACGCTCAACGGTGAAGGAAGACCTCGGCTTCAGCGCAGCGGAAATGGTCTACGGCTCAACAGTGCGCCTCCCGGGAGAATTCTTCTCCGACCACACACCTTCCGCCCCAACAGCCTCCGATCACATCGAGAAGCTGCGCGCATGGCTCGCGCAACTCAGGCCAACAGCACCTCGCATCGCCCGCAACAGGGAAGTTTTCACTTTTCCTGACATGGACTCTGCTACTCATGTGTTCGTGCGACACGACGCAACGAAGCCGCCCCTTACTCCGCCGTACGATGGCCCATTCAAAGTTTTGGGACGTACTAACAAAACCATCGCAATCGACGTGCGGGGGAAACGAGAAGTCGTCGCCGTTGACCGCGCCAAGCCTGCTCATATTGAAGTTTCCATTCAAGCAGCCTCTCACGTACGATTTCAGTGCTAACCATTGGACTGTGACCTTCCACTATTCAGCCAGTAACTGCTGTCCTTCTTTAAAAGCTCCGCAATCTAGGGGGGGAGCCTTTGTAGCGGAAGCTGCTAAGCACCACCGCATTCTTTTCTATCCCGTCTGCAGCCGGCCGTCGACAGCGCGCCTACTCGCGGCGCCAGCTCCTCCTCCTCCGTGTTCGGGGAACAACGTGTTGTCGGGGCCGGCTCCGGGGATTAGACCGGCGGCATTCTACGTCTGCTCGCTTGGTGGCCCCCGTTTCCTCTTTCTTGTAGAAGAACGCGGGGGTGCCTCCTTCTCTCCCTCGTCGAGGGGAGCTCTCGTCACTCGCACGGAGTGGAAATAAACAGTCTTGCCTTGCAACTCCAAACCTGCTTCACGTCTCCTTTCTCGCTGCCTCCGGCAGCCGACATTCCCGGCCGCTACAATAATATAGAGGAGCCGAGAAATGTAACTTCATGCTATTTAATGATTCGCTCGGAGCCATTAAATAGCATGAAGAAAAATGATTCGCTCGGAGGATTTCAAGCTGGACGGTTGTGCCCTCGCGATCTCCGACTTCAGCGTAGCTCCCGCCGACTGGTTCGCCCTCCGCGGTCTCCTGATGCCGTGCAGCTCTCGCATTGTGGCACCCCGCCCTTGGACTGCTTCGACCGGATCTCCACTTTCCTATCTCCTTCTTTTTTCCTCTCGCTGGCTGGCGGCTTCTTATCCATCTATTTTCCTTCTATTCTTTTTATTCCTTCTCTCTATATCTTTTATTCCCCATATCCCATTCCTCTGCTGACCTGTTGAGGTGTCCTCGTAAGGAGAGACAGTTACGGGTCGGCACCTTCCTTTTCTTTTCTTCTGATATAACCACAATCTCTCTATTTAATATTGCACACACGCACCAACGAAGACCAAAAGCTTGTATGGTGCACTGACTACTAAGCTGGGACAAATGTGCTAATCTGATAGTGAAGTAAACATCACATCCTTTTGACACGCAGGAAAACTAGTATTACGACCCAGATTGACATTGTACTTCCTAAAGAATGAACTGTCCTTAAATTTTTCATGTGATACTCTTGATTTAGCAAGACCGAACACACACATGTGCCTGAACCTATATATATATTATCAAGTGTTCGGCAGTTTTTTCTTCCTCTCCACACCCACTGCATACTGTGTCTACCCCTTCGTATTTGGCCCGATATGTCTTGGTTCGAAGTACTCCCGTCCTGGCCTCAAACAGTAAAGAACTACCCCGAGTATTATCATAGATCCTTTCCTTGGCAATTTCCTGCTTAAAAGTTCGATAGATCCCTAGTGCGGACTTCTTAATCATGCCCATTCTCCACATGTCAGTCTCCGTTTTCTTCATTTTCTTCTTAACCGATAGTTCTTTTTGGTTTGGCCACCTGCTGTTTTCTAAGTATTTACCAGTCAATTTCCTGGTTCGCTTCCTCCATTTTGTATCGACATTCTTCATGTGCAAGTAGCTGCAAACCTTCCTAGCCCAACGCTCCTCCCCTATTTCTCTCAATCGCTTCTCAAATTTTATCTTGCTGCTAGCTTCCCTGCCCTCAAATGATGTCCATCCCATATCACCTTGCACTCCATGATTTGGTGCATTCCCGTGAGCTCCTAAAGCAAGCCTACCTATTCCCCGTTGCTGAATATCTAATCTTGCTTGAACTTCTGATCTCATGCACAAGACCGCATTTCCGAACGTCAGGTCCGGAACCATGACCCCTTTCTACATTCCTCTCACAACATCATATCTATTGTAATTCAACAGTGCCCTATTTTTCATCACTACTGCATTTCTGTTACCTATAGTCGTCACGTATATTTCGTGTTCCCTTAGGTACTCGGTTTCATTGCTTATCCATACGCCCAGATATTTGTATTTATCTGTAATCTCTAGCGTGACTTCCTGTATTCTAAGCTCACTACCTTCGTTATCATTAAAAATCATGACTACTGATTTTTCCTTACTGAATCTAAAATCTAACCTATCTCCCTCATTACCGCAGACGTTCATCAATCTCTGCAAATCTTCCTTGTTGTCGGCTATTAGCACTATATCATCTGCGTACATTAATGTTGCAGTGCCTGATCAATAAGTTTTCCTTGTTTGACTAAAGAGAGGTTGAAGCCAAGTTTACTTCCCTCTAATTTGTCCTCTAATCCTTGTAGGTACATCATGAATAACAAGGGTGACAGTGGACACCCCTGCCTATAAGTCCCCGTTTCGCCTCTGTGGGCTTGGATACCTGTTTTTCTCATTTTATAACTACCTTGTTACTTTAACAGATTTCCTTTAAAAGAATAGTGACTCCATCTTCCACACCCAGTGTGTCCAGTATTCCCCAAAGTCCTCTTGAACCACGCTATCGTATGCTCCCTTCGATATCCAAAAATGCTAGCCACAGGGGCGTGAGTTTCTTTTCGGCTATTTCGATGCACTGCGTCAGTGAGAACAGATTGTCTTCCAACCTCCTGTGTTTCTGAAACCCATTCTGCAGTTCCCCCCAGCACCCTCTCATCCTCTATGCATGCCTGCAGTCTTTCCTTTATAATCTGCATCACCAGCCTGTAGACCACTGATAGGACGGTATAGCTGTTTATGTCATCTTTGTCCCCCTGTCCTTTATAGATCATGCTCATCCTGTAAGTTTCTATCTATCAGGGACTTCACCATTTATTATTGTTCTGCTCACTGCCTTTCTCAAAGTCTGTTCAGACTTCGTACCCAATGTCTTTATCAGCATAATTGGAATGCCATCTGGGCCTGTTGTTGTACTACTTGGAACCCTCTTCTAAGCCATTTCCTACTCTCGTTGTGAAAATGGAGCCATTGTGCCACTTGATGCACCCCTGTCTATTGTGGTGCATAAGGCACTTCAATGTTGAAACTTTTCTGTCACCCTTGTTCTTATATATTCAATACCTTCGTCCCCTTCTAGCCTAGCACCTTGAACTGTGGTTATAAAACTCTGGTCTAGGTTTGTTTCATTTCTTAGGGAGTTTAGATGGTTCTAAAATTTTTATTCCTTTTTATGTACTTCTGCAAGCCACTGAGCCTCCTTTCTTCTAATCTTTTCATTGATCAGGAGGGATGCTTCCCTTCTAGATCTTAGAAAGATTTCCAATTTTCTTTCAACATCATCTGTCGGTTCACCCCGTTGCTTGGCATGTCTGTGTTCCCTAGAGGCTTCTTGACGTTTTGCTATGGCTCTCTTAACTTCCTCATCCCACCAACGTTTGGGCTTGTTTCTTCTTTTCCGGGGTGACTTCACGCGCCTTAGCAAGCTCTAGCCCAAACAGTCTAATTAGATTTGTGTACGTCCACACAGTTTTATTATCCTCAGTGATTAGTTTCTCAATTTGTTTGTAGCAATTTCTATTTGCCTTTCTGAATGAAAATTTTCCTGTAGATGCTCATCTTGTCTCCTTCCCACTTTCGCTGTTCTTTCAAAGCTTAGGTTGACACGTTTGGGATCACTACCCTCACTTCTGGAGCCACCTTCATCTATGTGCATTCCCCTGAGCTTACCATACATCCTATCTGACATCAGTGCGTAATCTATCGTTGACTGCAGCCTTCCTACCTCCCATGTTATTGGCCCTTCACACTTCTCGGTACTGTTGCAAATGATGAAATCATGCCTTTCATACATATCCATGGTCATTTTGCCTGCTGAGTCAGTATACCCATCTTTGTCTTCTAAGTGCGCATTCATATCTCCTAGTATAATTATCTCGCACTCTCCTCCTAATTCCTCAATGCCCTTTGGTACCCCCGTATATTTTACTAATATACGCAGTTTTCTTCCAAAGCGAGACGTCATTTCTAATCTTGTTTCCTCGTCGAGCAGCAACATACTAGTTTTATCAGAAACATGGCTATACAGTGACATTAGCGACCATGAAGTTCTTACAGACCTTCCAAATTTTACAGTGTTTCGCAAGGACCGTATAGACAGGCGAGGCGGGGGCGTGGCTATTGCAATCAGCAAAGATATTTCTTGTAATGCGCTTAACATTCAGACTGACCTCGAAATTATATGGCTTCTTTGCCTTGCCACTCCTGAAACTGTTTCAATTGGTGCCTGTTATAGACCTCCCCACAGCACTCCCGACTTTGCTAGTAAGCTTAACGACACGTTAAATGATTTAACTACTGCATACCCTAACGCCCGCATTCTTCTTTTTGGGGATTTCAATCATCCTCTCATTGACTGGGTAAACCAAGTTACTTTGACGTCAGGAGAACCCGAAGCGCACGACTTTCTTGATGTGTGCCTCAACTTTAACTTAACCCAACTTGTAACTGAACCAACTCGCGTAACTCAAACGTGCGCCAATACCCTTGACCTAATACTAACAAATCACCCTGACAGCCTTTCGTCCATTACATATCTTCCAGAAATTAGCGATCACAAGGTAATTCATGCTGAGTTTACGTTCAAACCGGTGTCTCGTCAGAAAAGTAAAAAAACTATACGTCTTTATGACAAAGGAAATTACACAGCTATCATTGATGAACTCCGCTCTTTCTTTCCATCTTTCGAATCATTTTTCCAAAATAGATCAGTGCAAGATAGCTGGAAAATATTTGCGGACAAAGTGGATTATCTTGTGAGAAAACATATACCCACATTCAATTTCCAGACCGACACTCAAAAGCCCTGGTTCACCAAAACATTAAAACGCCTAGAAAACAAAAAGAAACGCCTCTTTCGTTCAGCCAAACTGAAGGGAAGCCAATGCGCATGGGAAAAATACTATGTAGCCGAACATGAATACCTAGGAAAGATATGCGAAGCAAAACACTCTTTCTATAACTATAACTTGCCAACCATTCTGAAAAAGTGATCCACGCAAGTTTTTTGAAATAATCAACCCTCACCCCACGCAGTCTACTAACTTCACCAACGATGCCGGCAGACCTGTAAGTGACGTTGATTGTGCAAACATCTTTAATAGCGCATTTGGATCAGTGTTCACAAAAGAAAGAGACATTTCATTTTACATGCCTACTTCCACTATCGAACTCTTGATGCCACCCATCCCATTTTCCGTGTCTGGTATAATATCTATAATTAACAACCTAAAGCTGTTGTCCTCCGCGGGTGTAGACAATATTAACTCCAAGTTCCTCAAAAACACTGTAGATGTCTGTGCCGAATATTTATGTTTATTGTTTTCGCAGACACTTGTCACAGGCCAACTGCCCGACGATTGGAAAAAAGGGAAGGTCATTCCAGTCTTCAAAGCTGGTAACAAAAATTCGCCTCTAAATTATCATCCCATCTCATTAACTTCAGTGCCTTGCAAAATCATGGAACACGTCATATTCACTCACATTATCAGTTTTCTTGACAAGGTTAATTTTTTTCATCCTGCACAACATGGCTTCCGAAAAGGGTTTTCATGCGAAACTCAACTAGCACTTTTTGTTCATGACCTTCATTCCAATCTCGATAATAACCTTCAAACCGACGCCATATTTCTAGATTTCACCAAAGCATTTGATAAGGTACCTCACAAACGCCTGTTACTGAAACTCTCCCACTTAAACTTACATCCCGCTGTCTTAATCTGGATCCAAGAATTCTTACATAACCGTTCCCAATCTCTCCTTGTAAATGATCAGCTCTCCAACTTTATTCCAGTTACATCAGGTGTCCCTCAGGGTTCCGTTCTTGGCCCCTTGTTATTTCTAATATATATTAATGACCTACCAACGAACTTAACTTGTAGCATACGCATGTTTGCTGATGACTGCGTTTTGTACCACACAGTAACGAATGTATCCTGAAAATGTATGCGCAGGCGAACAAGGACAAAGAAAGGAATACAAACTGGCGCAAACTGAACGAATGTATCTGATCAAATTAGCCTCCAAAGTGACATTAACCAAGTGCAGCGTTGGTGTGAACGGTGGCAAATGGAACTTAATCCTAACAAATGTAAACTTGTGTCGTTTCAGCGTCGCCATAACCCGCTCACCACTTCCTACGTAATCTCTAACACTCCTGTTCAACTTGTGAAATCCTACAAATACCTTGGCCTAACTTTGTGCAGTGACCTAACTTGGGCTGAGCACATCCGGACTATCATCGCAGCTGCTAATCGTACTCTCGGCTTCCTAAAACGTCATCTGCGCAACACACCCCACCATGTAAAATTATTAGCATATCAGTCCCTCGTAAGAAGCAAGCTTGAATATGCATCGTCAATTTGGAGCCCACAACACGCGTATCTCATTGCTGCACTCGAATCACTTCAAAACCGTGCTACTAGATTCATTCATTCCTCATATGCCTATCACATTAGCGTGTCATCTCAAAAAGAAGAAATTGGCTTGTCCCCTCTATCTTCCCGCCGCCGCATTGCCACCCTTTGCTTGTTTCATAAACTTTTTCACAGTCCACTTGCTATCGAACCTTACATTTCCCCCCCATTTCGCAGGTCATATCGCATTGGCCATGTCTTCCAAGTTGCCCGTCAACGTTCCCGCACCGTTACTTTTGCTGCCTCATTTTTTCTTCGTGCAGCAAAAGACTGGAATGACCTCCCCCACCATATTGCAGCAATCACCTGTCCATCAACATTTATGCATAGCGTCACAAGCCATTTTTCAAACTAATTCATGGCTTTTTTTTACGTTTTTTGTAACCCCACCCCTTATGTAATGTCCCCCTGGGGACCTTTAAGGTAATAAAATGAAATGGAATGATATGATATACAAACCACCATTACCTGGTTCTCCTCTCTGGCCTTTGCTCCTGTCCACAAGTACACCAAACCATGGAGTGTCATCAGCCCAGCTACTTTCCCTCTTAACCATAAATGTTCCATGCATCCATGCTTGACTTTTTGCCAACCCATGCTATTATGTATAAATGCACCAATTCTACTCCCCTTTTTTCTGCCTTCTGTTCTATTGCAATATTTCCATACATAGTCCGGATCGCAAGGTGATTGCTCAATGTCCCGAAGATGGGTCTCCACAACCCCATATACCATCAGCTCCTTCTGCCTCAACTGCTCGTCTATCTCTTCACACTTTAACCTATTCCTGCCACCCTGCATGTTAATAGAGCCTACGTCTGACTTAGCTCGGCCCTTGTGCTTACGACGATTTCTTCTCCCACGGACTTCGTGTGGCTTGAATATTTGTGCCCTTTTAGGTCCGTCTTTGGTTACACTGTTGGCCTCAGAGCTCTGGGTCCCCCTAAAAAAGCTATGGTTTGGCGACCCATTCTGTTACCGACCCTCCTGCCCGTCGCACCACTGTAGTGAATGCCATCCTGTGCAAAGAGGCGAGCGCCGGGTTCGTACACTTCTTGGTTAACTTTCACTACACTGTATCCGAGTTGCCGGCTCAAGCCCTTTATCACACAATTGGCCTCCCACTGCCTTCCTTTCAATTCCACGAGGCTGCCCCAGACCTCTGGGAGTGTGCATATGGTCACATGCACACTACTAGAGGCTTCTCGGAGCTTACGCATCCCATCCTCTAACTTTCTTTGAAGGTTCTGATTCTTGCCCTTCAATACATCATTGAGCCCAGCATGATAATGATGGCGGCAGCCACGCGAAAGCACCGTGTCCTGCGGAGAGCCCTCGCTGCATTAACTGCAGTGGCACACATTCGGCTAACGAGCCGCGCTGCCCTTCCTGGCAAATGCAGCGCAAGGCCACCGTCATCATCGCCTCTCGGATGGCCCCGTGACGCACCGCCAAACGCTGGAGAAGGCCAGGACCGCTGTCAACACCGTCGACAAGTGAGACAGCGTGGCACTCGATCGTCCAGGGCCGCTCCTTTAGGGACGCTGTCGCCTCCGGTCGTCGATCGGCGTTGGCATCCCCTACTCGCCCTCCTACCAGCGCGCCTGCAGCAAGCGCGAGTGCCCAGTCACCCCCTCATCTGGATAGCCTCACCACCGAGGCAGACCCGAAGGACGCGGTGACCAATGCACTTGTTGCTGCTCTCCGCGCTGTGATGGTTTTCCTGCCGCCTGATTCAACGGTTCGTGGTCTGTGTGTTGCGGCTATCACTGCGCATGAAGCGATCGCTCCGGTGAAATGAGGCGACTGGATTACCACATCGATTTCTTCAGGACACGCATCAGTGTGTTCAGCTAAACATTCTTTCTTATTTCTCTTATTTCCTTTCTTTTTCTTCTTTTTTCCCTCTCCTTTTTTATTTTTGGCTGAACTGAAATTTTTTTCTATTTTTTCTTCTTCTTTCTCGTGTTTAGGCTGTGTGCCCTTACCAGTGTTCTGTGCACCCCCTGGATTATTTCACCGAGACCAACAGGACACTAATCTGTGAGTTCAACTGGATTTTTAAAGTTTATATTTCCCTTCCCGTTGAACTGGGAATTTTTTTCGCTCTCTCGTGCTTGCGCTACGTGCCCACGCGAGTGTTTCCCAACAATGAGTTCAACTGATTTTTTTTATTTTTTCTTCTCGTTGAACTGGAACCATACTGTGTTTTTTTCTTTCCCCTCTCGTGCTTGGCTCTGTGCTCACGTGAGTTTTTTTTCCTCCCCGTCATTTCATGCGTCTCTTCGGCTCATCATCTTCTTTTTCGGTGATTTATTTCCCCGGCCTTCCCGGCGGCTTTTCCTGATGGTTGCGGATCATCGCAGCGGTTTCGGACGCACGCTATGTGATGCGGTGCGAATGCTTTTCACTACCCTTTTTTTACCTCTTCTCTTCTGTCTTTTTAATTCCTATTCCCCCCTTCCCTACTCATAACTGTGGAGGTGCCCTCGATTAAGAGAGGCAGTAACGGGACTGCGATGTTTTCTTCCCTCTCCCTCTTTCAAAGCCACTTCTCTAGAAAGGTATGCGGACATCTAGGTATAATATTTGACGTTTAATAAACGTTTTTAAAGGAAGTTTTTTAGAAGACGTTGAGAAAACGTTCTTTACAAGAAGTCTTTTTTCAAAACGTTTACTGAAAGTTATTTTCTGGAACTTTGGTAGAATTCGGCCGCATCTGCTGCCACGGGGTGGCACGAACCTTTTGAGGGCCAAAACCTCCGTGGCCAAAACGCTCGGTTCACCCAATAGCCGCCTGAAACCGGCTTGACTTGGCTTAAAATGTATGAATAGACGGCGACAGAATCGCTGTGTTGGGCATTTTTTTGGGACGTTTAGGTGGTGGGAATGAAAGGTCTACCGTAAGGTTCCTCACTAGCTTGTGAGGATCTTTACCGTGCAGTGATTATTTCTCCGTGATCTTGCTTGGCCGGGAGCTGTATGCATTCGCGAGAACCGCCTCTGCGCATGGATACGTGGTCTCGTTCTGTAATACTGTCTATAAGCAATGTGGTAACGACTTGGCCGAGCATGAACACCGTGTGTTATGCTATTTGTGGATTTATGCCGTACTTGCATGTCTGGTAAGTGCGTGTGTTGCGTAAGGATAGATGTGTCGCTTGGGTGAAGTGAATGCTTGTGCCAAAACTTTCATTGAAGCTTTGTATTGCGTATCTGTGTGAGGCAGATACGAAATGCGCAAGTTGGAAGCAACGGAATATTTGAAGGCGTTCACACGACGTTCTATTCCAAGTGGCTTAAATATGCTGTCGCCGATGACGATAATCGGTTTTCTAAGCTATGTCTGTTCTTGTGGCTGGATACAAAAAAAGGAAATAAAGTTGAAAATATGCTGGGAGCACTATAAATCTCCGCTCAAAATTGCCACCTTAAGCGTCATCCTAAAATTAAACAGTGCCGCAAGGCAGTCATGCTTTGCGGTGAAGTTCACGCAATGTATTGCGGTAAAGCATACATATTGCGCGCGCTCGTGTGTAAATTGGAAATGTAGCACTGGCATCGGGCCTCGTGTGTGCACCTAAATTGTACATGCGCTGTCCTCTGCCTCATCGGTGACAATGCAGCAGTCAGTATTGTCATCATCTTCAGCTTGTGTAACAAGCCCGAAACAATTTATCTAGTAAAATACATTTTGTGGCAAACAATTCGAGAGGTATTCAGATTTTAGTTCATTGCAGAATTAATGCAAAATCGTTGCATGGCACCTTCAAATAAACGAAACATGCATATGAGAGGCTTCAGTCGTACTTCAAAATTTGTGCCATGCCTCAAATGGAAAATATTATAAAGGAAATATATACTAAGGCTGGGTGTAGATTACCATTCACAATTCAATTGCCATTCATATTTTAAAAACTCAGAAAATTACACGCACAATTACACGCACAGTTTGCAAGAAATAAATTTGAAACCTATGTCATGCCAGAACTAAGAGCAAGGTGGTTTGAGAAAACTGGTTATGACCCGACATGATAGCGCATGTTCCAACGTCTTACATGGGCTGCTTGTTGACAAAATGTGGTGGTAATTAGGTAAGTGCCTGCAGGAATCTGCACCAAAAGGCCAAACCTGCTACATCTTTTTCAAAAATTTTATTATTTGTGTCAAGCATGCGTGCACTCTTCGTTGTTGTGTTCTTTCAGGGAGCAAGTTTATGGCATTCGCTTGAAATCCATACGTTACCCGTTGCGATTTGGAGATGTCATCTCAGTGGACATGAACGTGTAATGTAGTTGAAAAAGTTGCTGGGCACAAAGTTTCTTGACAATTTGGATCCGCTTATACTACAAACGTTACCACGTGACTTCAGTCAAATAGTTTCTAACTGTTGTGTTTAATGTCAGATAAAAGTAATAATGAGCTAGTTGTGCTTGGACAAGAGTCTTGCTTGACTGACTGTATTAAACTACAGTAATTTAGTACCTGCATATAAAACTGACTATTTAGTTACTTTTTTTTAATTTGTGGACCTATTTGTTACAGTTTACTTTCAAAATATTCCATACAGGGTGGTTAAGTTTCAAATCAATACAATGGGCAAATTTCATCAGCAATACCGCATGCTGTACAATCACTGTTACTTCTCCTAGAAGGCATGGTGTTCTACTATTCCAGTATGTCTCAGCTGGGCGTCTCGACCTCGACGACTGTACATGTCAAACAGTTTGCCAAGTGTAACTACTTACTCCCCCATAAGTCTAAATTTTGTCGAGCCATAATAAATAATGGGCAGTAAGGACCACTTACAAAACCCCTTTTTTATGAAGCACTTATTAACCAGGAACCTAACTATTCTGTACATAAACGATGACAACAAACACTTCTCCACACAATAAATGATTAAGTTGTACTATTAAAAGCATTAATATAATCAGACCTCTTTTTTTGGAAAGTAAATACAATACTTAAAACGTCTTACCAGTCCGTGCTTCAATATTGTAGTTACACTATGACTGAAAGCCAGAGTCATTTACAAATACCATGTCAATTCCCGGAAAGTGCTAGGTAGCTTGATATAAATTGGAGATGCTTGCAGAAAAGCAAAAAGCCTACGTTTATGTTGAGCAGATATTCAAGTAAACATGCATGCGTATCTTCATGAACTGGTTTACTGTGACATGTGGTGCAACAGCTCTAGCCTAAAAGCTTCAGGCGGATTTCATGCTGCTCCAAAAAGATTTTAGTTGTTCCACAAGCTCCGGAAATGCATTTCATGAGTCACGTCACTGTGCCTGTTGAGACTTTAAAGAAACGGGTTTGAAGCGGATGCTAAAATTTTTTTTCAAGGTGTGAGTAGCAGAGAGCATTACTTTATTAAAGTCGTCAGTTCTATTATCTTAGCACTGAGGCTTGCAGGTATGTTAAATGAGCATGGTCACATGAGTAACACTTCAGAGGTCAATAATTTTATGGTTGACAGCAAGGTGTGCATGAAACAGGATTATGCAAATTGCAGAAATAGAAGTAATCAAGTTGTCGAGAGGACTTTGTCAACAGTACATTTACAGGCTTCATGAAAAATTTGCCTTCTAGCAGAGTGAATTTACTTTTGCTCATACTTCCGATGGCATTATTGCACTTCATAAGCACTGGTTTTAGGCACTGAACGTGACGATCTTGTTTTTTCAGGTTCATGTACTGATTAAAAAGTATAGGATCAAGAAACTTACATGTTGTCTTAAGGCATAATCAGGCTCACCACAGAGGTAATTGGTAACAATTTAGAGAGTTGTATGTGGGAGTACATAACATTATAATATTCTCGCAATATACATAACATCGTAACATCATAGTATTCTTGCAATGCTGTAGCTTTATTTGTGTAACGATTGAAGCTTCTTTTCCTGTTAAAAATTTCGGTCAAGCAAACAAGTTCCAACAGCAGGATTGGCCCTTGGGTTAAGCAGGTGGTAAGAGTGAGCTTATTCACAAGCCCTTCAAGAGTACCCACTGAAGGAACTAGTACCTTTAGGGCAGAATTCCAGTGCACCAAGAAGGGCAAGGGAGGACGGTGCAGGTTAACATTTCAGGAGGGTATCTTCTGGACATCATCCTTCTCTAGCCACAAGGTTGTATGGCTAATGTTTAGCAGCCATAAATGTTGCTTCTTTATTGCAAGATGATGCACCATATACCTTTTGAGAGTCTCCTCATCACAAGCCCTTACATTAGCCTAAAAATATTTTTTTCCAAGGTGCCCTTTTTTTGTCCCAAACAGTTGTCTCAATCAACAATATCAACATTGTGACAGTCTAGCTCGTGCCCACAGAGATGGCTCCAGACATCACGATGTATACTCCTCTCAAAATGTAAGACACTGCAAAATCATAGTCGTGTGCGTGAAGGACCTTGAACATGTAAGCAGTGACCACTTCTCTTGTGTTCTCTGCAATGCTGCATGCTTGTCGCACACCTGTTCAAGATTGTGACAGTGAAATTAGTTCTGGCAATGCTGTCTCAGAGGTAAGACTGTGTACACCCACAGGAACACCATGGTGGAGCGAGCAGAGGTTGATATCAAACGTTGTTATAAACTGGCAACACCATGGTGATATAAGCACACTTGCATTAATTTATCGCATTAATATATTAAGGTAGACATCGCACCGCTAAGCCCTGCTGGGATGTCTTTTCGTTATTGTCTACATAATTTTCCCATTGGTCACAGCACAGGAAGAAAAATTTCTTTGTGGGAGCACCATATTTTAAGCTTGCATGACTCCAATGAAGCTTTGTGCGAACAGATATATTGAAAATGTCATTACTTCGTGTCCTATAAATGGTGAACTGGTTGTCACATTTAGCCGGTGATCCTGCAGGAGCTCTAGCATATACTCTAATGTCATTTTGCATCAACAATGCCTCATACAATAGTTTAACAATGTTTGTTAATGGACGAGAAGGTGCATAGCTTCAGGTAGGTAATTAAGCTTAGAGGGAAAATTCTAGATGCCTAAGCACCATAGTAAAAATAAAAAAGCACAGGAAAAGAGCATTCCTCACAGCTGAACTACAGAAAATATTTACACCGCACCACACATTCGCATCGTCTATAATTTCCCCTAATAATATTGTACCAACCACCCCACCTACAAGTACTTCCAAAGTAATGAAGTGCAGAATGACACTCGCATAAGACAAGAAACACGATGGATGGATGGATGGATGGATGGATGGATGGATGGATGGATGGATGGATGGATGGATGGATGGATGGATGGATGGATGGATGGATGGATGGATGGATGGATGGATGGATGGATGGATGGATGGATGGATATGGATGGATGGATGGATGGATGGATGGATGGATGGATGGATGGATGGATGGATGGATGGATGGATGGATGGATGGATGGATGGATGGATGGATGGATGGATGGATATGGATGAATGGATGGATGGATGGATGGATGGATGGATGGATGGATGGATGGATGGATGGATGGATGGATGGATGGATGGATGGATGGATGGATGGATGGATGGATGGATGGATGGATGGATGGATGGATATGGCTGTACCCTTTAGATCGGGCGGTGGCTACCGCCACCAAGCCGTAATACCTAATGAACCAAAAACTATATTTATTTATTTTTCTTTAAAAAGTGAGTTTGAGGATTCGTACTTTGCAGTGAAGAGTTTAAATTTCACTCGTGCCTTGACTTTAGCCACCAATCAGATAACCTCCTTCTTGTTAACTCTACCCGCTTAAAGTTTATTTTGCCCTCCCGGTCCCTAAACCCCAGTGCTTTGAAAAACTCTGTGCGATCATCCTGAACTATAGGGTGCAGCCCTTTACGGAACATTATCAAGTGTTCGGCAGTTTCTTCTTCCTCTCCACACGCACTGCATACTGTGTCTACCCCTTCGTATTTGGCCCGATATGTCTTGGTTCGCAGTACTCCCGTCCTGGCCTCAAACAGTAGAGAACTACCCCGAGTATTATAAAATCCTTTCCTTGGCAATTTCCGGCTTAAAAGTTCGATAGATCTCTAGTGCGGACTTCTTAATCATGCCCATTCTCCACATGTCAGTCTCCGTTTCCTTGACTTTCTTCTTAACCGATAGTTCTTTTTGGTTTGGCCACCTGCTGTTTTTTAAGTATTTACCAGTCAACTTCCTGGTTCGCTTCCTCCATTTTCTATCGACATTCTTCATGTACAAGTAGCTGAAAACCTTCCTAGCCCAACGCTCTTCCCCCATTTCTCTCAATCGCTTCTCAAATTTTATCTTGCTGCTAGCTTCCCTGCCCTCAAATGATGACCATCCCATATCACCTTGTACTCCCTGATTTGGTGTATTCCCGTGAGCTCCTAAAGCAAGCCTACCTATTCCACGTTGCTTAATTTCTAATCTTGCTTGAACTTCTGATCTCATGCACAAGACCGCATTGCCGAACGTCAGCCCAGGAACCATGACCCCTTTCCATATTCCTCTCACAACATCAAACCTATGGTAATTCCACAGTGCCCTATTTTTCATCCCTGCTGCATTCCTGTTACCTTTCGTCGTCACGTATATTTTGTGTTCCCTCAGACACTCGGTCCCATTGCTTATCCATACGCCCAGATATTTGTATTTATCTGTTATCTCTAGCGTGACCTATTCTAAGCTCACTACCTTCGTTGTCATTGAAAATCATGACTGCTGATTTTTCCTTACTGAATCTAAAATCTAACCTATCTCCCTCATTACCGCAGATGTCCATCAATATCTGCAAATCTTCCTTGTCGTTGGCCATTAGCACTATATCATCTGCGTACATTAATGCTGGTAGTGCCTGATCAATAAGTTTTCCTTGTTTGACTAAAGAGAGGTTGAAGCCAAGTCCACTTCCCTCTAAATTTGCCTCTAATCCTTGTAGGTACATCATGAATAATAAGGGTGACAGGGGGCACCCCTGCCTAAGCCCCCGTTTTACTTCTGCAGGCTTGGATACTTGTTTTTCCCACTTTATAGCTACCTTGTTACCTTTAGAGATACCCTTTAAAAGATTAGTGACTACGTGTTCCACGCCTAGTGTGTCCAGTATTCCCCACCATTCCTCTTGAACCACGCTATCGTACGCTCCCCTAATATCCAAAAATGCTAGCCACAGGGGCCTGTGTTCCTTTTCTGCTATTTCGATGCACTGCGTCAGTGAGAACAGATTGTCTTCCAACCTCCTGTGTTTCCGAAACCCATTCTGCAGTTCCCCCAGCACCCCCTCATCCTCTATCCACGCCTGCAGTCTTTCCTTTATAATCTGCATCACCAGCCTGTAGACCACTGATGTCACTGTTACAGGACGGTAGTTGTTTATGTCAGCTTTGTCCCCCTTTCCTTTACAGATCATGCTCATCCTGCTAAGTTTTCATCCATCGGGAACTTCACCATCGATTATTATTGTGCTCACTGCCTCTCTCAAAGCCTGTTTAGACTTCGGACCTAATGTTTTCATCAGCCTAATTGGAATGCCATCTGGGCCTGTTGATGTACTACTAGGAACCCTTTTCTAAGCCCTTTCCCACTCTTGTTGTGAAAATGGAGCCATTGCACCACTTGATTCGTCCTTGTCTATTGTGGTGCATAAAGTACTTCTTTGTTGAAATTTTTCTGTCACCCTTGTTCTTATATATTCAATAGCTTCGTCCCCTTCTAGCCTAGCACCTTGGGCTGTAGTTATAAAACTCTGCTCTAGGCTCGTCTCATTTCTTAGGGAGTTTAGATGGTTCCAAAATTTTGCAGCTGCCTTTCTATCTTTTTTATGTACTTCTGCCAGCCACTGAGCTCCCTTCCTTCTAATCTTTTCATTGATCAGAAGGGATGCATCCCCTCTACAGCTTAGAAAGGTTGCCCATTTTCTTTCAACATCATCTGTCGGTTCACACCGCTGCTTAGCATGTCTGTGTTCCCTAGAGGCTTCCTGACGTTTTGCTATGGCTCTCTTAACTTCCTCATCCCACCAACTTTTGGGTTTGTGTCTTCTTTTCCGGGGTGACTTGTCACGCGTCTTAGCAAGCTCTAGCTCAAAGAGTCTAATTAGATTCGTGTATGTCCACACTGTCTTATTATCCTCCTTGATTACTTACTCAATTTGTTTAGTGGCTATTTCAATTTGCCTTTCTGGATAAAAATTTTCCTGTAGTTGCTCATCTTGTCTCCTTTCCACTTTCACTGCTCTTCCAAAACTTAGCTTGATACGTTTGTGATCGCTACCCAGACTTCTGGAGCCACCTTCATCTATGTGCATTCCCCTGAGCTTATCATACATCCTATGTGACATCAGTGCATAATCTATCGTCGACTGAAGCCTTCCTACCTCCCATTTCATTTGCCCTTCACACTTCTCGGTACTGTTGCAAATGATCAAATCAAGCCTTTCACACATATCCATGATTATTTTGCCTGTCGAGTCGGTATACCCATCTATATCTTCTATGTGCGCATTCATGTCTCCTAGTAAAATTATCTCGCACTCTCTTCCTAACTCCTGAATGTCCTTTGATATACACTCTACCATTGCCTGGTTTTCCTCTCTGGCCTTTGCTCCCGTCCACAAGTACACAAAAGCAAGGAGTGTCATTTGACCTGCCACTTTCCCTTTTAGCCATAAATGTTCCTTGCACTCCTGCTTGACCCTTTGCCAGTCTGTACTTTTATGAATGAATGCTCCAATACTACCCCCCTTTCTGCTGCCTTCTGTTCTATTACAATATTCCCACGCGTAGTCCGGATTGTTCGGAGGTTGTTCCATGTCCCTGAGATGTGTTTCTACAAACCCGTATACCATCGGCCTCTCTTCCCTTAGCTGTTCTTCTATCTCTTCCCACTTCAGCCTGTTCCTACCACCCTGCATGTCCTATGTCTGAATTCGCTGGGCGCTCGTGGCTACGTCTGTTTATGCCCCGGACTCTACCTATTTTAGATATTGATGCCACTTTGGAATCATATCTGTCCATACCACCTGTCGAAGAGTCTCCCTGGTTGTTATCCTCGTTACTAGCTATCCTGCACCCCGAAGGGCTCGCTTGCCCCCTAAGAAAGCTACTGCGCGTCCTGCAAGTCACCAACCCACCTCATGACCTAGCCACCCATCGAAGTGAATTCTGTCTCGTTGAAAACCCCTCCACCTATGCACCTCTCTGTTTATTTCCACCACCTCAAAGCCTTTCTCTCGACTCATCCGCCATATCTCTTGGTTTGCGTTGACCACCGCTCTTTGCAGGTTGCTAGCAGGCACCGGTACCTCCGGTATCGTGCATATCACTACCTGTACCTTAGGAGAAGTGGCGCGCATGTCATCGACGCCTTTCGCCAGTGTGGCTGCTAGCCCTGCTGCATTTTCATTTAGGACATCGTTTAAACCGCCTGAAATTATCACGAGGTTTCGTCTAACAGCTGTCGTTTTGAGCTTTGCGCTCGCTCGCCTCATGACTGCTTCCAGCTTGCGTCCTGGGAACGCCCCTACTGCAACCCTCTTGTCACCTCTTACCCTCTCTTTGATGGCTTCTGTGCATCGATTTAAATTCGAGTCCCCGGCGATTATCACATGCTGTGACTTTTCAGCTGGAGCGTTCTGCACCTGGGGGCTACTTGCACCTGTGACGCTGGCTGCTTTGTTCCCTCCCTGCCCCACCACTACCTCGCTGAAGCTGGGCCTTGCGACAGTTGAACCGGCTAAACCTGTTTTTTCCAAACTTGCTTGCTTTTCCTTCTCCACCGTTCTGGTTGCCGGTTCCCTACTGTTCTCTCGGTAGGTCGCTTCTTTGTTCAGCTTCGCTAGCGCTTCCTCGGCGGACTTCAGTCTTTCTCCCATTGCCCTCGTTTTATCTTGCTCTGTCGCCAACGCAGTCTCGAGCTCGGCGATTCTCATCAGCAGTTCACTCTGGGCAACCATCATTTTCTCCATTTTTTTCCTCGACCTCACATTGCCTACACTTCGCGTAAGCCTCTTCTCCATCCGCTTCTACACTTGGGTCCACTTTCAAACCCACTCCACATCCTGAACACTTTACAATCTTTTTAACCATGCCTTTCTGACACCAATTGTCCCTATACTCAATAATTACTAAACTCGAGCCCTGCACTACGAAAAAAAAGAAAGTCTAAGCTCTACTACAAAAATTTGCGAGTT